>NC_000087.7:83184150-83521234 GCF_000001635.26 Mus musculus | reverse complement strand
ATAAGTATCACTCTGAGAACTAAAATTCCTCTTTTGCATAGAATTTAGTTGGGGACTCAGCCTCCCAGAAAAGCTGTTTTCTTGCTACTCTCAGAGCTTTGCAATTTGCAACTGAATAAAGTATCTGGACTTCCCCAAAAGAAGCTTTGCATTGCTACTTTCTCATTGTCTGGGTCTCTTTTTCTTAAGCAGGTCAATCAACATCCTCCAATCAGACTGCAGGGTGAGTGCATCCCTGCAAACAAAGGCTTAAGGTGGCAACTGCTATTTTCATTCTAAAGACATTCTACCATGCATTTTGGCTTTAGGTCTGATTTGAAAAATAGGTTTATTAGAAGGGCTAGGAAGGCAGATATTTCAAATATTAGAAGAGATTGGTTTTTATTCTGATAGATGGTCTTAGTCCCTTTGCTGGTCTCTGGTTCTCCATCCTTGCTGTTATTGCAAGCTCCCCTAATTTCCTCAGGCTGTGGGAATAACAGAGATGAGGAGGATGACCTCCAGCTCCTAATATAGCCTAAAAGCCACAAATTGTGATGTTACCAGTGGTATAATTCTTGTTGAGGCCTTGCTAAATCTGCTGTTGGCAATACTCCTTTAGGAGATGCACAGTACTGAGAACTGTGCATACTGATTCGTGATGATATGAATACAGTATGGGTACAGCTTCGGTGCAGATATTTACTGTATAATATCATGGGTATTCAGTGTTCTTTGTCTAATATCCACGTAGCAGTGAGTGCATACCATGTGTGTTCTTGTCTTAGGGAGAGATGTTCCACATGTATCTGTTAAATCCATTTGGTCCATGACTTCTATAAGTTTCACAGTGTCTCTGAGTTGAATGGTAGGGATATAAAGTAGGGAAAGAATTTGTTCAACCCATATTACATGAAAAAAATTAAATTAATATATACTTTTTTTAATCCAAAAAGCATGCCTATAGACCCATCTAATGTAGGGAGATCCTATTTGATGTTTCCTCTTCGTAGGTGACTCTAGATTTTCACAAGTTGGCATAAGATTACTAGCACACTCAGATTAACATAAACGCATTTTCAGTCATGTCTAAAACCATCACACCAATCGACCGAGATATTCTCTGTACATTCCATGGGCTAAATGTCAGAAACATGTGTGTTTTACAGTGTGTCTCAGCTTTAAAGTGTAAATCCTGAAAGGAGGGCCATGGTCAACCTTCCTACTTCCTGCTTCTAGGCCACTATTTGCTGCTCTGTGGCACTACAAAGGCTTCTTTGTTAATCAGGTACCACTGTGCCATAGATATCTTGAAGTGACAGAGTGTACAAGCATCCATGGGGCCTAGATGCTGATGAGAACACTCTTACACCATCTCCTGCCTTCACAACATACTTATTAAGATGGTGAAATATTGGGAAAGTCATGGTAGAACAAATTCTTTAAAGCCCAGTGCTGTTCTCAACAGTCATCTCCTGATTTTCTATATGGACCTCATATGTTACACTTTGAAGTCAACCCACAATCTCATGTTTCTTGTGCAAGTCATTAGAGTGTCAATTAAATCTAGAATTTGGGATTATATCAATAAGTCTGCATTATCTTCATATTCCCTGCCCTTAATTATGGTAACCTTGCCAAGAATAGATGTCTCACCATTCTCACTGACAGTTTACCTGGTAAATAGATAGTTGAGAAAAAGACATTCTTCTAAGGCCCAAATAGCCTAGTTAATCAGTATATGAGAAGCAGGGCTGACATCACTCAGCACAAAAGCTAAAGAGAGTCTCTTGTTTTGTGGAGAACTGAGAGAACAGCAGGGACAGGGGCCTTAATGATAGTCAGTCCAGACCTGGAGGCTGGGTCTAACAGCATCCAAAGGAATACAGGCCAATTTCCTCCAGCTTCCTGGAGGAGCACTGTTTCTCTTCAAAATGTGACAGGGATGGCACCCACAAGGGGGAAGAATGCAGTGTGTTCTAGACTTATTTTGAGCCATCAGGGTAATGATCCTCCCACATTTCCCTTGCTATTACAAATGATCAACCTCAATAGGGGTCATGTAAGCTCTGCTGACACCAGAATCTCTAATTGCAAAACCCTTAGAGGAAAGACCAGTTTTCCTCCACTCTAAGGATAAAAAGCAAGGATTGGGCTCATATGGCTAAGCATTTTCTGACTAGCTTTGAGAGAACAGCGTGGTCCAAGGCCCAGATTTCAGATTTGGTGATTACTGACAGTTTAAAAATAAGTACCTGTAACGTTTGCTCTGTGGTACTGAAAAATATTGTCCCCAAATGTATGAACACAAAACGGTGAGCATGTAGCCTAAGGAGCAACATTTCCCTGATTTAACACCAGGCACTTGGCATTCATTCTATACACAGAAATACCCCCCGAGTCTCCAGACCACCCTCCTCAACTGTACATTACAAGCATTACAAGTTTTTGTTATAGCCCATAAGATACAAGTCTTCAAGAAAACACAATCAGACACAAGGCAGAAACAAGAACTCATGTATTGATCAAATTGCATTATCAATAAAAAAATGTCAGCAATGGGTTGACATTGCTTAGTGTCTGCATAAAATTGGTATAAATGGACCTAAAAGTTCTGTAACAGTTCATGAGTACAAGAAAAACAAGATTATAATTTCTTAGTAATAAAGAGAGAAACACTTTCTGTTAAAGTATTCAAAACCCTGTCTAAGGTAGATTTGTCACTCAATGGTAGTATTTGATTTGTAACTTCAAAAGCTGACCCGTCCAGCAGGTCCAGTTATTCGAGGGTCTCGACAGGACTTTCTCCTAAGAAATAAATGGGGTGTAGAGAGAGATGAGGATATTGTGCGAACAAAGATATGGAAATGTTCTGAATTACATCAGGACCCCAATGTATTAGCCATGACCAAGGTTTAAATGCACAAGCAAAAGGGGAAGTGCCTTTTCAGCAGGAGAAATGGGGCAGAAGCAATGCACCTCAGCAGGAGGGATGGGGCAGCAGTGTGGGGGGGGAGTGGAAGTACTTCTCAGCAGAAAGGAAGGGGCAGCGGAAATTTTTCTTTTGGCGACTACTGGTTGAAGCAGGAACTTGGCGTTATCAGGGTACATCTTTAGGTCAGGACATCCAGCACTGACTTAGGGTTGGAACAATCTGTAGTTGTTCTCGGAGCAGTGAGTCTGTGGCCTGCTTTTAACCCTCTTTTCTTATCGGGGGGGGGGGGAGAGACCCAATTCAGAGATCAGGACAATAGCGTTGCAGTAATAGCTCCCAACAAAAAGCATAGATGCACTCCCCACCACCAGAAAATTAAAAAAACAAAACAATACAAAACAAAACAAAAACAAACAAACAAACAAACAAGCAAAAAAAGCAAAAGATACTCCAATGCACTGTATCTGCTTTGTTGTGAGTAAATCCACAAACATGAATGGATAGCAACACAGGAAGGAATTATGCACAGCAAGGCACACACACACACACACACACACACACACACACACACACACACACACACACACACACACACACAAAAGTAAAAAGAAACAGTCCAGTCAAGAAGCTATTGAAGAGAGTCCTTTAAAATTTATGATAAAGAAGATGAAGTGTATTTCTTCACAATTGATGATTTCTGGTGGAGGGCAAGGAAGATTCATTTTTATAGCTTGTGTTTGATATTTTCTAGGTTCTTCTTTTTATACTCCAAAACACTAGATAGGACAGAAATAAAGGTAGAGAGAGGAATTAGAAAATCTCTGAATCTAATTTTTTTCGTAGTGCTTCTTCTTTAACTATGGATATGAAAAAACCACAACCAACTTGCGTAACCAACCACCAAACACCAGACAAAATGTACTAGCTTTGACACTCAATCTTGTGCAAAGTTAATGCAGCAGGAGTTTTTCACTAATGTATGTTGTATGTAAATATAGTATTCCACCAAACTTAGTAACTCTGTATTCCATACTTCCTGCATTCAGCTGTTCACTATTTTAATATTAGTCATACCTATTCCATGCTGTGCCATGTGTTTTGATGCAATTAAGTTTCATCTGGGGACCTCATATGAAATGCAAATATTGTGTGTAAATCTCCCTTAGTGTTACTTCATAAACATGTTTCATCTATGGAGTAACAGTATTAATGCTTTCTGTTTGAAGTACACTTTCAGTGTGCATAAGTAGATACTCCTCTTTAGTATTTTATGATACACTAAATATAACATATAGTGTATACTTAGAAGATGAATCCAGTAAAGGATTTTTAAAATGTTGTGTGAGGGCTTTGTGATTTAAAAAAAAAAAAAGTGTTCTCAATAGTATTGGCTGAGATTCTGCAGTCTTGTGTGTGCTCTTTTCTAATGAATCATAATTAACGTTTATGCTGAGACTCGGGGAGGCAAGCTTATCAGTAGAAAGAAAGCCATTATCTTGGAATCTCTCCTTTTATAAGTACTCCTATAAGTATATAAATGTCTGGGTGGCCAATTAGACAGAATGATGTTACCCAGAGAGATGTAACCCAAATTCATAGGGCAACAATGTCTAGGTAACTGTCTGGCATTGAACAGTCACTCCACTGTTCTGAACAAACTGATTGTAACCAGTAGTTTAAGCACAGGCAGATAGCATAAGTGTAAGTATGCAAGCCTGTCTTGATTTCAATGTGATAAAGATCGGGGCCCAAAACTACAAAAGGAGGTAATGGGTTCTTTCTGTTTACAAGTCTCAGCTTGTAAATTGCATGATCTAGGAAAGTCAGGACAGAACTTGATTCAGAGCTGGTAAGTAGAGGCAGAAACTGAAGCAGAGATTATGGAAGAACTCTGGATTACTTTCCTCCAAGTCATAGGTATGAGAGGTCCTAGGGGATGCAAAACAGAAAAGAAAGAAAAAATAAGTACCAAACATATCACAATGGTTGACCTACATGCATACTTTAAAGTCTGCTCTTGATAATATTTGTATTCATTTGGAAATCAAGTTCTACATGGCAATTGGTAAACAGCATACTTTTCATTATTTCTATTGGATGGACATTTTTACCTGAAGGAGTGTATTTGTTGGATGTGAACATTCCTGGACTACATGGAGGTCCTAAGTTAGCTTGTATCAGATCCCCTGGAACAGGACTTACATGTGGCTGTGACACACAGGATGATCACTGGGAATTGAATCCCAGACCCTCTGCAAGAGCAGCCAATGATCTTATACTCTGAGTCATGTAAAGATCTCCACATTTCTGGAGAGAGAAGGAAGGTGTAGGAAGAGAACATTACTCAAAATGTCCAAATTCATCTAAGAATAAATTAATGCTTGCAAGGGTCTGTCAAGATACACAACAAAAACAAGAAAAAATTAGAAGGTGTGTAAAAATTGAAAAGAATGTTTGTTTCTGCTCTGTTGTGTGTTCTGACCAGGACTAAATGAACACACTAAATGAAGCTGCACTGAGAAGCATAAAGAAGGGAGGTACCACACTCTGACATGTACTAAGGTTGTTTCAACTGTATTTGTGTAATCCTTCAGGGGCTTCTTGTCAAAAATAAACCCCCTTTATCAAATCCCCAACAGTAAATTCTGTGTGTCTCAATTGGAGACTGGGCAGAAGATATGTGAGATGCACCAGGAATGATTAAACTTTATGTTCTCTTGCTCAGAAACCATTTTCAGGGATCCTATGAAATCCAAATGTCAGCTCCAGACTGCATAGTATCAGGTTTTTCTTGGCCAATTCAAAATTAGAGCCAATATCTAAAAAGATGACTTATCTGTTACACAAAGTTGCTGCTACCAAATAGGAGGTGGCTATGATTCCCAACACCAACACTGTGGATCTCTCTCTCTCTCTCTCTCTCTCTCTCTCTCTCTCTCTCTCTCTCTCTCTCTCTCTCTCACTCTGTTTCTGTCTGATTGTGTCTGTGTGTGTTTCTGTGTGTGTCTGTCTGTTTCTGTGAGTCTGAATGTGATTGAGTGTGTGTGTTATTATAATGTAGCCCATTCTTAAAATAAGAAAGGCACTTTCACTTTGTGTTTTTTTTTTCTTTCCATTTTGGCCAAATTGTATTGATTAGCACTGGCTGGCCTCAAATTGGCTATGTATGTATGGCTTTCTTAGAAGTCAAAAGAGATATGATATAAGACCCATAGTCCTCTGGTTAAAAGCAGGAATCACTGTGATACGCTTCCATTTTGTAATATTATAAGGTTTGAACTATATGAAGGTATGTAAGTAGTCTTCAAAATTAATTCCTAGGTGCCAGGGAATGGGGGCAAACACACATTTAATCCCAGGACTTATTATGCTGAGGCAGGAAAATCTCTAAATTCCTTGTCAGTCTCGTCTATAGAGCAAATTCCAGTTCAGCCAAAGATATTCCATGGAATGCAGCCTGGAAAAAAAAAAACTTGAAATGAATAAACTTCATAGTTAAGTAATGAATAATTTAAAAAAAACGCTGCGAAAGACGAGTGAAATATGCAATTATCTAGACATATACCAAATTCATAAGATAAACCATCTAAACAGCACCTTAACACCTTAAGAAATAGAACCAATCATGATAATCTCCCACCAAAACAACCCTGGGACTAGATGGCTGTAGTGCAGAATTCTATCAGACCATCAAAGAAGAACTAATACCAATTCTCATGAAAGTGTTCCACAAATTAGAAACAGAAGGAACAATACAGAATTCATTCTATGAAGCCACAGTTACACTGCATATTCTCCTGTGGAGATGGAATGGTCACTGCCTAATGAGGAACTGGTCACTTCTTCCTTTCATACAGGACTTTGTTTGAGATTATTTTTTGCTTCTACCATGGTTAATATTACAAATAGATTTTAAATACAGTTTTAACATACATGAATTTTTGCTTTAGAAAATATCATGTATATTTAACAGGCTTTTAACAATCATAACTTATATTCACAACATAAAAGCAAAAGAAGTTACAACCTATTTAATCAATGAGAGAAAATTAGATACTATTCTAACCAAATTGAACCAGGAGGAAAATAAGAACTGTACTGAAAAACTGATTTTTAGTAATAAAAATAACAAAAATAATGATAATAATAATAATAATAATAATAATAATGAAATACATTAGAAATTAAAAAAATGAATACATATATTTTGCTAGTTTAAGTATAAAATACTAATGAATAATAAGAAATATGTTCACCTGATTTCGAAATCCCAATCCTCTCATTCTATGAAAATTTTGGTTGGAATTTGAAAGATTAGCTTTGTGAATAGTTGTCCAGGAAATTGACAGATGCCCTTAGGTTATGTTGCTTTCAGTTGTTATGGAGACAATGCCTCAATTACACTCCTTTCTGTGGCTTGCAATTCTAGGTCCTCAGTCTGCCACTGCCTCCACCTCCACCTCCATTTCCGCCTCTGCTCTACCTCTGCCTCCTCCTTCTTCCCCCTTTCCTTGTCCATGTCCCTGTCCCTGTTTCAGTCCCTCTCCATGTCCCTGTCTCTCTCCCTGTCCCTGTCCCTGTCCCTGTCCCTGTCCCTGTCCCTGTCCCTGTCTCTGTCCCTGTCCCTCTCCCTCTCCCTGTCCCTGTCCCTCTCCCTCTCCAGCTCCCTCTCCCTCTAGCCTCCCCACTAGCACACAGATAACCCTCAGATTAGTTCAGTTTTAGTACTGATCTACTCTAGAATTTTTTTTCCTTCATGTCTACTTCCTTCCTAGCTTGATGTAAAGCTATTTAATTCAATTTGAATCTGCCACATAATAAGAAATTTATTCAAAATTCATAGGCCAACTATTGCTAAGTAAGTGTCTGGTGTTCATCAACCACTCCACTCTTCTAAAGGAAGTGTTTTGTAATCAGAATTTTAAGCACAGGCAGATATCTTTAGTGTTAGTGTAAAATTCTGTCTTGTGTTCAATGTGATAAAGATCAGGACCAAAACTGTTGGAAACCAGGCCTTACCTAACTTGAACTGTGTTTCACCTGGGAGGCAAACAGAGGCTGAAAAGAGAGGGGAACTATATAGGTGAGAGAAAAATGGAGCCAAGACAATTTTCTGATCTAGGCTCAAATATTTAATAAAAGTTTTCACTTATAAAGGGGGAAACCCATTCTCTGCCATGCCAAGTTTCTTGCTTTCCTGATACCAAGTTGTCAGCACAGCCTTTTAGCACTAAGTCACCAAATTCACAGATTGCAGTTAACTACAGAAAATCTTGGAGAACCAATTTGGCCTCATGACAGATGGCAGGTAGTTTCACATCAAAGGAAACTAGCTGAGGAGCTGCACTGCAGGTCGCCCTGCCTCAATGGCATAAGGTCTGAACCTGCATAGGTTGGAGGAGGTTATACTCCCCCCCCCCGTTAATAATATTTTAAAAAGTGCTAAACTGAGGCATAAAATGTATTTATGCTCTATAGTCTTGCCTGGGAGTTATGGTGACTGCAGGCCAAACCTCCCTTAGGAAATCTTAGATCTTCCTGAAGCATCAAATTCCATTATGGATGCTACGTGCAACTAGTTTGTGTTATATATCACACAAAACATGGCTCTGTGTTGTGTTATCAACAGTCATGGATTTTGGCATGTACCTCTGTCTTAGATTGGTATGGTTCTGAGATCTGGATGTCTGTCATTGAATGTCCAGTCCTCATTATCACACCTTATTCCCAATTCAGACCAAAGTCATAATATGTACTAGAATGAAGATCAATAACTGCCACCTTCACTGTTGGAGGCAAGGCTGTACATCTGCTACAGTCAGGCTGAAGGACTTGGATGACCTGCTTGAGAAACAAAGTTGGGACAGTGATAAGCAAGAGTATGAAAGTTTCTTTGGAGAAGTCCAGGTACCCCATTCAGTTGCAAATTAGCAATGATCAAGCTTAGTCTTAGAGATTCTGGTGTGGGGAGGTGGCTTTGAGAATTGCAGAAAGGCTGCAGCCTCTCTGGGAGTGGAGGCTGTGCTCCAAATTAAATTTGCTAGCTAATTAAGATTTTAGCTATCTTCCCTAATTCTTCTAATACTGGAATTATTAATAGACCAGTCCAATATTGAATTAGGATACCTGGTCACAGTGAAGTTAGAAGATGAATCACTATAACTCTATCTTGAGACTAATCTTTCTAAATCAGATTACACAGTCTCTACTGTTCTATATCCCATAATTCTTAAAAACCTTGAAGTAAAGCATCTTAGCTTGTCCAAACTGGGAAAATGATAAACAAAGGTAGGTCAAAAACATATACCCAATTCAGCTTTCTTGTCACTACAGTCAGGGCACTAAGCAAACACACCTGTTAGTGTGTCACAAAAATTAGCGTTCATATATCTGCAGCATTCTGTGAAGAGAACCTATTCTTGTCCCTTTCCCAATAAAGTAGCTACTTAGGATCAAGCCATATACCAATAAGTAGATTTTTTTCATTTGACCTAGACATGATTATGTCTCCTATTTAAGATATTATCAGGCATTTTTAAGTTCTTTGACATCCAATTTTCAAAGTTCTTAAAGTGTGATTTAAATAATGTGCATGGGGATATAATTTATCTTGTCCTTTGTTTTTTTAAAAAGAAGAGTTTTTTAAAGTTCCACATTACCCTGTATTAGATAAATTAATAAATTGTTTACAAAACATTTCAAATGCTTTACTGTTATAGTCAGTATTAATATAACAAGGCCAGCGACTAATTACACTTTCAATTGTTTATCTTGAAGAGCGGATTTAACTAGAAAGCTTTAAAATGTATTAATAGTCCCCCTCTTCCTTTCTCTTTCTCACTTCCTCCATTTCCAGCAGCAGTCTTCTTGCCTCTGCAGGTATTTTACACATGAAGTGTCCAAGCAAAATGGCATGTACACAAACAACCATACCCAGCATCAAAGTTTATAAAATAAAAGAAATGATGTGTAGACTATGATAATAATTTTTCTGGGAAAGGTAGTATAGGAGAGAGGAATCACTGTGTGTGGACTCACAAAGACACAAAGAACCCCCCAAATAGATCCAATTTACCACTCCTTAGAAACACAAACACCACAGTCAGGAGGAGGGATTTTGAATGAGGAACACTTTCCTTGTCTTTCCAAGTGCTTTGGTGGATGAGCACAACTACAGGAAAAGGGTCTCACAGCAGGTAAACTCCCACCACCACCCCACACACAAGGCAAAGTCACCTTGGTGGAACCAGGAGCAAATCACCTGCATCTGCAGGTTGTTTCTGTTTAGCTGCATTTGGAGAAAGCAGTTGGAGCAGTTGCTGCCTGCTCTTGAGAAGGGCTCTAAGGGTACAATGTATAGGTCTGTAGAATTGCAACAAGTTTGGACCCTAGAAAAGTAATGGGTTGCTGAAATGGTCCTGGACTGTGAATCTTAGGGTCTTGCTAGGGAATTTCTTAATCTACAGTGACATTTAGACATTGGAGCAAGCAGAGGTGCTTTGATCCTTATCTTAGGCACTCAAAGTTGTCCTGGAAGACAATCATTGTGACTGTTTGTGAGGCTTTGCTGGAGGAGAGGGGATATTGACAGCCCTCTACACGATCTGCATGGCACACAACTAGAGCTTTGTTTCTTATGAAGCATAGAAGTGACTGAGGGCAAAAAACCACAGGAGACAACCATATCAGCGTCCCTTAAGTAAAATCTTGCTGGTGTATGAAATAGTGTGCCTTGCAAATACTGAAGTGGGTGCTCACAGTCATCTATAGGATGGAATACAGGGCCCCCAATATAGGAGCTAAAGAAAGTACCCAAAAACTGAAGGGGTCTGCAACCCTATAGGCTGAACAACAATATGAACTAACCAGTACCCACAGAACTTGTTCCTCTAGCTGCATATGTAGCAGAAGATTGCCTAGTCGGCTATCATTGGGAAGAGAGGCCCTTGGTCTAGCAAAATTTATATTCCACAGTTCAGGGGAATGCCAAGGCCAAGAAGTGGGAGTGAGTGGGTAGGGGAGCAGGGGGCAGGAGGTATAGGGGACTTTTGGGATAGCATTTGAAAGGTAAAAGTAGAACATATGTAATAAAAAATGTGTGGGAAAATAAAGAGACGAGGTCGTTTCTACAATTAGGAAAAGTCTCATTACTTTATCCCATTAAATGTGCACATTAAAAAAAAAGTGGCTAATGGCTTTGAACAGGATCCTTGCTGAGGACAGGATCTTATAAAGGGTTCCAGATAGACAACTCATTTACAGTTTTACAAGCTAGTACTTATAAACAATTGATCATTGGGAGCCTCAAGCTGAGACACCCGATCACTGGGCATAAGTGTTGAGATAATTTGAAGATATTTCCATTGTTTTGAATAATCTGTATGATATTGGATACATTTACTCTATGGAAGGAGTATGTGTGTGGAGTCCCTTGTGTCACTGAAGTAGGAGTTGTAAAACACCTGTGGCGATGATGCAAGTTCATATCTATGATGTGTTTGTGATGTCAGTATTTATAAAGGAGGAGGCATCTCTGAGATGCAATAACACATTTAAAAAAGAAAACCACAAGACAAAACGGAAAGGGAATATTGCCTTATGTTGTTGTATTTCTGTTTTGTGTGTGTTGTGTGTGTGTTTTGTTTTTTGTTTTTGTTTGTTTGTTTGTTTGTTTTCTTATTTGTGTGTATGGTCTGATTTTTGGATTTTTTCGAGACAGGAATTCTCTATATGCCCCTGGCTGTCCTGGAACTCACTCTGTAGACCATGCTGGCCTTGTACTCAGAAATCTGCCTACGTCTGCCTCCCAAGTGCTGGGATTAAAGCTGTGCACCACCAACACCCTGCAAATATTGCCATTTTTAGTGAGATATTTTTAATGTTTTTTTTTACTGATTTATGTAAGATATTTCAAATGGTGTGTCCATTTTTTTTCACGTTGTTGCATTATTCCTTTCAAAGTTTGTTGATTATTGCTAACGAATACAGGATTTAACATCAGGACACTGACATTCTTCTTTTTCATTTCATTCCTCTCCTTTTTTTCTGTTTAACTTATCTGGAAATGGATTTTTCTGTATAGTCCTAGCAATTCTGGACCTTCTTGTGCAGTTCAGTCCTGAATTCAAATCTACTGGATTTTATCACCAAATCCTGAGATTAAACCCCTTTCTAAGCAGACATCAACATTTTTTTAAATTTTCTGTCTCACAATACTTCTTTAGAAGATGTCCTCATCACAGTTCCCAAGTAATGCCTTCAGACACTTCTAACTTTCTGTAGTAACCTTACCATATAGAGCCTATGTAAGGCATCCTGTTGGGTAGCATTCTGCCTTAAGCTGTCCACATCCAAAGTGTTTGTATTCTTCACAGTGGCCTGTGAGGTTAGTGTGATAAATCTGGGATGAGCTGTCAGGTCAGGAATTATTCACCACTGCAGCCACAAAGCTTGCAGTTTCCACTGCTCCTGATCATGATGCTCTAGAAGGTTTCTTTGATTATCATAGAAACTGGCTTCTTATTCCCAAATCTTGGTAGTGGTACTGTATTCTGCCTGTCTGTGTAAACAATTAGACATGAACCATGTCTTAGTATACTGGTTGAATCTTGAGAAGTTTGTTGTTCTTTTCTGCTGGATAGCCTGTTACTGGGGAAATCAGGCCATCAAGATTATTCTTAGCCTGGAAGGTACAGAGTCAGGGTCAGAGGAAGTGTGAAGTCTGGGTAAGGACTAGTTCTTAATCCAGATATTCCCTATGTATAAGAACTGTAATTGTCAACATTTCTCATTAAAAAAAAAACACTTGAGGTTTATATGTGTTATTCTCAAATGACAGCTGTAAGTTTTTTCCACTTAAACACACCCCTCAATATACAATAACAGATATCTACAGGGCCCTTTATAAACTATTCAGAGTTGTGCATCCCCATGGTCTCTGGTCTGTTTCCATTGTGAAAGGACATATGTTGAGAGAGATTTGTTTACCTTTGTTCTAATGATGTCCCTGGTCTTAATGTATCAGTATTCATCCTGGTGTGAATACTGTGGAAATCGAAAATGTTAAAGGAACCGTGAAGAAAAATGTTAATTGGTGTGAAAGAGTTAATGGGAACAGCCGTTAGTTTCCACTGACTGAAACTAAAATATTCATTACCTGTTATATTTCACAAAAACAGAATTATTGCTCATTTGTTCAAAGTGGACAGCCAGGTACAAATGAAATGATTTTATCCACTGGGCTTTTTTTTCAAAGCCTGGGCATGCTTCAACAAAGGAGTGCCTGAGAGCACCTGAATGTTCAGATAAAGTTTACTGAGGTCTCCTTGGCCTGAGAGTGCCTGTCCAGCCGCACTTTTGAACAAGAGGAATGGGTGGGACATACTTTGATAGAAACAGCAGGAGCTTGGTTGCCAGTCAGAAAATTGTTGAAGAACAGCAGCAGGCTGTAGTGTTTGAGATTGTCAGACACCCTGTGAAAATTGCAAAACCCAAAGTAACTTGGAGCTAAAAAGTTAGAGATCTGATTAAGAGGTAAAATCTTGGATGTTGTAGTGAAGAGCAAAAACTTATAATTTTGCGCCTCATAGCATTGTGGTATGTAAGTTCAAGAAATTCAGGGCTGAAGAATAGACCAAGGCGGGTCCAGGCACAGCCAAACCCACCCTGTAGCTAAGAATGTCCAGCCATAAAAGATAAAAAAGAGAATGCAGGAACTAGCCACTGCTATCAGGGCGGACCAAATGGCCATCTGGCAGGATGGCACCTCCCTATAGATCCCCATAAATCATACATTGACCAGGTGTCCTGCTGACCTCGAGAAGTCCCAAGCCCTTGTGCCTCCCTACACCTTAGCATGCACATATTACCCTGTTAATTTGTAATCATCCCGCCAACATTTAAATAAGCCTATCATGTGTAATGGCCCAAATTCTTTTGGCTCCCCTGTTTTTGGTTTGTGGTTTTTGCCTTTATATGCCTGTAAAAAGTTTGGGCCGGGGTTGAACTTCCCTGCCCCCTGCGCAGTGCATGAGATTCGACCCCAGCATGCTGGCTTGGGCGCTCCTTTTTTGTTTGTGTGTTTGTGTGAGATTAAAGCTTGTATAGTTACAGCGAGTTCCGCCTCAGTGTCCTACTGGGTGCACACCTCCCTGAAGAGGGACTCACTGAAGGGGTCTTTCATGTGGTGGATCGGCTGGGAGATGTGTGACCACCCAGGGGTCCTAGACCCACTTGGATGTAAGGCCCTCTATCTTGTCTTGGTTTTGTCTCTATATTCTGTCTGAAAATCTTGTGAGATCACAGTTTCAGTTTTGCAAACTCTCTTATGAGACAGTGCTTCGAAGGGAGAGCAAAGTGGATAAGGACAGATGTGTCTAGGTGTCCACCATTTGTTCGCCCTGGGAGACTTTCAGGGATGTCAGGGGGAGGGCCAGGGATGCCTAGTGAACCTCCTCGGGAAAAGTCAGGGATAAATTTTCTCCTTGACGATCTGTTTCTCAGACCTGTTCCTAGGCCGTGTGATTCTTTTCAGGAACTCTGGTTGACACAGAGTAGGCGACTGGTTTTGCTTTTGAGTCTTGTAGCCTTTGTAATCGTTTTTAACATGTGTGTGACAGAGCTTAACATGGGAAAGACTGTGACGACCCCACTAACACTTACTCAGAACCATTGAACAGACGTTATGACTAGGGCCAACAATCTTTTCTTTGATGTCAAGAAGGGACCTTGGCAAACTTTTTGCTCCTCTAAATGGCCAGCTTTTGGTGTGGGCTGGCCTTCGCAGGGAAATTTTAGCCTGCCTGTTATTCTAGGTGTCAAGTTATTTTTCAGACTGCAGGAGGGCATCCTGATCCGGTACCTTATATAATTGTGTGGCAGGATCTGATACAAAATCTGCCACCCTGACTGGGTTCCTGGACTTCCGGAGCTGAGGCAGCGATGGTGGCAGTAGCCATGAAACCAAAAATGATGCATGCGGGTCTGCCAGAGCACGTTCCATCGGCCCCCCTGAGGATCTATCCTGAAATTGATGATGCCTTTTTCATTGACTCCTTCCCACCCCCTTACCCCCAAAGAACTTCTAATCCTGATCCCTCACAGCTGCCCACCCCAGCAGACCCCAGGGTGGCCTCTGTGACAGGACCGTTGGGAGGGACTCCTAGCTGCGAAGTCCATAGTTCAGAGGGAAGTGAATATAAACCAGATTCCACTGTTGCTTTGCCTTTAAGAGCTTATGTAGGAGGACCTGCCCATGCCCCGGGGCAGTTAGTCCCATTGCAGTACTGGCCATTTTCATTGATAGATATGTTGGCAGATATGTATAACAGATATGTATAACTAATCACTCCTCTTTCTCATAGAATCCCTCAGGCTTAACAGGACTCCTTGAGTTCCTAATGTTCTCCTACCAGCCCACTTGGGATGACTGCCAGCAACTTTTGCAGGTCCCCTTTAGAACTGAAGAGAGAGAGAGGATCCTGCTAGAAGCCAGAAAAAAACGTCCCAGGACCAGATGGGACCCCCACTAATCTCCCCAACCTTATAAATGCAGCTTTCCCCTTGGCCCGTTCTGCCTTAGAGTTCAATACTGTGAAAGATAGGGAGCGTCTCACAGTCTACTGATGGACTCTAGTGGCAGGGATAGAGCGGACTGCATGGTGACCCACCAATTTGGCCAAGGTAAGAGAAGTCCTTCAGGGTTCAAAGGAGCTGCCCTCCGTTTTCTTAGCACGACTAATGGAGTCTTATAGGAGATAGCCCCATTTGATCCCTCTTAGGAGGGACAGCATGGAGCTGTAGCCATAGATTTCATTGGTCAGTCTGACTCTGATATTATGAGAAAGTTACAGAGGTTAGAGGGTCTCCAAGATTATACTCTGCAAGATTTAGTAAAAGAAGCTGAGAAAGTGTACCACAAGAGATAGACTGAGGAAGAAAAGCAAGAGAGAGAAGAGAAAGATTTAGAGGAAAGAGAAAACCGGCATGAACGCCAGCAGGATAGGAACTTGACTAAGATTTTGGCCGCAGTGGTAGGTGGAGAAAGTTCAGAGAAGGGTCAGTCAGGGTACCTGCGCAACAGGGCAAGAAGACCCCCAGGAGAACAGAGACCTCCACTTGAGAAAGACCACTGCACATACTGCAAAAAAAAAAGAATATTGGGCCAGAGACTGCCCAAAAAAGAAGCAGAGGGGCCCCAAAGTATCTGCCCTTGAAGAAGACAAGGGAAGTCGGGGCTCGGTCCCCCTCCCCAAGCCTAGGATAACTCACTCTGTGGAGGGGACCCCCGTTAATTTTCTAATAGACACAGGAGCTGAATATTCAGTCTTGACTGAACCTTTAGGACAATTAGGATCAAAGAAGATTTTAGTTATGGGAGCCACTGGTAGCAAAATTTATCCCTGGACAACCAAAAGGATTTTAGACATAGGAAAAAATAAAGTGACACATTCTTTTCTTGTGATACCTGAGTGCCCAGCACCGCTGCTAGGCTGGGACCTTTGTAAAAAATTGAAAGCACAAGTCCAGTTTACTTCTGACGGACCTGAGGTATCATGGAAGAAGAATCCAGTGGCATGCTTAGTTTTAAATTTAGAAGAAGAATATCACCTCCACGAACAGAAGTCTGAGACTTTACCCTTTAAAGAACGATTGACAGGTTTTCCAGAGGTTTGGGCAGAGCAGGCTGGGATGGAATTAGCTAGGCAAGTGCCACCCAACATAGTCGAGCTAAAAATGGCTGCCAAACCCATTTCAGTCAGGCAATACCCCATGAGTCAAGGGGCTAAAAACAGCATTCGACCACATATCCAGAGACTGCTATAACAGGGTATATTGGTCCCGTGCCAGTCCCATTGGAATACCCCCTTCCTGCCAGTGTGTAAACCTGGGACAAATGACTATGTGCCTGTCCAGGACTTAAGAAAAGTCAATAAGCGGGTACAGGACATTCACTCAACTGTGCCCAACCCTCACAACTTGCTGAGTTCCTTACCACCTGAACGGTCCTGGTACACTGTCCTGGATTTGAAAGATGCCTTTTTCTGTCTCAGATTACACCTGAACAGTCAACTTCTGTGTGCTTTTGAGTGGCGAGTCCCTGAAGGAGGATATACGGGTCAGCTAATTTTGACTAGGCTGCGACAGAGGTTCAAAAATTCACCCACTTTTTTTGATGAAGTGGTCCACCACAACCTTATGCCCTTTAGGGAACAGAACCTCCAAATTTCTCTCCTGGAGTATGGAGATGATTTAATCCTTGCAGCTTCAACCCAGGAACTGTGCCTTGACAGGATCTAGAAGCTTCTAAATGAAAAAAGTGAATTGGTGTACTCCTAAGAAAGCTCAGCTATGCCATATGGACTTGACCTACCTAGGATACTCCCTCTGAGAAGGAAGGCAGTGGTTCTCCGAAGCTCGAAAGAAGACTGTGATGCAGATCCCAAGCCCCACCACTCTGTGACAAGTACGTGAGTTTCTGGGAACGGCAGGCTTTTGTAGACTCTGAATACCAGGGTCCACAATGTTGGCGGCACCTCTGTACCCACTCACTAAAGAAAAAGTCCCGTTCACCTGGACAGAGGAACACCAAAAAGCCTTTAACAGCACAAAGGCTGCTCTGCTTGCAGCCCAGGCTTTGGCCCTGCCAGATTTGACTAAGCCTTTCACCATATACGTTGATGAGCCACCTGGAGTAGCCCGCAGAGTCCTGACTCAGACTCTGGGGCCCTGGAAGAGGCCAGTGGCCTACCTGTCTAAAAAATTGGACCCAGTTGCCAGTGAATGGCCCTCCTGCCTAAAAGCCATCGCTGCAGTAGCCCTACTTGTTAAAGATACTGGCAAGCTTACTCTAGGTCAGCATGTGAGTGTAATCACTCCCCATGCGTTAAAGAGTATTGTATGACAGCCCCCTGACCATTGGATGACAAATGCCCGGATGACCCACTACCAGAGCCTGTTGCTAAATGACCGAGTGACTTTTGCCCTACCTGCCATCCACAATCCTACCACCCTCCTCCCCAAGACGGATGCCTCTACCTGGGTACACCAATGTGCTGATATCCTGGCTGAAGAAACTGGATCGAGAAAGGATCTGACTGACCGAACTTGGCCAGGTGTGCCTGACTGGTGCACAGATGGTAGAAGCTTTGTGGTGGAGGGAAAATAAAGAGCAGGAGAGGCAGTGGTTGACAGAAAACATGTAATTTGGGCAAGTTAACTTCCAGAAGGAACTTCGGCTCAGAAGGCTGAGCTCCTGACGCTAACTAAAGCTCTGCGGCTGGCAGAAGGTAAGGCAATCAATATTTACACTGACAGCCACTATGCTTTTGCCACAGCCCACATTCATGGGGCCATCTATAGACAAAGGGGGCTACTTACTTCGGCAGGCAAGGAAATCAAAAATAAAGAAGAAATCTTGGCCCTCCTAGAGGCTATACACATGCCCAAGAAAGTGGCCATCATCCTCTGCCTTGGCCATCAAAAGGGGCAAGGTGCTGTAGCCCAGGGAAATCAGATGGCAGGTTGGGTGGCCAAACAGGTGGTACAAGGCATCCCTGCGCTGCCTGTAGAGAGTATAGAAGAACCAAAAGGGACCCCAGAGATCAGTTTTGAATACACCTCCAAAGATTATGAGATGATTGAAGATCTTGAAGAACAAGGGAAGTCCAAAGGATTTAGCTACCATGGGATAGCAAGAACAAAAGAAGGAAAAATTATTTTGCCCTATAGAGAAGGAAAGGCATATGTAAAACGCATCCATCCCCTGACACATCTGGGAGCAAAGAAATTGTGTGATTTAATCCAGTCCTCAAACTATTATGTGCTCAGGCTACTAGACGAACAAGTAACTAAATCCTGCAAGTGTGTTCCCTAATTAATGCTGCACGCCCCTTTAATGAACAAGGAAAACGACAACTGGGGGATAGACCTGGAGTTTACTGGGAAGTAGACTTCACTGAGATCAAACCAGGAAAATATGGTAATAAATAGTTACTAGTTTTCATAGACACTTTCTCAGGATGGGTAGAAGCCTTCCCCACCAAGTCTGAAACTGCTCAGGTGGTGACCAAGAAGATCGTTGAAGAGATCCTACCCCAGTTTGGGATCCCCAGGGTAATATGCTTGGATAATGGGCTTGCATTTGTTGCCCAGGTAAGTCAGGAATTAGCCACACATTTGGGGAACAATTGGAAGTTATATTGTGCTTATAAACCCCAGAGATCAGTATAGGTAGAAGGAATGAACAGGACTCTAAAAGAAACCCTAACTAAATTAGCTTTTGAGACCAGTGGTAAAGACTGGGTGACCCTCCTTCCCTTTGTGCTCCTTAGGGCCCGAAACACACCTGGGTGTTTCGGCATTACTCCTTATGAAATTCTACATGGGGGACCACCCCCCTTGACCGAGTCTGATGGGATATTGAATTCCAGTGCTGACTCTTCCTCACCCTCTTCTCTGTTTACCCATTTAAAGGCCGTAGAAGTTGTCAGAACACAGATCTGGGACCAGATTAAAGAAGCCTACACAACAGGGAGCAGTGCAGTGCCCCACAGGTTCCAGGTCGGGGACTCAGTTCTGGTCTGACAACATCGAGCTGGCATGCTTGAGCCACGGTGGAAGGGACCTTATCTAGTGCTGCTGACCAGCGCCAAGGTAGCAAAGGTAGACAGGATCGCTGCCTGGATCCACGCATCCCACATAAAAAAAAGGCATCCAACCAGGATGAAGACGACCTCAGAGAAAATTGGACAGTGGCCGCTACTGATAATTCTCTTAAACTGTGCCTTCGCTGTACACCAACCTTGGGTAATAATCCTCACACTCTTATGACCCTGACATGGGAGGCCATCTCTCAAGCTGGAGATACTGTAAGGAGTACTTCAAAGCCCCCCCCCCTTATACATGGTGTCCCCCTCTGTTTCCTGAAATCTGTGCCCTGATAGATGGATTAGATGCCTGGGATATCCCTGAAGAGTCACATGAAACGGTGCCCCAAGATGAGGTAATCTATCACAAGCAGCCATATCACCAGGGGTTAAGTTCCCAAGGAAAGTACATTGCAGATATACCAGGCTGTAGTAGCAGGTCTCAACAGAGGAGACTTTGTCAGGAGCCCTTTTATGTCTGTCCCAGGGATAGGGCAAATAAAAAAGAGGCTCGCTGGTGTGGGGGAATAGAGGGCAACTTCTGTAGTCAGTGGAGATGTGAAACCACTGGTACCACTCATTGGGACCCTTCCTCTAGCTTGATATTATTATAGTATCCAGATGAAATAAGGGCCATGATTCCTTAAACATCACTTTTACTCAAAAAGCAAAAGAGACAAAAAAGATTGGATAAAGGGAAGACTGTGGGGCCTAACATTTTATGTGACAGGGACGGGCCCTGGATTCACATTTAAGATACGGCTAAAGATGAAGTGTCCCCCAACCCAGGCAGTAGGACCTACCCCCGTTCTTGTTAAAAAACCTCCAATGCCCCTTCCCAGACCTACTTTTCCCGGACATACCCTAGTTGGTCCAGCTATTCCAACAGAAGTCTATACCCCTTCCTCAGACCTGAAACTTACATTGCCCCTACTCCCCCAGATACTGAAAACTGTCTGTTTAGTATGATACAGGGGGCTTTTTGGTACGCAATTGTACCAATCCCAAAATCACTAAGTCTTGTTGGCTGTGTTATGCCTCCAATCCCCCATATTATGAGGGAGTTGCTCAAGTCAAGACATACAATAAGGCTGAGGACAATTCTCAGTGTCCTTGGGGAGAAAACAGAAAACTAACATTAGCAGCTGTCTCGGGAAATGGACTTTGCCTGGAACAAGTCCCACATGACAAACGGTAACTCTGTAATCAGACTCATCATCTCCAGTCTTCCAGTAATAGAGGTCAGTACTTAGTCCCTCCCTTAGTCACAGTATGGGCTTGCAACACTGGACTCACTCCCTGTGTATTTACTTCTGTTTTTAATACTTCTAAAGATTATTGTCGTTTAGTTCAGAGGGTTCCTAGGCTTCTGTATCATGATGACAGTTTTTTGTCAATGGATTCAACCACTGGACCCGGTATAAAAGGGAACCCATTACCATGACCTTAGCAGTGCTTTTGGGTCTAGGAACAGCAGCTGGGGTCGGCACAGGCACAACTGCCTTGATACAGACCCCCCACTGTTTTCATGAATTGCACAACCGCTATGGATGCAGACCTAGGAGCACTAGAGCAGTCCATCACCAAACTTGAAGAATCTTTGACCTCGCTACAGAACAGGAGGGGGCTAGATCTACTTTTTCTCAAAGAAGGTGGACTCTGTGCCGCACTAAAAGAAGAGTGTTGTTTTTATGTAGACCATTCTGGTCTTATCAGGGACTCCATGGCTAAGCTCAGAGAAAGGTTAGAAAAATGAAGCAAAGAAAGAGAAGCGTATTAAGGATGGTATGAAAATTGGTTTAACAGGTCTCCCTGTTTTACGACACTGATTCCACCCTGGCACGCCCTCTGATTATTTTTTCCTCCTGCTTTCTTTTGGGCCATGTATTTTAAATAAGCTGGTTGCTTTTGTTAAAGATAAAATAA
This sequence comes from Mus musculus, assembly GCF_000001635.26. Taxonomy (NCBI): domain Eukaryota; kingdom Metazoa; phylum Chordata; class Mammalia; order Rodentia; family Muridae; genus Mus; species Mus musculus. Next base: position 83,499,748 of record NC_000087.7, on the reverse strand, counting down.
ACACCATACAAGTCATGGTCCTCAGACAGCAATATCAACAAGAAGAAAGGTCGTTCTAAGATTAGAGCTATCCACTAAAAGAAGTGGGTAATGAACAACAAAAACTTATAATTTTGGGTCTTATAGCATTGTGGTATGTAAGTTCAAGAAATTCAGGGCTGAAGAATAGACCCAGGCGGGTCCAGGCACAGCCATACTCACCCTGTAGCTAAGAATTTCCGGCCATAAAAGATTAAAAAGAGAATGCAGGAACTAGCCACTGCTATCAGGGCGGACCAAATGGCCATCTGGCAGGATGGCACCTCCCTATAGACCCCATAAATCATACATTGACCAGGTGTCCTGCTGACCTCGAGAAGTCCCAAGCCCTTGTGTCTTTCTCCATTTTAGCAGGTACATATTACCCTGCTAATTTGTAATCATCCTGCCGCCATTTAAATAAGCCAATTATGTGTAATGGCGCAAATTCTTTTGGCTCCCCTGTTTTTGGTTTGTGGTTTTTGCCTTTATAAGCCTGTAAAAAGTTTGGGCTGGGGTTGAACTCCCCTGCCCCCTGCGCGGTGCATGAGTTTCGTCCTCAGCATTCTGGCTTGAGCGAACCTTTGTTGTTTGTGTGTTTGTACGCCATTAAAGCCTTGTATAATTACAGTGAGTTCGGTCTCAGTGTCCTACTGGGTGCGCGCTTGCCCGAGAAGGGACTCCCCACGGGGGTCTTTCAGTAGGTTTTCTGAATAAGTTTGTATTACATGGCAAAAAAAAAAAAAAAAAAAGATTTATTATATTCATTTCCTTCCTTCTCATGGTGTTTAAGGCATATATAATGCAATTGAATACTGCACATTCGGATTATTAACAGTTTTATACCAAGTTCCAAATTTAACATACCACGAAATGAGAAAGCGTACAATATATATTCCAATCATGAATAAGCAAATGAATGTAGGGAAATAGTTTTCAGGTACTAAGATACATAGCTATTAAGACATGATCAGAACAATTTAGATCAGAGGATATTAGCCTAACCCCTATGACTTAAATTTCCCCTTGGCTGTATACTCAGAGCTCTGTGTCCTGTCTGTTGCTGATTGGAACAATGCTTTGTTTTTCAGTAGCTTCCTGCATGAATTTAACATGGTCATACACTATAGACCGTCTTAGCAGGAATCAACTTAATGTGGATCTAGGAATCTGTTACCTGTAGAGAAGGGCCTCTCTGTTAAGAATGATCAGTGACCATTGTACCTCATTGTTTCTACAGAGGATCCTAAAGGGTGCATAACCTGCTGTGAAAAAGATCTAGGCCCTCTAATCCATGACACAAGCCTAGTTTCCATTTGTTCAGTTATGTCAGATTTTGTACTAATATATTCAGGCAAAGTAATTACTGTTATATATCTGTTCTATCCAAGATTTTAATACTATTGGTTGCTATTTTGCATTGAATCCTAGAGCTGATGAACCAAGTAAAGAACACTGGGAAATCACCTAGATAAAAGAGATAAAGTGTGTGATGGTTTCACCTTGTAATGGCAATGACTCTTTGAATTAAGAGGCCTTAAAAAGAAATGAAATAGGAACTTGAGTTTCTCAGTAATGTGAGTCACTCTGGTATCAGGTCTCTTTAGCCTGAGGATACAAGAGAAGACTCTAACCAACATCATTGACAGTCTTGGTCTTAGGTCATCATGATATCCCTTTCTATGATCCCAAGTGTATTACAATATAATAAGTAGACCCACTAAAGGCAATAAAGTAAAGACAGCACTAATCACTGAGTCCTAGGCATCCTAAATGCTAGGCAGTCACTCTGTCAACTGAGCTATGTACAGACTCTGTTCCCAATATTCACAGATTTAAGGTTTTCCAATGAAGCCTAGAAGCTGCTTTCGAAGGAAGATGTGTTCTATGACTATGTCCTAGAACAGTCTGCTGGAAATGGCACCTCAGTTTCTGGTCAGTACTAGGAGAGCAACAGCAGGGAGGTAAAAGCTATTCACTATTGCGTCCCGCTCAACCGGCAAGAAAGATACAACAAACTAGAATCTTCCACAGCAAGAGCTTTATTGCTTGCTTATCAGGAAGATCCCGAACCGGGAAAATGGCGCTGCTTTTATAACCTGCAGCGTGACATTTCAGCACCTGATATGGCATGACAGCTCCTGATTCATTGCTTGCCCATCACCTGAATATTTCACCCCAAGAATGGGAGAATGGGAGTGACTAGGAGTGAATTCACTCTCGCACCTTCGTACAAGGCTTCTTTACTAGTTAGCCACAGCGGAGGCCCGCGCCATCTTATAATGGCGATTGCTCGCAGCACACACGGCTCTCCTCAGAGATTACTGGTGGCATGCACGAGATTGCTCGCAGTACGTACCTGCTCTCCACATCTTCCCCTTTTTATTTTATTAAAACTTGAGGCTGGTCTAGGCCTGTGTAACTTTGCCCATCCACTGTGGCTCCTGTCTTAGGTCATTCCTCCAATGTCACAGCCTTTCCTGTCATAGGGTAACCCTAAAGCCACCGGCCCCGTGTCTTAGGTTGATCTGTGCATGAGGAAAGTTGCCCGTCCCTGGATACCACAGTGCTATGTGACATTAACTACTAAATAAACTAGGGCGAACTCTATAAAAGAGGACAGCCACCAATGTCAATTAATTTTTGAGCATAGATAGCCAGATTTCAGGGAAGGCCCCTTGCTTGATGGCAGCAAGTGCTTGGGTTATCAAAACCTTGTCACGTGTTTGTTGGGTTCTGAGCTTGCAAACCAACCAGAGCATGACCACAAGTCCACAGCAGGTGGCAACGCCAAATAAACCTACCCCCACCCATTCCTTAAAATAAGAAAAGGCAGATGAAATCCAGGAGGAGAGGACCTCTGTCAATGACAGGTCCACTCGTGTTGAGTTGATCTTTAGAACGGCCGCTCTAAGGACCTCAAGGGTCTCATCGAATCTTTCAGACCAGTTTCCTGCAAGATATAAAGAAACCTGTCTAGACATGTTAGCTGCATAAGTAAAATTTCATATTGGACACTGGTAATGCACAGAGCTTCCAGTTTTCTTTCACAACCCAACTGGGCCATCTGGTATAGAACACCTATCTGTTCTTCCGCCAGGTCAAGGCAACGATTCAAAGTCATCAGCCCTCCCTTTAACTTGGTACTAGCAGAAGTTTGGACAGTGATGGCATCAGCCAGATCTGCTGAAAGCTGATTTAATTTTGTGCCTGATTGAACCGCACTAAACATAGTATACCCTGCAGCTGTAGCAGCAGCTGCACTGGCTGAAATTGCTATGATCACGGCAGCAGTAATGCCAAAATCTCTCTTTTTTCAAAACATAGATAAGATGGAGGGTGTATCCACCAGAACAGGGATCCAACGTGGGATCCGTGCCACCATGGCACGGGTGTTCTTTGTTACATCCCAACATTGAGAAATCCAACAATTATCATTGGAACAGATTTCAAATGAATCATTTGAAAGAATAAACAAGAAAGCGGGGTAAACACAGACTGTGGTAGATGGATAATTAATCTGGTTTACCAAAGTTTTATTAAACCCAGTGATCTCTGCACTGGTATTACTATATCCATAAGAGTCCAGGGAGGCATCATGTATTCCCCAATACTGAGCAAATCTTGAGATGCCAGTAAAAGAAGCCTTTCCAACTGCTCCTCCCTGGATAAAGATGAAAGGATTGAGTTCTGTACAACTGCCATTGACTCCACAAAGCACCCACTTGTGAAAGGGATGCATTCTAATGTCCTGTATGAAAAGTCCCTTTTTCATAACAAATTCCTTCTCTGGGTTATCTATCATGTTGGGAGAAAAGGAAAAGGTTTTACTCTGATCTGCCCAATGAGTGATGGAGGATTGACAATCAGACCAAGGCAGGATCAGCCCTTCATCTTCCAAACTACAATGAGGGGCTATTTTTGGTTGGTGTGGACGTTTTTTGTCTGAAAAGTTAGGTGGTAGAAATGTACCATTAACCCAATTTACCTCGTGCCAAAAGGTCCGATTTGTAAAGGTTATCTCTACATTGGAAGTATCTTGGGTTGTGCTCACGCAACCTCCTCTATGCTCATTAAACTTCCCCAAAGCTTGGGCTGTGAGGTTGATACAATTTCCTAGTCCATTAATTCAAAAACATAAAGAACCCTGTTCTAGTAAAGTGCGATTTTCTCCTAATGGTGCTCGGGTTGGGATCATAGGGTAAATATGGCAAATCCACTGTTTTATCAGTAGTAAAGAATTTTGGAAAAACTATAGCATCATAGCGAACTGGCATTGGTTTAGGGAAAGTTGAGAGAATAGCCCATCTCTGCTGGCCCATTATACTAGGAACCTGAGACAAGTTCAGCATTGTCAGGATCAGGAACAGTCCTCGGGAGGTCAGCATCTTCTGCACCATCCTTGATGAATATCCTGGGGATGAGTCATTCCGGCAGCCAAAATGGGTTGTCTTCACTCTGTGAAAAAACACAAACAGCTCCCCAGGATCTGATTAAGATAGGATCCGGGCCTTTCCACTGACCAGTTAAAACATCCTTCCCTTTGACCATTTCTTTTGGTCTATCAGGGTCTGAGCTATGTCGCTCAGCTGCAGAGTGTCCCTGCTCGTCGAGATTCAAAAAATTAAGTGTAAAGAGTGCCATAGATACTGCTACTCTTGGCACTGAGGGCAGAGTCTCATCAACTCCCCCTTTCTGTTTTATAAGATTTGAGTTTGCGGTGGGCACATTCCACAATGCCTTGTCCTTGAGTATTATAAGGAAGGCCAGTCAAATGAGTGACATCCATTTGATGACAAAATTGTTGAAATTAAGTAGATTTATATGCTGGCCCATTATCCGTTTTTAGAATTGTGGGCTTGCCCCAAACACTCCACGCTTCTAGGCAGTGCTGAATAACATGAGAGGCTTTTTCACCTGTTAAAGGTGTGGCAAATATTACACCAGAGCAGGTGTCAATAGAAACATGTAAATATTGATTTCTCCCAAAGGAGGAAATATGACTGACATCCATTTGCCAGACCTGTAATGTCCTGACGCCACGAGGATTTACCCCTACATGAGGAGTAGGTAAAAATTGACAACAGTTTTGACATTGGGTGACAATGTCACGAGATTCTTTCCTGGTTAAAGTAAAACGGTGGTGTAATGTCTCAGGTGTCACATGAAAGCATTCATGAAATTCTCTTGCAGCCTCTGCCTGTGAGGACAAAGCAGCAGCCACGATTCTAGTGGCTTTGTCTGCTAAGTCATTTCCATGAGACATGAGGCCAGGAAGGCCAGAATGAGCTCAAACATGAGTAATATAGACAAGATGTCTTCTGTATAACAAGGTTGACTGAATCTTTTGAAAAATGTGAGCAAGCTTACTAGTTGGTTTAATTAAGCCTGCAACTTCAAGCATATTAACTGCATTGAACACATATAAGGAATCAGATACAATATTGAGCAGTCCCAGGAAAGTTTCAAGTACTTCTAGAACTACCAAACACTCTACAACATGGGGTGATGAATCATTATATTGTTTAGATGTTACTTGGCCATTTACTACATATGCACCTATACCAGATTTGGATCCATCTGTATACACTACTACCCCATCCGGAAGTGGGTGTTTGACTGTTATTATTGGAAACACTATAGCTTGGCTTAAGGCAAATTGTAAAATTGTATGTTTTGGATAATGGTTATCAATTTGTCCTGAATAGGAGGCAACCAAGACTGCCCAATCGTTGGTTGTTGCTGCCAGGGTTTGAACTTGAGCAGAAGTATAAGGTACACTTACTATATAAGGTTCTTACCCGAAATAAGTAATGGCTGCTTTTATCCCCCTAAGTGCAAGTTGAGCAACTGCATTAGGATACCACTCAATGATTTTTGCAGGGGAAGCATTAGGATGGACCCACAACAAGGGCCTATTTTGCCATAAGACCACTGTTGGTAACTGTGCAGTTTTTAATATGCACAATTCAAATGACTTTGACTCGTCAATGCGTTGTAATTGAGCATCTTGTAGGGCCTTTTCTACAATTTGTAAAGCTTGACATGCAGCTGGGGTAAGTGCTCTGTCGGAGGAGATATGGGTATCTCCCTCTAATATGTCAAATAAGGGCTTTAATTCTGCTGATGGAATTTTCAAAAAGGGTCTCAGCCAATTAATATCTCCTAACAATTTTTGAAAATCATTCAAGGTATGTAGTTGATCTTTGCGAATCTCTAATTTTTGAGGAACAATTTTGTCAGGATAAATAAGTGACCCTAGGAAGGCTCCCATTCGAGCAACTTGCACCTTTTCGGTGGCCACCTGCAATCCCCATTGCCCTAACGATTTTATTAATATAAGGTATGCATCTTGCAATAACTCTGAATTTTTATGGCAAATCAAAATGTCATCCATATAAATTATCACCTGTAATGATGGAAAATGTTCTCTAACTGACTTAAGTGCCAATTGTACATACAGTTGACACATGGTGGGGCTATTCGCCATCCCCTGAGGTAGGACCTTCCATTGGTATTTTTGATCTGGCTCTAAGTAATTAATGGCTGGGATCGTAAATGCAAATCTTTGCTTATCTTGAGGGCATAAAGGTATAGAGAAAAAGCAATTTTTAATGTCTAGGATTATAATTTCCCAATTTTTGGGTAAGGCAGAAAGTAATGGTAGCCCTTGCTGAACTGGTCCAAACAGATGCATTTGCGCATTAATTGCTCTAAGATCATGTAATAAGCGCCATTTGCCAGATTTTTTTCTTAATTACGAAAATAGGTGTATTCCAGGGTGAGGTAGAAGGCTCTAAATGACCCAAGTGTAGCTGTTCAGAAATTAGTTTTGTGGCTGCTTCTAATTTTTCAGAGGAGAGAGGCCATTGGGGAACCCATACAACTTCCTCTGTAAGCCATGGTATGGGCATGGAACCCTCAACAGCTGTCTCTAGAAAAAATCCAAACCTTGTCTCCCATTATTACCTTTTTGAGGGATAGGTTCAAGTTTACCCTGCTCTCCTTTTCCTAATCCCCTTCCTTCTTTATAGCATATTTTCTTAATCATTCGAACAGCTTGTGGCGAGCATGCATTAGTTAAGGTCAGTCCTAGTGCCTGTAAGATGTCTTTCCCCCAGAGATTTACTGGGAGTGGTAAGACATAAGGAGTGAATCGTCCCATTTGACCTTCAGGCGCTGTCCAGCTCAAAGAACGGGAACTAATAGTGGGACAGGACTGATAACCGAAACCTTGCAAAGAATGTGATGACTGAATAACTGGCCAAGTTTTCGGCCACCAGTGAGAAGAAATAATACTTTTGTCTGCTGCTGTGTCTAAAATCCCCTTAAATTGTTTCCCTTCTATAACTAACTCTAAAGAAGGCCTGGAATCTATAGGCATTATTAAATAAGCCGAATCATTTCCAATAGAACCAATCCCTCTGGTAGCTTGTGGGACACCAGAAGAGGGAAAACAGCCATGTAGGCTTGGCTGAATTACTAACTGAGCTATTCTATCTTTTTGTGAAATAGAAACGACACCCTGAGGACAGGAACAGAGAACTTGAAGTCCCCCTTCATAATCTTGATCTACATCTCCAGGGTGAACAATAAGACCTTGTAGTGTAAGGGAAGCCCTGCCCAATATTAGGCCGACACTCCCAGATGGCAGAGGTCCTTTATAGTAAGTAGGAATAGGCTGCACTCCCATTTGAGGGATCAGCATGAATTGGGTGTTGCCCTGCGGACTGTGGGGTCCACCTTTCGCCTGTCGAGGTCCCATATGTTTTCGGGCCCTGAGACCTGAGGGCCCTGTACTGGTTTTTTGAAATGGTGTCATTATCTACTGCTTGAGGGAATCCTGGCTGCAGGAGCCTGCCTCGAATGTCCCTGATTGAACGACAAGCGCTAGTCCAATGATATCATTTTCCACACTTAGTGCACAATCCTGGTGCTCTCCTTTTAACAAGGGCTCTACAGTCCTTTTTTAAGTGTCCCGGTTTGCCACGATTATAGCAGAGTTTGAGCTCAGCCATGTCAGTGCATTTTTGCACTTGTAGAATGGCAGCTGCTAAACCTGCATTAGTGAGTGGCCCACCAAGTTCACGGCAAACCTTCGACCAGTCCTGCAGTCCCTTGCTTTTTCCTGGTGTAATAGCCGCCCTGCATTCTGCTGTTCCCTAACTAGATCTCCTTTCAGTTTGTCCCAAGAGGCGACAGTTAATGACAATGAGCAAGCATACCATGGTGCAACACGGTCTATCTCTCTGACAAATCCCTCTTAGGTCTTAGTGGCGATTTTTAGGCCACACTGCTTCAGGACTGAGCGTAAGCCCACTACTATAGAATAGGAGATTCCCATACTGCCGCTGTCCAGGCCTGACGGGGCCTGAAATTGGTTGCTGTCCAGGTGCTGTCCAGGCCTGACTGCGACTAAGAACCAGTCAACAGTTCCAGTGGTGGAAACAAAACGAAACCAAAAGGAAAAGTGTAATCGCCATGCAAACAATCAAAAGGGCTTCTAACTCTGGAGAAATTTCAAGATTGTACGTACCTTGTAGAGCCTTTTGTCCCACAGTTCTGATTCTGCCCCGTGAATGAGGGATCTTCCTTGCGCTGGTGTGATGACAGTTCCCGGGTTTTGGCACCACTTATTGCGTCCAGCTCGACCAGCAAGAAAGATGCAACAAACCAGAATCTTCCTCAGCAAGAGCTTTATTGCTTGCTTCTCAGGAAGATCCCGATCCGGGAAAATGGCACTGCTTTTATAACCAGCAGCGAGACGTTTCAGCACCTGATATGGCATGACAGCTCCTGATTCATTGCTTGCCCATCACCCCACTATTACACCCCGAGAATGGGAGTGACTAGGAGTGAATTCACTCTCGCACCTGCGTACAAGGCTTGTTTACTAGTTAGGCACAGTGGAGGCCCGCACCATCTTATAATGTTGATTGCTCACGGCACACATGGCTCTACTCAGAGATTACTGGCGGCACGCACGTAATTGCTTGCAGCACGTACCGGCTCTCCACAATTCACCACGATATCTGCAGTCCCTTCTATGAATAGTCTGTTGTAACCTGGAGAGTTCTGGTCAACCACTCTGATACCACTACTGTTGTAGCAACTTGAACTTCTCTTAAACCAGTCAGTCCCTTTCTATAGAGATGATTCATCCCTGAAGCATCTACATGGGAGAGAGAATGGGGAGCATAGAAATCAGAGAGAGGCAGAAGTAATCTAGACTTCAAGCTGAGAAAAGAAAAAGTGGTCCCGGGGAAAATACAGTGATTTCTGGGTAGAGAATATGGAGCATCCCAGTAAAGGTAGTTCTGAACTGGCTTGTTTATCTTGAAGGCAGACTTGGGCATTGTATAAAGCTCTCTTGTAAGATCTCATACACAAAATTTTGCTCAATGTCTGACTCAGAAGTAATATTTCAGCAGTATCTAGGATTCATGCTGGAAAAAACTGGAGAAAAGAAATCAGGATTTTTGTGGGCCAAGGTCCATGACATAAGGCTTCAGATATCTAAATTGGCAAAGCTCATGCAGCCAAGAGAAACCTTTACACAGACACCTAGAGTCTTGTGGCAATGAGCCAGGATCAAATTCACCATAACTATCCATATTTTAGCATTCCTTGCGCTATGATAATAAAGGACACAGCCTGAGTTCATATAAATCATTAGGTCTGCTTTTATTGGGTTCTAACTTCCTGGGGCCGGGCTATAAAGCAGGACAAATCCTTCCTCTGATCAGCAGAAGACATAACATGACCTAGTCATGTCGGGCATGCATGCAGAGCTTAGAGAATGAGAACCCTGAAGGGGCATAGAACCTCAAGAGATCAAGAAATAAATTGACTTCTGTTTGGCATTTGCCTGTCAGAGAGAGAAGCACTTAAGGCAGGGTCATCTCTGCCTTTCATTGTTTCAGGACTCAACACTCTGCAACTTTGTTTCAATACATTCTTTCTGTTAGCCATTAGCTTGCCTTTAGCCTCCTAGACTCAGTGTTGCTGAGTGTGAAACAGATTATACTCCTGACAGCCTCAGGAGCATGTAGATGTGTAATTCACACACAAGTACCAATTCAAATGTGTTGTGTCTGGCCAGCGGCTCACATGTCTGGGTTCTAATCTGGAAAGGAATCTTGGAAACCTGGAAGAGAACAGGGAGCTAGGAAGAGAAGAGAAAGATGTAGCTAAGGCAAAATTCTGAACAAAGCTCAATTTTACTATTTCTGAAACTCATTTATGAAGCAGAGGTAGGGACCTGATTCCCGCCAAATCATCTTGGAGTAAAATTGCAGGTGAACACGTGATGGGTCCAGAAATGCTAGTTGGAAAGCAGCAGCAGTGGGAGTGGCAGGGTTATAGAGCTGCAAGCTCTGCTGAGATGCTCTCTAATACTGAAACCTGAGCAGATCAGCTGAAAATGAAAGGAAGCTTGTTCAGGTATAAGACTAAAAATAAGGGTTCTGGGCATGGAGGAACAACACTTGGGAAATATCAATCTGATATATAAGGACAAACAGAAATAGACTAGCAACAACCAGTCCCAGAGAATAGAGGGAGATAGCTTACGAGGTTAGTCAAGCACCATTTGCTCTTTGGAATGCCTAACTGCTCATCCATCCAATTTTGCTTGTAACCATCTCCTTTCTAATCTACCAGCCAGATAATATGCAAAGCCTGAGGGACCTTCTAACATTCAGTCCTACAAGGGAGGTCACCATCAAATCTCCACCTCAGTGTTCAGGAAACACTGTAATAAAAGACAGAAACAGTGTAGGATCATAAAAACTATCTTGATTGTAACTACTAGAATTTAGTCCTTGCTACACACTTTTATTAAAAAACTGACATCAATGAAATTTATATTTTAGAGTTGTTTCTACAACAGAACAAACGATCTACATTTGGGGTTGGTCTTCCTATTTCACATAATCAAATCAGGAAAAAAAATTCCTCACAGGTGCCCCAAATTCCCAGAGTTTTAGTGAATTCCTAATATTATCAGGGTTACAACCAAGACTAGCCATCATAAGTATACCTCTTGTCAATAAGACATACAATCATATCTCCTTATATTATATTAATTTCCAAAGGAAAGCAATAGTTATGCCTAGCATAGTATCCTATATCCAATATACAACTGCAAATAAAGTATATGAATTTTCAGGGCAGAATCATGCTTAACATGAGATAAAATTCCATATACAACTACAATCATATTTTATCTTTTAGAATAGATTACAATTTCTTAATTGTAACACCATATAAAATCAAATTCAAAGCATTGTTTACTTTCAAAGTACACTAACATGATTATACATTCTCATTCAAAATAAGAGGAAAAGAAACATAAACAGGAAATATTGGGAAAATCAAGATCAAATCTAGCTAGACAAACCCCAAATCCTAAATTTATGTACATTGTGGCTTAAAAAGCTCTTCCTATCTAGTTTCATGACTACAATATATTTCTCTGTCTTGGAATGGTTCCATTCTTTGTGTGTAGCTTTCTTTGAGAGATATCGCACAGCTGTGGACCTTCTTACATCCTGATTGCTATATCACAATATAGGCTTCCCTTTCATACCTTCACTAAAAGCCTCTCTAGGCATCTATGCAGGGACTTCGCTGCAACCTGGATGCCCTCAGTGGCTTTCCATAACCACGTAGGAAGACTCCATGGCTCTTTTCCTTCTGTATCCTTCATTAATCTGATGAAAGAACTACATGGTGGATGTTGCCAAGTTCTTTTGCCTGCTTTAGATAGAACCTGCCTGCTTCCTTGAATATTTTTTCATAAATTTGATATGTTGTTTTTCTGCTATAAACAGATCAATCCTTGGGACATTTCTTTGCACAAGTTGCAGGATTAGCTTGGTGGATACTCACCTCGAGGAAACAATTCCCTTTATTACATTACTCCTTATATCTTTCAACACTAGCTATGGCTCCCAAAAAACATTTTCTGGTGCTCTTTTTTTCTCCAAACTTAAATTCTAGCTCATCCCTTAAAGAATGAGTACAATCAGGAAAACAAAAGTCAAGAAGCATTAGAGATGTGGGAATAAAGTACAGCTGTACTGCTGGTGGGTGCTTAAGTTGGTACATCCAGGATAAAATCAGTGTGGAATTTGCTAAAAATATCTAAAAATAGAACTAACTGGTGACTCACCTATATCACACTTGAGTGTAGAAAAGATAGCATGGTTATCTATTGATACTTGCTCAGTCATTTTTGTTGATTTTGTTTTCAAAAAAGGAGATGCAATCAGCTGTAACTAAATTTGCTAGAGAGTATATGGAATTTGAAAATACTATATAATAAATGCGTTAAGTCAGGCCTATAAAGAGAAATGCTACGTGTCTGTAATCACATTTGGTCTAGCTTCAACTATTAGATTTTTTGTTTAACTTGGAGTATCTGTGGAGATAAGGAACCCCAAAGTGGCACATGGCATGGAAGAAAGGATGAAGCCTTTAGGGAAGGAGGGAATGACAGAACACATGCAACATAGTAGGAGGAGGAAACATTATAGATTACAAGTTTAGGTAAGCATGATTATAGGGTTATGTCTGTTATTCCATACGGAATGTCACATTTTAGGAAGTTTATTTAAAATATTACATTTAAGTGGCATTACTCTTGGTTACAGTCCAAAACTTGATACTACAACACTTTCTGAAGAAACCACATACTCGAGTAATAGAACATGAATAAATAAAGTTATAAACAATCTTGAAATTTAATTCTTAGGGCTTGCTGTTATATAGTGGCAGAATGTTCTGTTTATGCTACTAGCAGAGAAAGTAATCAAGCATATTACACATCTGTGATCCCTGACAACAAGATTAGTGACTCATTTGAAATATACTGTGTACATATATATATATCATCTAGGTTTAAAGTAATATATTCCTGTTGTCTATTTTTCTGTGTTTACTTCTAGATCATAGGAACTATTTTACTGTTACCTAGAACTGATTTTAGAACGAGGACAGAATACTTTGTCTTAATAATTTCATGCCTACCTAAACATAAATACACAATATTGTTTAAAAAATAATAATTATGAATATTTTCTACCTGCATTGGGTAGTGCCATAATAAGGTCGTATTTCAAACTACTGATTAATAATATGAAACAAAAAAAATGTTAAATTTTAGGATAGATAGTTATAATACTTCAGAAAGTTGTCAACAAATTACACAGGGAAGGAGAAATAGAATACATCGTTTTCTCCACCTATGGTTATTGAGATTTTGGCCAGGTATAGTAGCCTGGGTTGGCATTTGAGTTCTCTTAGTGTCTGTATAACATCTGTTCAGGCTCTTCTGGCTTTCCTAGTCTCTGGTGAAAAGTCTGGTGTAATTCTGATAGGCCTGCCTTTATATGTTACTTGACCATTCTCCCTTACTGCTTATAATGTTCTATCTTTTTTTAGTGAATGTGTTTTTCTGATTATTATGTGTTGGGAGGAATTTCTTTTCTGGTCAAGTCTATTTGGAGTTCTGTAGGCTTTTTTTATGTTCATGGGCATCTCTTTCTTTAGGTTTGAAAAATTTTCTTCTATAATTATTTTGAAGATATTTGCTGCCCCTTTAAGTTGAAAATCTTCATTCTCATCAACTCCTATTATCTGTAGGTTTGGTCTTCTCATTGTGTCCTGTATTTCCTGGATGTTTTGAGTTAGGATCCTTTTGCATTTTGCATTTTCTTTGATTGTTGTGCTGATGTTCTCTATGGAATCTTCTACACCTGACATTCTCTCTTCCATCACTTGTATTCTGTTGCTGATGCTTGCATCTATGGTTCCAGATATCTTTCCTAGGGTTTCTATCTCCAGCGTTGCCTCACTTTGGGTTTTCTTTATTGTGTCTACTTCCATTTTTAGGTCTAGTATGGTTTTGTTCATTTAAATCACCTGTTCGGATGTGTTTTCCTGTTTTTCTTTAAGGAATTCTACCTGTTTGGTTGTGATTTCCTGTTTTTCTTTAAGGACTTGTAACACTTTAGCAGTGTTCTCCTGTATTTCTTTAAGTGAATTATTAAAGTCCTTCTTGATGTCTTCTACCATCTTCATGAGATATGCTTTTAAATCCGGGTCTAGCTTTTCGGTTTTGTTGGGGTGCACATGACTAGGTGGAGTGGGAGTGCTGTGTTTTTGATTTCTGTAAGTACAATTCTTACATTTGCCTTTGGCCATCTGGTAATCTCTGGAGCTAGTTGTTATAGTTTTCTCTGGTTAGAGCTTGTTCCTCAGGTGATTGTGTTAGCCTCTATCAGCAGACCTGGTAGACTACATCTCTCCTCTGAATTTCAGTTGTCAGAGCACTCTCTGCAGGCAAGCTCTCCTCTCACGGGAAAGGTGCACAGATATATGGCCTAAAGACCTCCCTCCTGGCCGAAGAAGAAGGCCCAAAACAGGACCTGTCCTGAAGCTGAGTTGCTTTGGCCTGTCCCAGAAGGTTTTAGCTTCTGTATTCTACACTCTCACACGTCCAGAATACACTCTGTGGAGTCCTGGAACCAAGATGTCTGCAGCTGATGCTCAGGCAAAGCACTCCTGCACTGGGCAGACCCCTTTCCTCTGGCTGGGAAAGTGGCCAGATGTCTGAAGCCTGTGCAGAATACTCTCGGCTGGGTCCCGGAACCAAGATATCTGCTGCCGCCGATGCTCCGTCAAAGCGCTCCCGCACTGGTCAGACCCCTTTCCTCTGGCCTGGACAATTGCCAGTTGTCTGGGGCCCGAAAAGTGGGCTGCCTTAGAAGCTCTGTGGCTCCCACCTCTCCCAGAAGCTTTTGGCTTCTGTATTCTGTACTCTCACCTGTGCAGAATACACCCGGTGGGGTCCTAGAACCAAGATGTCTGTTGCCAATGCTCAGGCAAAGCACTTCTGCACCCGGCAGACCCCCTTTACTCTGGTTCGGAAAGTGGCCGGATGTCTGGGGCCTTTGCAGAATACACTTGGCAGGGACCTGGACCAGTCTTGTGCTTCTTCAGAAAATTGACATAGTACTACCAGAAGATCCAGCAACACTTCTCCTGGGCAAATACTCAGAAGATGTTCCGATGTGTAATAAGGATTCATTCTCTATGATGTTCATACCAGCCTTATTTATTTATTTTGTTAATATTTTTTATTATTACGTATTTTCCTCAATTACATTTAGAATGTACATTTAGAAAGTCCCCCATACCGTACCCCCCACTTCACTAACCACGCATTTCCATTTTTTGTCTCTGGCATTCCCCTGTACTGTGGCATATAAAGTTTGCATGTCCAACGGGCCTCTCTTTCCAGTGATGGCCTACTAGGCCATCTTTTGATACATATGCAGTCAAGAGCTCTGGGGTACTGGTTAGTTCATAATGTTATTGGACCTACAGCATTGCAGATCTCTTTAGCTCCTTGGATACTTTCTCAAGCTCTTCCATTGAGAATCCTGTGCTCCATCCAATAGCTGACTTTGAGCATCTACTTAAGTATTTGCTATGCCCCAGCCTTGTCTCACAAGAGACAGCTATATCCGGGTCTTTTCAGCAAAATCTTGCTAGTTTATGCAACGTTTTCATCGTTTGGAGGCTAATTATGGGATGGATCTCTGGACATGTCAGTCTCTAGATGGTCCATCCTTTTGTCTCAGCTCCAAACTTTGTCTCTGTAACAGTCTGGCGGTTCCTCAGAAAATTGGACATGGTACTACTAGAGGATCCCACAATACCTCTCCTGGGCATATATCCAGAAGATGTCCTAACCAGCAAGAAGGAATCCTGCTCCACTATGTTCATAACAGCCTTATTTATAATAGCCAGAGGCTGGAAATAACTCAGATGCCCCTCAACATTGGAATGGATACAAAAAATGTGGTACATTTACACAGTGGAGTACTACTCAGCTATTAAAAAATGAATTTATGAAATTCCTAGGCAAATGGATGGATGTGGAGGGCATCATCCTGAGTGAGGTAACACAATCACAAAAGAACTCAAATGATATTTACACACTGATAAGTGGATATTAGCCCGGAAACTTAGCATACCTGAGATATAAGATACAATTTGCAAAACACATGAAACTAAAGAATGAAGACCAAATTGTGGACACTTTGCCCCTTCTTAGAATTGGAAGCAGTCACCAGCATTATTTATAATAGCCATTTGCTCGAAAGAACTCAGATGTTGCTCAACAGAAGAATATATGATACAGAATGGATACAGAAATTCTGGTACATATGATATGTACTAACTTATAAGCCGATATTAGCCCCCAAACAGACTACTCAAGATACAATTTGCAAAACGCATGAAACTCGAGATGAAGGAAGACCAAAGTGTGGATACTTCATTGGTTCTTATAATGGGGAACAAAATACCCATGGAAGGAGTTACAGAGACATTTTGGAGGTGAGAAAAAAGAAAGGACCATCCAGAGACTGCTCCACCTGGTGATGCATCCCATAGACAACCACCAAACCCAGACAATATTGCATATGCCAGCAAAATTTTTTGACAGGACACTGGAATAGCTATCTCTTGTGAGGCTATGCCAGTTCCTGGCAAATACAGAATTGGATACTCACAGTCATCTATTGGATGGTACACAAGGCCCTTAATGTGGAATCTAGAGAAAGTACACAAGGAGCTAAAGGGTCTGCAACCTTAAAGGAGGATCAACATTATGAACAAACCAGTAACCCCCTGAAATATGTATCTAGTTGCATATGTGGCAGAGGATGGCCTAGTCAGCCATCAAAGAGAGGAGAGTCACTTGGTCTTGTGAAGATAATATACCCAAGTACAGGGGAATGCCAGGGCCAGGAAGCAGGAGTGGGTGAGTTGGCAAGCAGGGTAGGGGAAGGTATAGGAAACGTTCAGGATAGCATTTGAAATGTAAATGAAGAAAAATATCTAATAAAAATGAGTTAAAAAATATTAGCAAAACCTTATATTAGCACGTTAACAGCACATCCTAAAGATCTCAAACACAAAGAAGAAATGACACCCAAAAGATGTGGTGGCAGGAAATAGTAAAACTCAGGGTGGAAAAAAAATAAAATAGAAAGAAAAATACAAATAATTTTTGGAACAAATATTGTTTCTTTGACAAGATCACTAAGATCAACAAACTATTATTCAAGTTAACTAAAATAGAAAAGATAATATCCAAATTAGCAAAATCAGATATTAAATGGGGGGACATAACAACAGACACCTGATAGGTCAGAAAGTTTCGCAAAGTGCTTCTTCCTCCTAGAAGCACACTTGCTCAACCATATTAATTGCTACTGTATTCATAATTATCTGCAACTGGAAACAACCTACATGTCCATAAACTGAAGAATGTATAACATATATGTTATATTTATACAATGGAACATTACTCAGCTGTTATGAAATGGATGGAAACAGAAAAAAATAAAAAAAAAAAACTAAAAACAAAAACATAACCTGAATAACGTATCCCAGTCCCAGGAAGATAAATATGTTATGTGTTGATTTATATGTTGATATTGACTGGGCTGGATAGTTTTTTGTCAACTTGTCACAAAGTAAAGTCCCCTGAGAGTAGGGAATCTCAATTGAGAAAATGTCTCCATAAGATTGGTCTGTGCAGGCAGGACTGCAGGGCAGTTTCTTAATTAATGATTGATGGGTAGGATTTCTGCCAATTGTTGATACTGCCATCCATGTGCTTGTGGTTCTGAGTTGTCTATGAGAAAGCATGAAACCATGGGGAACTAAAAACTAAGCAGAATGCTGCAGACACTCTGGGCCCCTTTGTCTGCGTGGAACGGATCTCTAGTCACAGGTGGGCAAAGCGTTGGATGAAATGATAGACAGATACACAGAGGAGAGGTTGTGTAGAATCTGAATGTAATGTGTCAAATTGAGCATCAAACTTTTTATACAGAAGAGAATAGGAAAGTTGGGTGACACACAAACAAGGTACAAAGAGGTTACTGGATTCTTACAGAAAACGGAGGAATACAAACTCAGAAGTTCTCACAGGAAACACCTGGGATAAAATTCACTGTTAACAACTGGGATCAAAAAGAGCTCCACCAAATATCCACATAATCTTAGAAGCCAGGGTCAAGGGCTTCGTGCCCTTGCTATAGTTCCTATTTTAGTCTATTGTATAGACCACCTTTTCCCTAGGCAATTGTAAATACGTGTATATGGGTGGAACTCAGCTATCTATAGTTCTAAGTATGTACTCTGCTTCCTCCTTAGGTCTCAAACTTCCTTCTTCCTAGATGATGATAAATTCTTGTGTAGGGCAGTGACTTAGCTTTTATTCAAAGTGGTAGTATAATACCAGAGGCAATTCTGAATGCCACTGAATAGACAACATTCTTACTGAATTCTAAGCCCATGGTCAGCTCAAGGACTTTCTAGGATATTGGAACACTGGCAAAAGCTTAGCTATATCAGAATTCAATCTTAAAAAGAACTTATAATAAGATAACACTAAAAGAGAGCATGTGGATCCATACACCAGACTAACGCGGGAATAGGGGATGAGTATATGGGTTAATGAGAAGGCCAAAACTCCAGAAGGTGAGCTTCCGTGAAACTCTTTGCCTCATGAGTGCTTCCAGGCCTCTCGGCCTGTCAAGCTGACTCGACTGGTGTGCGTGGCAGCAGTACCCATCCATGGTCTCTGTATTAGCTCCTGCCTCTAGGTACCTGGCCCATTTCAGTTCCTGTTCTGTCTGTCTTCAGATGATGAATAGCAATGAAGAAGTGTAAACCAAATAAGTCCTACCCTCCCCAACTTGTGCTTGGGTTATAGTTTTTGGTGACAGCAATACAAAGATTAACACATTCTACATTACATATGTGATGGCCTGTCTACAATCTGTAGATCCAGTGAAGTTAGGTATAGAGGAAGGACTTGGGTGCATACATTGATGCCCATGGTATGGGGATATAGAATGGATTTTATTAGTGGACAAAGGTGGACAAGAAAGAGAAGATCAGGTGGCATAGTGGAGGGAGATGGGGTTGAATAAGGAAATGCAGGAAGAGATATTTGAAAGAGAAGTATTTGATGAATGATGACCGAAAGGTGTAGGAACTGGAGAGGATGGGAGGTAGTGAAAGAACCGTGGGGAGTAAAATTTGGGGGGACTGTAAGCAGGGTCTATTAAATGAGAAATTAATATTATTTTTAATTTTACTAGAATACTAAGCATGGCAGAGGGGCTCCCAGGAATGTACATTTTACCTCCAAAATACTGGGCTTTGATGGATTCTTGGTGAGGTGAACCACTTAAAAGCTCTTACCACTCTTAAACACTTAAAAGCTGGTACCACTCTGTTACCACTCATGCTGTTGTAGAGTGTCTCTCTACTTGCTGCCCTCACATCACATCCCTCATAATCTATGGATTGTATGAAAATTTAAGGGGGGTTCCAGCCCCTCACTGGGCAATATCATTGCCACCAACAGTGTTAGTTAGATCTAACTTTCTCAAGGATTGCAGCTGATGCAGATTAATACTTCAACCACGATCTTGGAAACAATTACTACGAAAAGCATGCATTTTTTTTTCAAAAGTCAGGCTGGTGTTCAGATGATTATTATTTCTTTGTACCTATTTCCTCCCTCTAATTCCTGATATGATTTAAGAAAAACATGGTTAATGAACAAATGTGCACCCTGAGGATTCAAAGTAGAAAGGGATGATAGGTTTTTACATAAAAGTTTAGTTTTGTGATTCTTTTAAGATTTTTGAAGGATTAATTTTTGAGATAGATAAAAACTAATCCTTTATGTAGAACAGCAAATTTCAGTCTACCAGTAAGAGAAACTGGCTGAAAAAAATACCTTACTTGCTTACAACTTGTTAATCTATAACAAGTTTTTTAGTTAGAAATGTGTGTTGGTTCTTGGGGATAATATTGGATATTTATAAACATAATTTATAAATAGCTCATCATAAAAGTATAGTGAGAAGATTCTTTTCCTTATATATTCTCATAATTATTCACTAGAAGAAAATAGAAAGTAACCAGTATAAATTTTATACTAATTGAAAGATTGTGCAGAGATATATAAGCAGTGTGAGAAAAATAAAGTTGGTGCTTTGTTCCATCCACCAAATGTGAGTATATATGGAAAGTGGTTGAAGCTTTGCACTGTCCAACAAATGTGTGTGTGTGTGTGTGTGATTGTTTGTGCTTCTTAAAGCTTGCTTCTTCTACCATGTATGTAAATGTGTCTTGCCTGCTTTATATGCCATCTAACCAAAATCCCCTCCTTGAATCATTGAACACTCTATCACAGCTACTCTTGGAAAGGCAAACAGACAGCAAACACACAGAACCCTACTGGGCATAACTTGAACATGTATGAGACCACCCACCTCTTCCAGTGACACCCTTCCTCCAACAAGGAAACACCTAGTCCAACAAGGTTACTCATCCGAATACAGCCTATGGGCCGATGGGAACCAATTACATTAAATCTACCACACCTACCTAGCTACATGCATACATATATTCATGCATAAGAGATAAACAGAGAAAGAGGGTGAGAGAAATAGAAAGAGAAAGAGTGATTGGTAGATGATAGAGAAATAGTTGCATACATATCTATATAAATACATTCAATCATTACTTCATACATACATACATACATACATACATACATACATACATACATACATACATACATACATATATAGATGATGGATAGACAGATAATGATATGTGTTATTAATCTAAACACTAAAGACATGGTGCCCTTTAACTCACACACACACACCCTGAGCATTGTTTACAATCCTCAATTAAGACATAAAGGTTGGACATTCGAACTACAAAGACATATAAAAACAAATCCACAAAACTCACAATGTTCATTTGGTGTGCATAGATTTGATTAATATCTAGGATTTTCTTTTTTGTGTATATTATGAGAGATTACACCCTAAAATCTTTCTCAAACTTGTCCATTATTTTAGTTACTACTGTGTACAACCTGATACTTATAATCCACTAGATAGTAACGTTACAGAAGTTATTTATTGTGCTGAAGATATTCAGTCATACCCCTCAGCTCCAAAATATATCTTTTAAAGACACATAGTAAGGAACGATCTTCCAAATGACCTGAAATGAAACTGTCACCTGGTGGAAAATAACACAGCACAGGAAGAAGTTTACACATAAAATTTATATTCATGTGAATATTGGTCAAAATGATTACAATTGTAAAGTTGAATTACATAGTGGTATGTCTTTGAAACAATAGGAAAAAATGATGTGCATACATTGTGCTTTCCAAAAAGCGTAGGAAATGTGAAACATTTAAGCAGTGGCATGTTGGTTTCTAATGCCAGGAGATGACTAACATAGCAACAGACTAATAATGTATCCTCTTCAAAAGTTAAAAGAAAACAGCAACAACAAGAAGAGAACAACAATCACAAGGAACCATGTCATCCGTGGCATCTTCAGGAGGATGTGCAGCACTCTGAACATGGTTCCAAGGACTTTAGTAGATGTCTATTGCATTGTCAGTCTGACAAGTTTGTGTTCAACCATCCATGTCTGTATACTAAGGTTGGGAACAATCCATCGGTGATGAGTGACCTAAAGATGATGAGTTCTACTCCCCACTCTCCTTGCTGCTCTGGAGACTTCAAACCTGAGGGGAGGAATGTTATATTGATGAGTATGAGAATGCTCAAATCCTTTTTGTCTACATTGCGTAAATGTGGCATCTCTTTAAGTGAAATGTAAGAACTGCTTGGCCAGAAGGTACATCCAGAGGCCTGTTGAATAAAGATGCTACTATAGAGACCCCATGTAATGAGAAAGGTCTTTCTGAAGTACCCTTGGATAGAGGTGGAATTTAAGATCCAATTATTCAAAAATGGCATGTAGGCACTACTGTTGGCCTTATTGTCATACCGAGAACATCCCCAACACTAATCAGAGATGTATGGCTAGTGGTCAGAGGTGATTGGGTAATGGACATTGGGAAGAAATGAGACCCTGTGAGCCATGAAAAATAGATAGGACCCCAATGGTCAGAGGGGAAATACACGAGGGCATATTTGTGAGAATTTGGAAATCTAAAACCCCTTTGTACAGGTAAACTAGTATGTTTGGTTGGGTAGAGTTTAAATTTGCATGTTCTTTCCTTGACGTGAGCTCAAAGACTCAGCCTACCTCATGCAGTGGAGCCCATTCCAGGTACTTCCTTACAGCTAGCAACTCCTCATCAGAGACTAGAGCATCTGTCCACTGTAGTAAATGTGGTGCAGGATCAGGAAGCAGTCTGAGCACTCACCAAAAACCTGGCTGACAGTTCCACACTAGTTCTTCTTCTCAGGCATATGTTCTTCTCCTGGGTCTAGGTATGAATCGTGAGGAGTACATCATTTTAGTTTCTGCATTGAGGAAATGAGCTTTTGTTCTGGGCTGTACTTCTTAATGTTCGGCTCAGGTAATTTAAGCTTGGGTGGTCTGGAGGTCCATTTGGGAGTTAAAATTAGAGGAGGGGGTGACTAAGTGTCTCCATCAGAGGAGAACATTGCAAGGTCATTATTAGTCAGAAAAGCATATTTGATGACCACTTGGGGAAAATGAGATCTGAGGCCCCTGGTAACTCAGAGTCAGTAGATTGAAAACTTTTTGGTCAAAGCAGAAGGATCTGAGGCCCAATTAAATAGACTTAGTAAGTTTACTCCCACAGGGGCATATTTAGAATGTCTGAGAACCCTTTGGATATTGGTGGACGGTAGCTCTCTATTAGAACAGGGAGGGCTGGTAGATCTTTTGGTGAAAAGTGGAATATTTCAGGTATAGTCTAAAAGCAAATTCAGTAAAAAGACAGTAATTGGAATACTTTGGGCAAGGAGAGACATATGCAGTATCCCTATGTGCAGGAGAAGAATTGTTTCTTCCCGTCTCAGGATTTGTGATAGATCTAAGATTCTCTAAAATAGGAGGATGGTGATAGGAGCTTCATAGGATTGTATAGAATAGTTTTATCCTGTTATTCCTATGTCTGCAGCACTATTGATCAGAAATTGAACACTGATTGATACCTTGAGAATTCTAGGACATTCCAGGTACTTACTCCTTCATCAGCTCCAAACATGAAATCACAATCAAGAATACACATCATCTGAATGTCAGTGGTAGGCATGACAACAATCTTAGAAGTCTTTTAAGAGGGTGTAATGTAGTATTTTCTGGTTTAGTGTCTTCCTTAAATATATGTCTATCCACACATTCCTCTGCATGGAGGCCAGGATGTCTCTGTCTAAAGTAACAAAACAAAGATAGTAAACTGATTTACCCTTACCTTGATACTCTTCTGTTTGGGATTTCAGTCCAGAGTGTTCAGAAATCTCTTAGGTCAGAACAGTGCTTCCCAGACCACGGAAATTAGAAGTTATAGGTAGGACATACACTGGGAAGATGGAGAATCTGGGGGATTTGCTCAAACACACTGTGCTCCACACAGGTTGGAGCACTCTCTGTTGTGAATGTCTAAATCTTCCTAAAGGAAGATAGGGGAGGAGCTTGGGCAGTTTTGCAGAGAAGTAGAATGGTTGTGCCCTTCATCAAAGAGGTAATGTGGCAAACTTCATGAGAATAAGGAAGTTGAAGCATTCTTGTCATAAGCAGCATTTCTGTGACACTTTGCAAGTGTGAAATTCTAAACCTACTTGTAAGAAGGGTAAAATCTCTGGCTATTTTCAATAAATAAGAAATACCATTTAACATTAGTGAAAATGCAAATACCTTCTGGAGAAGAGGGAATCCCAGTATTGCTTGATTTGCTTACAAATCTTTTTTTTGTAGAATTTAGGATATCCACATATTTTATGTAGTGTGTGGAAAGCAGGCAGCAATTGTTTCAGTATTCCAACAGGTTGGATGGTTATTTTTGGTCTATGAAACCTTTAGTCAGATGACATAAGAGCAAGGCCACTTTTCTTGAATGAAGGAATGTCTCCGAATATTTGTAACAGGAAGAAGTTTGGAAGTAATCTTAGACAGTTGTAATATAGCAGGCACACATAGTCAATAAGACAAGATCTATTTACACTTTACAAGAGAGTGTAGGTATGTGTCCACCACTGAAAAAAAAAGGAAATATTTCAGTCAAATATGGGCATTCGAGAAGGCTTTGTTGCCCAATAGACACAGGGAGAAGAGGAAATATTTATGACTAGATGTGGTGTGTCTGAGGCTCCCATAGGGAGAGGGAGAGGCACTGAAGCCCTGGTATGACTGGATGACATTTATAGACCTCTTCGACAGAGGATGTGAATTTGAGAACCACTGGAACAAAAAGAGTCATTCTGGTGCCCCTTTCAAATGAGGAGTTCGATGTGAGACACAGTTAAATGGAAATTTTTGCCCTCCATCAGATAGAGAATAGTTTGGAATTCTTTCTGATCAGAGAGGGTAATTATTGAAGACCTTTTGGACTGGAAGTGAAGTTTGGGGCCTGGGGCAGGTAGAGATGATCTCAGGCCTGTCAGGCTTACAAGACAGATATTGGACCCTCATGTATACAGAGGGTGCATTTGATATATAATGGACACAAATTAGTGGTCTAAGTATTGATGTTTAGGAGTAGAAGATTAAAGCAGAATTAGAGTCTGCTTAATGTCCCCAACCTCTTTAGGGTTAAGGAAGTGGCCTAGCCTACCTTAAGCAGGAGAGGTAGGACTGCTTCACAACTTAGAAGATTCCCATCTTCACATACACCTTGGTAAGCCTGGCAGCAATACAAGTATTATGCACCAGGCATGTAAGTCTCTAAGCACTCTTGAAGCTTATCATCAGTTATATGGGTGTTTGCATGAAGGATGGTACGAAGGATAGATGACCTAAGTTTCAGGCTCTGTTAATGCAGGGCAGAATTAAGTGAAGTATAATTTCCTAGAGACCATCGTTGGAGGGAAATGATCTAAAGCTCATGATTGGAGTGTTATATTTGAGGCTCATATGTATGTAAGGATGCTCTTAGGATACCTGAATTTTGGTACCCTTGGGAAAAATGAAAATTCTGAGATTCCAATAGTAAACTACAGTCATAATTATAACTGACCTTGGGCAGAAATGGAAGGTTTTGGGTATTGTTGGTAACAGCAGTAGGTCATGAAGGCCACCTATCCCAAGTGAAATTCTGATGACCCTTCATCCAAAGGTGAGGGTATGTGATACCTTGAAAACAGGTTGAGTAGCATGTGTTCATACCTACAACTTCTATGACCTTCCGGATCCATTTTGCTTAAAAAGAAAGAACCTGGGGCTGGAGAGATGATTCAGTGGTTAAGAACACTGACGGCTCTCCCAGGGCTCCTGAGTTCACAAACATCTGTAATGGTATCCAGTGCCATCTTCTAATGTGCAGGCACACATGCATAGAGAACACTGTATATATAATAAATAAATAAATACTTAAAAAAGAAAGGAACAAAGGAATGAAGGAAGGAAGGAAGGAAGGAAGAAGGAAAGAAGAGAAAGAAATTTAGGAGGGAAGAAAGGAAGGAAGGAAGAAAGAAAGAATGAAAGAAAGAAAGAGAAAGAAAGAAAGAGAAAGAAAGAAGGAGAGAAAGAGAATGGAGGAGGTAGAGAGAGAGAGAGATAGAAAGAGACAGAAAGCAAGAGAGAGAGAAAAAAAAGAAAGAAAGAAAGAAAGAAAGAAAGAAAGAAAGCAAGAAAGAAAAAAGAAAGAAAGAAAGAAAGAAAGAAAGAAAGAAAGAAAGAAAGAAAGAAAGAAAGAAAGAAAGAAAGAAAGAAAGAAAGAAAGAAAGAAAGAAAGAAAGGAGGGAGGGAAGAAAGTAAGAAAGAAAGTAAGAAAGAGAGAGAGAACGAAAGAAAAAGAAAGAAAGGAAGGAAGGGAGAGAGAGAGAGAGAGAGAGAGAGAGAGAGAGAGAGAGAGAGAGAGAGAGAGAGAGAGAGAGAGAGAGAGAGTAAGTTAGTTAGTTTCAGGCCATGATTAACCAAGTAGCAGGATCAAGTCACCACATTGTGCAAAAGGGAAAAATCTAGTTTATCTTGGGTAGAGGGAGAACAGAATGGTAGTGCATAGTTTGCTTCCATCTAGTCTCCCCACCTTCCATTATCCATATATTGTATATACTGTTGGGAAGAATACAAGGAACAATCAGCACACTCTTCCAACAGGGAGAGTGGTTGTCTGACCTGAGGTTGTATTTGTCTGTACCTATCTATAACTGAGAGACAGGAACACACCATTTCTGACACCTAACTCTAGGAAGATCACATGCATATTAGTTTTCTTTCTATGTTCTGCCCTCTGCCCTACACTCAGAAACATGTGAGAGCCCACTGAGAAGTTGCAATTGTGTTTGCCTTGCAATCTTTCTAATAGAGAGTGGCACTGAGGTAGTATGAGTTTAAGTCAAGTTTAAGGTGCCCTTGGAAAGAATACTCTTGGGCATCCCAAGAGGCTATATCTGAAACTCCTATGACTACAGGTATAATAAATGAGACCCTCTTGGCCATAGGATCCAAACCTGAGGTCTCTGTCATCATTGCTCCATGACACATACACCCTTGGCAAGCAATTAGATGTCTATGTTCCTTGAGGTTGAAGGAGGTAATTATAGCCCCCTTTTGTACTACAATTAACTTCATGTGAGTGGACATCATTCTACTTTTTTTGTGGGAATGGCATAAAGCTTACTTAGTCTGGGGCATCTTTTTTTTTTATTAGATATTTTCTTTAATTACATTTCAAATATTATCTACTTTCCTAGATTGCCTTCTGAAAATTTCCTATGCCTTCTCCCTCACCCCGCTCCCCAACCTACCTACTCCTGCTTCCTGGCCCTGGCATTTGCCTATAATGGGGAATAGAGCCTTCACAGGACCAAGGCCCTCTCTTCCCATTGATGACCTCCTAGGCCATCCTATGCTACACTTGTGGTTAGAGCCACAAGTTCCACCATGTGTTTTCTTTGATTGGTGGCATAGTTCCAAGGAGCTCTGGGGGAGGGGTACTAGTTAGTTCATATTGATGTTCCTTCTATGGGGCTTCAGTCCCCTTCATGTCCCTGGGTATTTCTCTGGCTCCTTCATTGAGGACCTTATGCTCTGTCCAATGGATGACTGTGAGCATCCACTTTTGTATTTGGCAGGCAGTGGTTTGGGACATCTTTTGTCACAAGAGAAATGACTGAGTCCCACATTCAACGAAACTGAAAGTTTGAGGGTATTTCTACTAAATGAGTACTTTAGACAATCTTGGGCAAATAGAGAAGGTCTGCAGGAGGCTTAGTCATAGGAGGAATGTCTGACATTCTCTTCAGTGAAAAACAAAACAAAACAAAGAACTGAGGTAACTTGGGAAGAGAGGAAGTACTGGGCACTTAGGAGTAAGAGAAAATAATGAGACCTGGTTGGTACAATGGCATGCATTAGAAAAACCTTGGAGAGGGGGTAAGTGCCATGCAACATCCTGTTATGTATGAATGTCCCTTTTACCTTGATCAGTAAAGGAAGTCCCTCCACTGCTCTTCAGCTTCCAAATCTTCCTTAGTTGGTAAAAGTTCCACATCCTGTGTTTAGTCTGGGGGAGTTCAGATAACATTCCAAGCCTTTTCAAACAGCCTGGATGTCTGTCCCTGGCTAGGTTGCCACCTTCAGTTTGTCTTAATATGTACATATATAGGCAACAACAATTCAATTGGATTGCAAAGCATAACATAGGATCCAGTCAATACTTATATATATATATATATATATATATATATATATATATATATATATATATGACCTGGAACCACAAACCAGAGAAAAACAATATATTTCCCCTGTCATCCTTATAAAAGGGAAAGGCTTGAATCTTACTTAATTAGAGAATATACATTTGATATAGTTCAAAGTCATAAGTGAATGCTTGAGGATACAAGGCACCATGCATTATTATTCAAAAGAGCATATCTAATGGCATTTTAGGAATAAAGAATAGTGTGACCTTCCTTTGGTCAAACACAGTGGTTAATGCCCCCCTCCCTTGCAGAAATGGACAAGATCCAAGGCCATATTTTGAGGGAAGGAAAAGACTGAACCTCACTCAGCCTCACCCAGGTTAGTTCTCTTGGCTACTTCAAAAAACAAGGAGTGTGAGAGGAATCTGTGGAACATAGGAGTTATGAGAACCTCTTCTCAGAATGGTAAGTTCCAAGACCACCTTCAACAGAGAAGAAATCGTGAATGTCTTAGTTCCTAAAGTAGAGGTCCCCAGTCATATTTTGCAGGTCAGAAATATCCAGTTCACCCATGGTCAACAGGGTAAGTTTCTAGGCTTCATTGGGTACTGGAGGAATGTTCAGACTCTGCCTCACTAGCTTCCAAGTATTTCCCCCATATGCATACCCTGTGTAACATCTTTGAGAGTCCAGTCAGTGGTCACAACAATCTCCCAGCATAAGTAGTTATGCAAGCATTGATGTTTCCTCGAGGCTGTGTTCAGCTGCACACATCTGTGAATAAGAGATAGGAATGGTGCATTTTGATGACCATTTTTGAGGCACAGGATATGAGAGCCAATTTCAGATTTCTATTTTCTGCCCTATGATCTAAAAGGATAGAAAATGTGAGGTGTCATTGGTCGTGTATGTATTGTATGGATATGTTTAAAGCAAACTTAGTTAATAGGGGTATTTGCGAGGCACAGCCAGAAGAGAATCTCTGGTGGTTCAATAATTGCACAGATGGACCTGAAGTGTCCTAGTACAGAGAGTAGGTGTATGAAATGCCCCTTTGACACAGGAGCTAGTTCTGAGAGCCCTTTCAATAGTCTTTGATTTCCCAGGACCCCCTTTGTAGAAACTGAAGTTCTAAAATCCACTTGGTGAATTGAAGTAGACAATAGGCCCAGATTCCTACTGGGAAGACAGGGAATGTTAGATTCTCTTTTATGTAAAATGAGTGGTATAAGTCTCTTATGGTCTGACATCCCTCTAAGGAAAAATGATTCAAAGCTACTTGGTAGGATTAGGAATATTCCTTATAAGGCATAATACATGTTTTAGGCGACATTTGACCAATAGGGTCTAAGGCAATGTTAGCCCTAGGAGAGTTCTGACATTCTATTCAGTGTAGTGAGAAAAAAATGAGTTACCATGGGGAAATGTGGGCCCCATGTAAAAAAGGAAATCTCGAAGGCCCTCCTGAAAGAGGAGGGCAGACTCCTCTTGAGGCAGAATGTGAAATTGCCATATACACCTCTGTCAAAGGTAAAGGTCCCTGGTACCTTATAGAGTGGATAATGTTTCCAGGCATGATCATAAGTTTCCAATTCTTATTCAGTGTTTTTATTTTCATAGTTTGTGTTCATTCATGAGAGATATGGCAGCAATATATATTTTTTTCTTCCAAAGGCTTTCAATGACTGTTGCTGGCTAGTATACTTCTTTGACTTTATTCATCTATCCAGGTCTAGGCAGAATTAATGAAGTTATTACATTTCTATTGACTTGCCTAAAGGCAGATGGCACAGGTACTTTGCTCTGATTTGTAACTTTGACTATGGGACCTCAAACCAGAATGGTCTAGGGTACATTGTTTACAGAAGGAGTCACTTTTGGAAATATGGCTGACCAGCTAGGTATAAAACTACTTTGAAGTATACATTCACATATATACTTCATATATTTGAATGACATTTTTGAGAAAGAGAACGTGTTGGGTGGATAAGGAAGAGAAGGAAGGTCACAGAATCCCTCAGACAAAAGTTTACCTTGGGAATTGGAAGATGTCAAAAATAACTTATCAAGTGCAAATGTCCTCATAGTCCAGAATACCCATGTTTTCTGAGACTTTGAGTTTTGCTTGCCAACAATCAGAGCAGTTTTCTTTCAAATTGTTTGGTAAACTCTAGCTCTATGTTCTCCATAAGCTGTACAGCAGCATCCCAGGCATAGGCACCAAAATGGAATTGATCCATTTCAAGTGACAGGCTTAAAATTAAAAATTAGATTAGAGTTCATATAATTACTGTCATGTCCCAGGACATCATTTCAGAGTGTTTGGCATCCCTTCTTTTATTTGAGCATGCCTGGCCATCCAGGTCTGAAGGGAAACTTTAGGACCTCCTAGAGGAATAGACCTCATGGTTCTATGGATAAAAGTGGATTTTCTGAGGTAAGCATAGTCAAGAGAAGTTGATTTAAAGTTTCCTTGAGGAAAAAAAAAGAAAAAAAAAAAGAACATTGGCGTGAGTTTTTCATGTCAGTGGCTTTTCTGTAGGCTCCATAAGCAGCAGAATTTGTATTAATCCCCGGTCAAATATAAGGGTGATTCTATTTTTCCCTAATTCAAAGATAAAATGAAAGATTCTTCCTTGACAGAGTATCTATGTCAAAGATTCTTCATTGAAACCTTTTTGAACCTAGAGTTTACCTTGAACTGAAGGAAAAGTCTCAGAAACATTAGGAAAAACATCTAAGGTTCAGTCCATAATATCAGCAAGCTCTGTGGGATTCCTCAACCTAAATGAATGTCCAAGCCTGCTTCGGACAAACTGGTATGATCTGAGGCTCCCTTTGCTTCAGTAGGAATATGTGATGCCTCCTTAAGTAAAGGTAGAAGGAATGAGTAGCCCTGGGGAGAAAGGAGTTGCTGATATCCTTGTAACAGGAGAGATGATCGGAGTATAAAATTCCCCATAATATTTTGAGCAAAAATTAAATTGCTTACCTTAGCTCATGAGGTCCTAGCATGGCCACAGCTTCTGACAGTTCTTCACAGCCTGGGGTATCCATATCCTTAGCTGAATTAGCAAGGCACCAAATATAGATACCATGATTCATGAAAAGCTTCGGATTGTATCCTCAGCATGATTGCCTCCTAAGAATTATGTTCAACCAACCAGAACTGAGTTATAATGATGATTTCACACAATGTCATGTGACTATACTCAAGAAAGTGGCATAAGGTTCCAGGATTGGCCTCCTCCTCTTGATTTCTGTGAACTTTGAGCAGAGGGAGCAATTCTCCTTGGTCAGAGGTAAAATATCCCATGGGTTCCTGAACGGAAGGGATTTTTATGATTGCCCATTGCATCAAAGGTGTACATTTTATGACCTTGATCATCACAGGAAGGAAAATACTATAGGTTTGGAAAGTAGAAAGTCCCTCAACCCTGTTGGACAGTAGGGGAGTTGCCCTGTTCACCTTCTGTAGAGGAGTTTGTTCCAGGCACTCCAGGCCTCCACATCTTCAGAGAACTCTAAAAAATTCTTATCTCTTAGGACTCCATGAAGATTTGACAGCAATCTGAGGTTTCTTCTGACAAGTTGGTTCAAAGTCCCTGGATTTGTTGCCTATTAAACTTACAACAAAGCACACAGGTGTGGGTGTAGTGTACAGTTACCTTTCTGATGACCAGCTTAAAGAGAGCCTTGGATCCAGGCTGAGGTTTTTATACATTGGCCATGGGACTTGACTCTGGAGTTCTGTGAGGTTTGTTTTGTTTGTTTGTTTGTTTTTGGTGGTCAAAAGTGTATTCCCTAACCAATAATGTCTGAGGGAGAAGCTCTTAGTTGAGTGGTAGACCTGATTCCACCATGAACAAAGACTGAAGCTCTTGCGTATTCTTGGTACCAAGGATTCAGCCTGAAGCACACTAGAGCTGAGACTGAATATTTGAGATAAACTTCTCACTCACAAGGTCAGTTCTATACCTTGCTTCATCAGAGAGGCATGTCTCAGACCCTTCCAGTGCAGAAGGAGGAAAAATAAAGCGTTTTACTCAAGGTCAGCTGACCCCTTTGGCATACACATAATGTCAGGGGATACTATGGTTAGAGGAAGCAAGGTTTAGGTGCTCTTCAAAAGATAAACCAACTGGGTGTCAGCCCCCTTGAAGTTATGGGATACTTTACATCGAGGGGGCCTGACGTGATGGAGTTGATATTTATGCTGGAGGTATAAATTATCCTGGGTCTAGAAGGGTACATCTGAGTCCCCATTGTAACTTCATCAATGCTATTGCATGCTGATAGTAAAAGAGCCAACTTTGTGGCTTTCTTAAAATGTTGTTGGGGTCTGTTGATAAGTCCTTTGCTTATCATGTCATATGTATCAGGGCATCTTCAGTTATTGAGGACCTATGTGACACCTTTGTTCTGAAGTGGTAATTCTGAGGGAAATTAACAAAATTCTGAGGTTTCTGGTTCTCATATGATAATGCTGCCTTCAATACTCGGGAGTTTCTAACATATTTGATTTCGGGGGTTACATCTGAATCCCCCTTGAGTTATTGGTGTAAGTTGTGAATCACATAGGTTCTATTTCATGTATGTGGGTATACTGTCATTGTCTTCAGACACACCATAAGGTGGCATCAGGTCCCATGACAGATGGTTGTGGTACAACAAGTGATTGCTGAGAATTGAACTCAGGACCTGTGGAAGAGAAGTCAGTGCTTTTAACTGCTGAGCCATCTCTCCAGCCCCAGCACATTGGTTCTAGACAGGTAAGATGAAGGTCACTTAGGCTATTGGGGATGATCTGAGGATCCCTGGTTCAGAATGGGCATATCAGAAGTTCCCTTGGTCCATACAGTAGTTTAGAAGATCTGTGGTTCTTAAGCTGTAGGTCTGAACCTTACCAGAGAAGAATGCCTGGAGTGTTTTTGAATTCCTAATTTAGACAAAGTGTACCTGATGACTCCTTGAGCCACTGAGAGTGATTTAAGCTCCACTTCAAGAATGGGGGGACAGTGTGAGTCTTTTTGGTGCTGAAGGGATAATTCTGAGGTTTGTGTGTCAGAAACAGGACTTGGAGGACCCAGTGACAGAGTGATAATGTTGATGTATCCACAAACAATCTATAAAGGATGCCATCCTTTAGAGGCAGAAAGGTTCACACCATGTTGGGGAAAGTAGAAATGCCAAAGACTATTGTATCTGTACAAGATCAAGGGTCGATATGGAGAGGAGAGAAGGCCTGAATATTTCATGATTGAGACGTCCTGGGAACCTAGAACACGCAAATCATGCAGGCCATGCAACAGCTTAATCAATCTCCAGTGTGCTAGGAGACATTTCCCAGCTAGTTCTCCTGATAATTCTGCTGCCTACTTCTAAAAATGGCAAGGCTTTCTCATTTTTGCTGGTCAGCTTAATGTCTATGTCTTGGGTTCATTAACGTGCTGGCTACTCTTAAGCTCTGATACTTCAGGAAACCGGGTCCTGATCCTTGGACAGGGGTAATTAGGTCAGAGGATCAGAATAAGAAGCACTTGGTGCACCTTAGATCAAGGGAGTGGAATTTTCATGGACTAGATCAGCTCTAGTAGGTAGGTCTAGGTCCTCAATGTTCAGAAGAATCACATAATACTCTCCATGAGGTGAAAATTATATAGCACATTCTTCTGGATACAATTGTGATCTAATCTTAATCAGAAAGGGGATTCTTGTCCTGCTTTTAGTCACAGGGGCATAGATGAGGCTTCAATGTGCATCTGAGGCAGCTAGGAGTGGAAATTGTAAGTTTGATAGACAGTGGATGAAAAGAAAAAGTTCTAAATTCATGTTGTTCATAAGGGGCATAGAAAGGGAAAATATGAGGGCAGCTTCTGTATCAAAAAAGAACTGAAAATGCCAGAGTAAGAGAGAGTAGGGCCCAGGCCACCCTCTTGAGATGGACTGCCTTACAGGTTCCGTTTGGCAGGCTGGGAAGCTCTGGTGTGTCCCTGGGCAGAAGGAGGAAGTCAGAAGCAAGGAGTAAGTCGTAAGCCTCCTAGAACATTTTCTATATCTCTTTTGTCATAAAAAGCACCGGTGAGGCCCAGTTTCTTAGATGGAGCATTTGAGGGGCCACCTATTTCAGCCTGAAGCATTCATTTTTTCTCTTTTTTTTTCCATTTTTTATTAGGTATTTAACTCATTTACATTTCCAATGCTATACCAAAAGTCCCCCATATCCACCCACCCCCACTCCCCTGCCCACCCACTCCCCCTTTTTGGCCCTGGTGTTCCCCTGTACTGGGGCATATAAAGTTTGCAAGTCCAATGGGCCTCTCTTTCCAGTGATGGCCGACTAGGCCATCTTTTGATATATATGCAGCTAGAGTCAAGAGCTCCGGGGTACTGGTTAGCTCATAATGTTGTTCCACCTATAGGGTTGCAGATCCCTTTAGCTCCTTGGCTACTTTCTCTAGCTCCTCCATTGGGAGCCCTATGATCCATCCATTAGCTGACTGTGAGCATCCACTTCTGTGTTTGCTGGGCCCCGGCATAGTCTCACAAGAGACAGCTACATCTGCGTCCTTTTAATAAAATCTTGCTAGTGTATGCAATGGTGTCAGCGTTTGGATGCTGATTATGGGGTGGATCCCTGGATATGGCAGTCTCTACATGGTCCATCCTTTCATCTCAGCTCCAAACTCCGTCTCTGTAACTCCTTCCAGGGGTGTTTTGTTCCCAAATCTAAGGAGGGGCATAGTGTCCACACTTCAGTCTTCATTCTTCTTGAGTTTCATGTGTTTAGCAAATTATATCTTATATCTTGGGTATCCTAGGTTTGGGGCTAATATCCACTTATCAGTGAATACATATTGTGTGAGTTTCTTTGTGAATGTGTTACCTCACTCAGGATGATGCCCTCCAGGTCCATCCATTTGGCTAGGAATTTCATAAATTCATTCTTTTTAATAGCTGAGTAGTACTCCATTGTGTAGATGTACCACATTTTCTGTATCTATTCCTCTGTTGAGGGGCATCTAGGTTCTTTCCAGCTTCTGGCTATTATAAATAAGGCTGCTATGAACATAGTGGAGCATGTGTCCTTCTTACCAGTTGGGGCATCTTCTGGATATATGCCCAGGAGAGGTATTGCTGGATTCTCCGGTAGTACTATGTCCAGTTTTCTGAGGAACCGCCAGACTGATTTCCAGAGTGGTTGTACAAGCCTGCACTCCCACCAACAATGGAGGAGTGTTCCTCTTTCTCCACATCCTCGCCAGAATCTGCTGTCACCTGAATTTTTGATCTTAGCCATTCTGACTGGTGTGAGGTGGAATCTCAGGGTTGTTTTGATTTGCATTTCCCTGATGATTAAGGATGTTGAACATTTTTTCAAGTGCTTCTCTGCCATTCGGTATTCCTCAGGTGAGAATTCTTTGTTCAGTTCTGAGCCCCATTTTTAATGGGGTTATTTGATTTTCTGAAGTCCACCTTCTTGAGTTCTTTATATATGTTGGATATTAGTCCCCTATCTGATTTAGGATAGATAAAGATCCTTTCCCAATCTGTTGGTGGTCTTTTTGTCTTATTGACGGTGTCTTTTGCCTTGCAGAAACTTTGGAGTTTCATTAGGTCCCATTTGTCAATTATCGATCTTACAGCACAAGCCATTGCTGTTCTGTTCAGGAATTTTCCCCCTGTGCCCATATCTTCAAGGCTTTTCCCCACTTTCTCCTCTATAAGTTTCAGTGTCTCTGGTTTTATGTGAAGTTCCTTGATCCACTTAGATTTGACCTTAGTACAAGGAGATAAGTATGGATCGATTCGCATTCTTCTACACGATAACAACCAGTTGTGCCAGCACCAATTGTTGAAAATGCTGTCTTTCTTCCACTGGATGGTTTTAGCTCCCTTGTCGAAGATCAAGTGACCATAGGTGTGTGGGTTCATTTCTGGGTCTTCAATTCTATTCCATTGGTCTACTTGTCTGTCTCTATACCAGTACCATGCAGTTTTTATCACAATTGCTCTGTAGTAAAGCTTTAGGTCTGGCATGGTGATTCCGCCAGAAGTTCTTTTATCCTTGAGAAGACTTTTTGCTATCCTAGGTTTGTTGTTATTCCAGACAAATTTGCAAATTGCTCCTTCCAATTCGTTGAAGAATTGAGTTGGAATTTTGATGGGGATTGCATTGAATCTGTAGATTGCTTTTGGCAAGATAGCCATTTTTACAATGTTGATCCTGCCAATCCATGAGCATGGGAGATCTTTCCATCTTCTGAGATCTTCCTTAATTTCTTTCTTCAGAGATTAGAAGTTTTTATCATACAGATCTTTCACTTCCTTAGTTAGAGTCACGCCAATATATTTTATATTATTTGTGACTATTGAGAAGGGTGTTGTTTCCCTAATTTCTTTCTCAGCCTGTTTATTCTTTGTATAGAGAAAGGCCATTGACTTGTTTGAGTTAATTTTATATCCAGCTACTTCACCGAAGCTGTTTATCAGGTTTAGGAGTTCTCTGGTAGAATTTTTAGGGTCACTTATATATACTATCATATCATCTGCAAAAAGTGATATTTTGACTTTCTCTTTTCCAATTTGTATCCCCTTGATCTCCTTTTGTTGTCGAATTGCTCTGGCTAATACTTCAAGTACTATGTTGAAAAGGTAGGGAGAAAGTGGGCAGCCTTGTCTAGTCCCTGATTTTAGTGGGATTGCTTCCAGCTTCTCTCCATTTACTTTGATGTTGGCTACTGGTTTGCTGTAGATTGCTTTTATTATGTTTAGGTATGGGCCTTGAATTCCTGATCTTTCCAGAACTTTTATCATGAATGGGTGTTGGATCTTGTCAAATGCTTTTTCTGCATCTAAGGAGATGATCATGTGGTTTTTGTCTTTGAGTTTGTTTATATAATGGATTACATTGATGGATTTTCGTATATTAAACCATTCCTGCATCCCTGGAATAAAACCTACTTGGTCAGGATGGATGATTGCTTTAATGTGTTCTTGGATTCGGTTAGCGAGAATTTTATTGAGGATTTTTGCATCGATATTCATAAGAGAAATTGGTCTGAAGTTCTCTATCTTTGTTGGGTCTTTCTGTGGTTTAGGTATCAGAGTAATAGTGGCTTCATAAAATGAGTTGGGTAGAGTACCTTCTACTTCTATTTTGTTAAATAGTTTGTGCAGAATTGGAATTAGATCTTCTTTGAAGGTCTGGTAGAACTATGCACTAAACCCATCTGGTCCTGGGCTTTTTTTGGTTGGGAGACTATTAATAACTGCTTCTATTTCTTTAGGTGATATGGGACTGTTTAGATGGTCAACTTGATCCTGATTCAAATTGGTACCTGGTATCTGTCCAGAAATTTGTCCATTTCGTCCAGGTTTTCCAGTTTTGTTGAGTATAGCCTTTTGTAGAAGGATCTGATGGTGTTTTGGATTTCTTCAGGATCTGTTGTTATGTCTCCCTTTTCATTTCTGATTTTGTTAATTAGGATTTTGTCCCTGTGCCCTTTAGTGAGTCTAGCTAAGGGTTTATCTATCTTGTTGATTTTCTCAAAGAACCAACTCCTCATTTGGTTAATTCTTTGAATAGTTCTTCTTGTTTCCACTTGGTTGATTTCACCCCTGAGTTTGATTATTTCCTGCCGTCTACTCCTCTTGGGTGAATTTGCTTCCTTTTTTTCTAGGGCTTTTAGCTGTGTTGTCAAGCTGCTAGTATGTGCTGTCTCCCGTTTCTTCTTGGAGGCACTCAGCGCTATGAGTTTCCCTCTTAGAAATGCTTTCATTGTGTCCCATAGGTTTGGGTACGTTGTGGCTTCATTTTCATTAAACTCTAAAAAGTCTTTAATTTCTTTCTTTATTCCTTCCTTGACCAAGGTATCATTGAGAAGAGTGTCATTCAGTTTCCACGTGAATGTTGGCTTTCCATTATTTATGTTGTTATTGAAGATCAGTCTTAGGCCATGGTGGTCTGATAGGATACATGGGACAATTTCAATATTTTTGTATCTATTGAGGCCTGTTTTGTGACCAATTATATGGTCAATTTTGGAGAAGGTCCCGTGAGGTGCTGAGAAGAAGGTATATCCTTTTGTTTTAGGATAAAATGTTCTGTAGATATCTGTCAGGTCCATTTGTTTCATAACTTCTGTTAGTTTCACTGTGTCCCTGTTTAGTTTCTGTTTCCACGATCTGTCCTTTGAAGAAAGTGGTGTGTTGAAGTCTCCCACTATTATTGTGTGAGGTGCAATGTATGCTTTGAGCTTTACTAAAGTGTCTCTAATGAATGTGGCTGCCCTTGCATTTGGTGCGTAGATATTCAGAATTGAGAGTCCTCTTGGAGGATTTTACCTTTGATGAGTATGAAGTGTCCCTCCTTGTCGTTTTTGATAACTTTGGGTTGGAAGTCGATTTTATCCGATATTAAAATGGCTACTCCAGCTTGTTTCTTCAGTCCATTTGCTTGGAAAATTGTTTTCCAGCCTTTCACTCTGAGGTAGTGTCTGTCTTTTTCCCTGAGATGGGTTTCCTGTAAGCAGCAGAATGTTGGGTCCTGTTTGTGTAGCCAGTCTGTTAGTCTATGTCTTTTTATTGGGGAATTGAGTCCATTGATATTAAGAGATATTAAGGAAAAGTAATTGTTTCTCCCTTTTATTTTTGTTGTTAGAGTTGGCATTCTGTTCTTGTGGCTGTCTTCTTTTTGGTTTGTTGAATGATTACTTTCTTGGTTGTTCTAGGGCGTGATTTCCGTCCTTGTATTGCTTCTTTTCTGTTATTATCATTTGAAGGGCTGGATTCGTGGAAAGATATTGTGTGAACTTGGTTTTGTCGTGGAATACTTTGGTTTCTCCATCTATGGTAATTGAGAGTTTGGCCGGGTATAGTAGCCTGGGCTGGCATTTGTGTTCTCTTAGTGTCTGTATAACATCTGTCCAGGCTCTTCTGGCTTTCATAGTCTCTGGTGAAAAGTCTGGTGTAATTCTGATAGGCCTTCCTTTATATGTTACTTGACCTTTCTCCCTTACTGCTTTTAATATTCTATCTTTATTTAGTGCATTTGTTGTTCTGATTATTATGTGTCGGGAGGAATTTCTTTTCTGGTCCAGTCTATTTGGAGTTCTGTATGCTTCTTGTATGATCATGGGCATCTCTTTTTTTATGTTTGGGAAGTTTTCTTCTATTATTTTGTTGAAGATATTAGCTGGCCCTTTAAGTTGAAAATCTTCATTCTCATCAATTCCTATTATCCGTAGGTTTGGTCTTCTCATTGTGTCCTGGATTACCTGGATGTTTTGAGTTAGGATCCTTTTGCATTTTGTATTTTCTTTGACTGTTGTGTCGATGTTCTCTATGGAATCTTCTGCACCTGAGATTCTCTCTTCCATTTCTTGTATTCTGTTGCTGATGCTCGCATCTATGGTTCCAGATCTCTTTCCTAGGGTTTCTATCTCCAGCGTTGCCTCGCTTTGGGTTTTCTTTATTGTGTCTACTTCCCCTTTTAGTTCTAGTATGGTTTTGTTCATTTCCATCACCTGTTTGGCTGTGTTTTCCTGCTTTTCTTTAGGAGCCTGTAACTCTTTAGCAGTGCTCTCCTGTAAATCTTTAAGTGACTTATGAAAGTCCTTCTTGATGTCCTCTATCATCATCATGAGAAATGTTTTTAAATCTGGGTCTAGATTTTCGGTTGTGTTGGGGTGCCCAGGACTAGGTGGGGTGGGAGTGCTGCGTTCTGATGATGGTGAGTGGTCTTGATTTCTGTTAGTAGGATTCTTACGTTTGCCTTTCGCCATCTGGTAATCTCTGAAGCTAGCTGTTTTAGTTGTCACTGTTAAGAGCTTGTTCTTCAGGTGAC
Source organism: Mus musculus (assembly GCF_000001635.26). Lineage (NCBI taxonomy): Eukaryota > Metazoa > Chordata > Mammalia > Rodentia > Muridae > Mus > Mus musculus. Next base: position 83,460,157 of record NC_000087.7, on the reverse strand, counting down.
TCTGTTAGCCTCTATGAGCAGACCTGGAGGGTAGCACTCTCCTTAGTTTCAGTGGGCAGAGTATTCTCTGCAGGCAAGCTCTCTTCTTGCAAGGCAGGTACCCAGATATCTGGTGTTCGAACCAGACTCCTGGCAGAAGTTGTGTTCCACTCACTAGAGGTCTTAGGATCACGTGTGGAATCCTGTGTGGGCCCTTACGGGTGTCAGGCGACTCAGCTGGCAAGGTAGCCCGGGGCTCGAGTGGAGTGGAAGGGGTTTGTGCCCCAGATCAAGCCCGGGTAGCCTGCTTCCCTATGTACCGCAGTCTCAAGTTCCGCGCAATTGGATTGGGGCAGGCACTGTGGTCCACTCACTAGAGGTCTTAGGGTCCCGTGGGGAGTCCCGTGTGGGCCCTTGCGGGTGTTGGGCAAGACTCTGCTGGCAAGGTAGCCCGGGGCTCGAGTCTGGAGTCGAGCGGAAGGCAGCCTGAAGCATTCTGAGCCTTTCTGAAACAGGGATCACAAAGCCAGTGTCCCTTTGGTGAGAACTGGAAAGTCTGAGTCCACATTGGTCTGATTGAGAAGGTCCGACACCTCCTTTAGGGAAGAGGAAAGAACTACAACTCCCCTTTTGCAGTGCGATCCTGTTGAGATTGATTTTCAAATGATGTGTATATTTGTGGCCTCCTAGGACAGAATGGTCACAAAGGGGGAACCCAAATTTATATTGTAATGATGGGTCTCTCCGAGGACAGGAGAGAGCAGGTACCACATCCTCTGCTTGAGATATTGTATGTTTGTCATATCTTCGCATAACAGGGAATGTTCCAAAAGGGAATGTGGTACTCCCTTTTGGAGGTATGAATGCCCATAGGATAGGCACAAAAGCTATGGGCTCCCGTTTGGCAATTCTGGAAGTTTTCTCTCCCTCTTGGACATTAGGAATATGTTTTGAGTCCTCCTTAGTAGAAAAAGAATGGCTGATATCCTCTTGGGGTGATGATGAGTGTTGCACACCTCTATGGGGACTGTCTCCATCTGGAAATGAATCAATGCATTCTTGATCTGTAGGGGAAGCTTGCAGGGCTTTTTGGGTAACAGAGGATTTCCTCTGTTTTCTCTTGGTAGAAGTAGCGTGTCTGGGAATCTCATGAGGAAGGTGGGATGCCTGAGGCTGTCTTCATGAGAAAGAGTGGTTCGCATGCACTCTTCTGTAAGGATGGAGGATGGCTTGTCAACCTTATGCTCTGAATTGGAAGCTTTGGTGTCCCATTGGTCTGAAGGGGCTTTTTCTGATGGGGTTTCAGTATACTTAGATGGTCTGTGAATGCCTTGGCTTGGTAGGGGACTTCTGAGGCCCACCTCATGAGATGGTGAGCATCTGCAGGCTCCTTTAGCAGAATCAGATGTGGCAAAGTTTGTTAGTCATAGTTTTAAGCTTTATAACTCTTTCTTAAATTTGCAAACTCTTACCCAAATTTTGGAAGAATGGCAGTGTTTCCAACCCGCATGTTTTGAGCGCACATATTTCAGGCCCTCTTGATCTACAGAGGAAGGGCTTGGTCTTGTTTTCCTCAATTTAGAAGGTGTGGGGCAATCTCCTGGAGGAGGAGAATGACTGAGACCTTTTTTACAAAGAATACTAGATCTGAAACTCAATTGAGATGATTTTAAGGGGGAGATGCTCCTTTGAGGAGTAGAGGTAGGACTGGATTCCTTTTCTGCATACTTGGAAGATGTGAGGCTACTTACGGCAGAAGAGATACATTTTAAGGCATCAAGTTCTGAAAGGCAGTATCTGATATCCCTTTCAGGAATTGGGACATGTTTCAATATCCTTTGGTTAGATTTCAAACGTCTAGGGTTCTTTTTGAGATAAGAGAAATTTCTCCATCCATCTTCATGAGGAGGGGTAGGCATAATGTCCCCTTCTGCACAAAGGGACAGTCCCTGAAACTCTGTTGAAAAGGAAGTATCCACGGTTTCTTGGTGAGATGTCACAGGTTTTAGAGGCCCCTGGGCAGGTTGAGAAAGTTCTAGACTTTCCTGGGGAAATGCTGGTGTTCTCAGGATCCCTTGTTCAGATACTAAAGGGCCCAGAGCACCTTCATTGGGTTTCAAAAGACACAGAGACCCTAACACAGATGCCAAAGCTTCTGGAGTCCCTGGCACAGATTTTGAACTCTTAGAAATGGATTGTGTATATGTCAGAGGTTCTTCTGTCTCTGGACTAAGTGGTGAAGGAACTGGTAATTTGGGAGAATCTTGTGTGGCTGACAAAGATTCTATGACCTCTTGGGTGACAGATGGTATTTCTGTACTATTTTGCATACATGCCCATATTTCTAGTGTGTCCTGGGAAGAATCAGAAAGTCCAAGATCTTCAGGATTGGATGGTAAATATCCTAAAGCCTCCTTTTCCAACCAGTGTCCTGGAGGCTCTTGAGGTAACAAGGAAGTTTCTGTAAGCCCTTGGGAAGATATTGATGTTTCTAGTACACCTTGGGCAGACATGGAAGGTCTCCAAGACATTAAGGCAGAATGTTACTCTTTCAAATCCAATTGGACAGATGGAGAAGGTCCTGGACTCACTATGGTAGATGCTGAAATTTCCAAAGCTCGTGATGAAGCATTGGATATTCCTGGATTGCCATGTGTACAGGTACAACTTTCCAGGTTCCCCTATAAAGACAGCCAAGGGCCTCCAGCTTCTTGAACAGATAACAAATGTCCTGGATTCCCTTGAGCAGATAGGGACAATGTCAAAGGCTCTAGGGCAGATGATATAGATCCTAGTGTTCCTCGATCAGATAAAGAAATTACCATGGGTCCTTTGGAAGAATGCATAGATCCTGAAGGATCTGAAGTAGATGGATCTGTTTGTTGAACCCCTTGTAGAGAATTCAAAGACTCATTTGGTCCCTGGAATGAAGTTAAAGGTCCCTCTGTAGGTTTAGAGAGGTCTAAAGGCTCTTCTGTGGAAAGGGAAGATCCAAAAGGCTTAGGGAAGAAAGTGAGGAACTAAGTTGGGCAGAAATTGCAAGTTCCAGAGGTGAGTCATTAGATATCACATGTCCTGGGGTAGCTGTTGAAAATTTTTGTGCTCCTCATGCAAATGATGAATATCCTAGAGCCCCCTGGGGAGGCAGCAATGTTTCTACAGAGCCTGTGTATTTGCTGAAATCCTCAGAGATCCCTGGTCAGATCTCAAAATCCTTGCTGTATTTTGAGCAGGGTGGTTATATCCCTGACACACTGGTAAAGATGGTGAGTCTGCTACTGTGTAGTGTGTAGATGTGGAGTGAGTTCCTATACCTTGTGTATGTAAAGAAGGACTTGAAAACCTTTTGGAAGATGTAGAATGTTGGGTAGACCTTTGTGGACATGTGGACAGATGTATGGTCCCCTTGTGCAGAGACTGGGACTCACACCTCCTTGAGCAGAATCAGAAGATCCTGGAGTCCTTTGTTCTGAGGATGAAAGACCCAGAGGATTATGAGAACATTCATAGCATTGTGATGTATTCATCATTGCCTGGGCTGAGATAGAAAGTTTCAGAGGCCCCTGGGCAGATTGCAAAAGTGCTAGATACCCTTGACCAAATGGGAAAGTCTTTGCACCTCCTTGGTCAGAACAGGAATGTCTACCAGGTGTTGGCGATGATGGTGGCAATGTTCCTAGATTTGCTGAAGTAGACTGAGAAGATGCTACAGCCTGCCTCACTTGTGGAAAAAGGCCTAAAGCACTGTGTGACTCTTCATATTGTGCAAATATCCCTGTGGCATCTGTTGAATTTTCTCGATTTCTTTGTTTGGGGAAAAAAGAACTTTGCATGAGCAAAGTTCCCTCTTGTGCCCTGGAAAATTTCTTGTGCTTTTGAAAAGATGACAAAGCTTCTAGAACCTCTGGAGTAGATACAAGATGCTCCTGAACACCCAGTACTGATGGTGTAGGATAAAATGTTTCTTGAGATTTCTGGCTAGGTAGGAAAGTTCGAGTGTCCCTTGGGAAACCTGGGGATCTTTGTGCAAAATGATGGGCAGTTGGAGAAAATCCTACTTCTGTCTGACAAGAAGTTGGATGATGCAAAGTATCTTGAGCAAATGAAACACTTTGTGTATTCCCCTGTTTAAAATTGGGCTTTTAGATACCCTTGGGAAAAACAGAAATGTCCGAAAGCCTCTTGGAAAGATGAAGAACCTAGGGTTCCTTGTGAAGATAAACAAATTCCCAGAGACATCTGCTCAGATGACACAGATTCTGGTCGCACCTGATTATTTTGGGTAGACCCCAGATGTCCTGGAGTGGGAAGCAAAGCTCCCACAGTCTCCTTTGCAGACAGGTTCTTTCCTACTGTGGCTTCTGCAGATAAAAATATCCCCTCAGTGCCCTGAGCAGATGTGGAAGACCCTAGAGTTGTTTCTTTAGATTTAGTCACTTCTAGATGGCATTTTTCAGTTGAACAAAGTCCTAGAGTTCCTTGCTCAGATCTCAAAGATGATGGTGACAACTGTAGTGATGTAGTAAGATCCAAAAGCAGTCCAGCACATCTGAAAGTGTCTGAAGTCCCTTGGGTAGATGGAGAACATTCATTTGTTTCTGAAACTGTTGGGGAAGGAGTTGAATGCAGTAGAGCCCCTTCAGCATATCCAGAATATGGGTCATTGCCTGGGCTGAGCTTGAAAGTGTCAGAGGCCCCTGGGCTGACTGCAAATGTGCTAGGGTCCCAGGACCAGATGGGAATGTTTCTGCACCTCCTTGAGTAAAAGATGAATGTGTACCAGGTTCTCGAGGTGATGGTGGCAAAGGTCCTAGAGTAGACAAAGCAGATGTAGAAGATTCAGTATTCTCCCTCACTAGAGGCAAAGGGCCCGAGGTAGTCTCTGTGTGATTACATTGCCCCAAGCCCAATATCCCTGAGGAATCTGCCGAAGGTTCTATTTTCCTTCGGGTGGATGACAAAGAACTTAGCACAGACAAAGTCCCCTCTGCAGCTGTGGAAAAGTCCTTACACTTTTGAGAGGTTAGCACATATCCTTGAGAGTCTTTACTACATAGAGGATGCTCCTGAGAACCTAGTACAGATGGTGAATGTGTTACATATGCTGGTGAATATGGAATGGATTTTTGAGATTTCTGGCTAGGTAGTAATGTCCCAAAGTCCCTTGAGGAAAGTTGGGATCTTTGTCTAGAATGTTCAGAAGGGGGAGAAAATCTCATACCTTTCTGGCAATAAGTTGGATGTTGCACAGTCTTTGGAGAAAATGGCACAGTTTTTACACTCCCTTGCTTAGTTGTGGACAGTTTTAGAGACCCTTGGTCAGAAAGGGAATTTCCAGAAGCCTCTATGGAAGATGAAGAGCTTAGAGTTCCTGGTAAAGAGGAAGAAATTCCCAGAGGCTTCTGATCAGATGGAAAAGACTCTGAGACCACCCGAGTGATTTGGGTGGACCCTAAAGGTCCTGGATTGGGAGGCAAAGTTCCCACTGTCTACCTTGCAGACATGGACTTTCCTGTTTTGGCTTGTGCCAATAAGGAATGACCCCTAGTGCCCTGAGCAGATGCATAAAACCCTACAGTTGTTTCCTTAGATTTAGTCCCTTCAGGTATGCAAGGTCCCAGAGATCCTTGCTCAGATCTCAAAGATGATGGTGACACCTGTAATAATGTAGTATGATCCAGGTGCAGTTCAGCACATCTGGAAGTGTCTGAAGTCCCTCAGGAAGAAGGAGAATATTCATTTGTTTCTGAAACTGCTGGGGAAGGAGCTGAATGCAGTAGAGCCCCTTCAGCAGATCCAGAGATTTGAGTCATTGCCTGGGCTGAGATGGAATGTGTCAGAGGCCCCTGGGATGATTGCAAATGTGCTAGGTTCCCGGGACTAGATGGGAATGTTTCTGCACCTCCTTGAGTAAAAGATGAATGTGTACCAGGTTCTCGAGGTGATGGTGGCAAAGGTCCAAGAGTAGGAAAAGAATATGTAGAAGATTCAGTATTCTCCCTCACTAGAGGCAAAGGGCCCGAGGTAGTCTCTGTGTGTTTACATTGTCCCATGAGCAATATCCCTGTGGAATCTACGGAAGGTTCTAGATTCATTCGTGTGGATGACAAAGAACTTTGCACAGGCAAAATCCCCTCTGCAGCTGTGGAAAAGTCCTTACACTTTTGAGAGGATAGCACATATCCTTGAGAGTTTTTACTAGATAGAGAATGCTCCTGAGATCCTAGTACAGATGGTGAGTGTTTCCCATCTGCTGGTGAATATGAAAAGGATTTTTGAGATTTCTGGCTAGGTAGTAACGGCCCAATATCCCTTGAGGAAGCTGGGGATCTTTGTCCAGAAGGTTCAGAAAGGGGAGAAAATCTCATACATTTCTGGCAATAAGTTGGATGTTGCACAGTCTTTGGAGAAGACGGCACAGTTTGTACACTCCCTTGCCTAGTTGTGGACAGATTTAAAGACGCTTGGTCAGAAAGGCAATGTCCAGAAGGCTCTATGGAAGAAGAAGAGCCTAGAGTTCCTGGTGAAGAGGAAGAAATTCCCAGAGGCTTCTGATCAGATCCGAGTGATTTGGGTGGACCCTAAAGGTCCTGGAGTGGGAGGCAAAGTTCCCACAGACTGCTTTGCAGACATTGGCTTTCCTACTGTGGCTTGTGCAGATAAGGAATACCCCCTAGTACCCTGAGCAGATGCAGAAAACCCTACAGTTGTTTCCTTAGATTTAGTTGCTTTAGATGAGAAAGGTCCCACAGTTCCTTGCTCAGATCTCAAAGATGATGGGGACACCTCTAGTGATGTAGTAAGATTCAGGTGCAATCCAGCATATCTGGGAGTGTCTGAAGTCCCTTGGGTAGATGGAGCAAAAAATACAGCAACTCATTCATCATCTTTACTTTGTGCTTGCAGGCTGGTTGCAATTATCTTGTAAGCATTAAAAATCAGTCTAACATACTGCCTATGTTCCATAGGGTTTCATTGATGTGAGGAGACATCATGACTCAGGCAACTCTTATAAGGAAAATTTAAATGATGTTGTCTTACAGTTTCAGAGGGTCAGTACATTATTATCTTTGTAGGAAGCATGGCAGCACCCCGGTAGAGGAGGTGCTGGGGAAGGAACTAAGTGGTCTATATCTTAGTCTGAAGGCTACCAGAAGGAAGCTTGTGGCCACAGGTAGCAAGGAAGAGGATTGATTTTTGTCTCTTAGCAGAGATTGAGCACTACACAAAAGCAAGCCTACACAAAGATACACTTCCTCTAACAAGCCAATATCTTGTAATAATGCCACATACTATGGGCAAAAGATATTCTAATCAACACATTGCGTCATAGGACATAAAGAAAGATACTGCATGATTGCATTCCTCTAGTCACAGGTGCGACATACCTACAAGCTTATATGAACATACACACACACACACACACACACACACACACACACACACACACCAATCGGATATGCACGTGCATACATATATATTTGTCTATTTATTTACTCACTTACTTACCTACTTACTTACTTACTTACTTACTTACTTACTTACTTACTTACTTACTTACTTACTTACTTACTTTGTTTTAAATTTGTTGGGTAAGAACTTTCTACATACACATAAATGAGTTTTAGCAAATTCATCCCTATCTTCTCCTCCTTGAATTGTTACCCATTTCTCCTGTATCACTTTTATCCTTAATTACATTTTCATTTTTATATAGACGGCTGTGTAGTGCCATGCCCTGAGCAATCGTGTGCATGCCGCAAGCAATCACTGAGAAGAGCCGTGCATGCCACGAGCAATCGCCATTATAAGATGGTGCTGGCCTCCCCTGTGCCTAACTAGTAAACAAGCCTTGTACGCAGGTGCAAGAGTGAACTCACTCCTAGTCACTGCCCATTCTCGGGGCATAATAGTGGGGTGATGGGCAAGCAACGAATCAGGAGCTGAAACATCAGGTGCTGAAACGTCATGCTGTTGGCGCCATTTTCCCGGATCATGGTCTTCCTGATAAGTAAGCAATAAATCTTTTGCCACAGAAGATTCCGGTTTGTTACTTCTTTCTTGCCGGTCGAGTGGGATGCAATAAGTGGCACCGAGGAACCCGGGAACTTTATACCATCACACCAGTGCAAGGAAGATCCCTTGTTCGCGGGGCGGAATCAGAACTGCGGGATGAAAGGCTCTGTAAGGTACATACAGTTTTGAAATTTCTCAAGAGTTAGACACCCTTTTGATTGTTTGCACAGCGATTGCACTTTTCCTTTCAGTTTCGTTTTTCTTCCACTGCTTCCACTGCTGACTGGTTCTTAGTCACGGTCAGGCCTGGATAGCGCCTGGACAGCGACCAGTTTCAGTCACGGTCAGGACTGGACAATGCCTGGACAGCGTCCATTTTCAGTCACAGTCAGGCCTGTACAGCGGCAGTATGAGAATCTCGCATTCTATAATAGTGGCCTTACACTCGGTCCTGAAGCAGTGTGGCCTAAAATGTTCCACTAATACCTTAGAGGGATTTGTCAGGGAGATAGACCATGTGGCACCATGGTATGCTTGCTTAGGGTCATTTAGGCCTTTTCATGGGCCTTGATCCCGAGGAAAAGATATAAAAAGAAAAGAATGCCTTGGGAGAGATTAGAAAAGGGATGGAAAGGGAGAGAAGAAGGGAGATCCAGCTGGAGAGGCACATAAGGAAAGGAGCCTCTACGTGCCACTAGATGAGTTTAAGCAGCTAGCTCTTAGTAGCTCAGAATCTGATGAAGGGCTTAGCTCCTCTGAAGAAACGGACTTGGAGGAGGAAGCAGTTCATTATAAGGAAGGAAGGTACCTGCAAGATAAAATGCAAGCTATTCAGTGCAGAAAAAGTCCAACAACGACTGGTGAAAGCCAGCTTGCTGCTCGGCCTCGGGATTGTTGGCTTCAGTGTCCTAGTGAACCTCTGCCTTATGTGCATAGGTAGTTGTCAATTTTTGCCTACACCTCATGTAGGGGTAAACCCTCGAGGCATCAGGCCATTACAAGTCTGGCAAATGGATGACACTCATATTTCCTCCTTTGGGAGAAATCAGTACTTACATGTTTCCTTTGACACTTGCAATGCTGTAATGTTTGCCACACCTTTAACAGGGGAAAAAACCTCTCATGTTATACAGCACTGCCTAGAAGTGTGGAGTGCTGGGGCAAGGCCACAATTCTTAAAACGGTTAATGGAGTAGCATATACTTCTACTAAATTTCAACATTTTTGTCATTAAATGGATGTCACTCACTTGACTGGCCTTCCTTATAATACTCAAGGACAAGGCATTGTGGAATGTGCCCACCACACACTCAAGTCTTATCTTATAAAACAAAAAGGGGGAGTTGATGAGACTCTGCCCTCAGTGCCAAGAGTAGCAGTATCTATGTCACTCTTTACACTTAATTTTTTGAATCTTGACGAGCAGGGACGTTCTGCAGCTGAGCGACATAGCTCAGACCCTGATAGACCAAAAGAAATGGTCAAACGGAAGGATGTTTTAACTAGTCTCTGGAAAGGCCCGGATCCTATCTTAATCAGATCCTGGGGAGCTGTTTGTGTTTTTCCACAGAGTGAAGACAACCCATTTTTGCTGCCTGATTGACTCACCAGCAGGATATTCATCAAGGATGGTGCAAAAATGCTGACCTCCTGAGGACTGTTCCTGATCCTGACAATGCTGAACTTGTCTCAGGTTCCTAGTATAATGGGTGAACAGATATGTGCTATTCTCTCGACTTTCCCTAAACCAATGTCAGTTCGCCATGATACTATAGTTTTTCCAAAATTCTTTACTACTAATAAAACAGTAGATTTGCCATATTTACCCTATGATCCAACTCGTTATTATCATTAGGAGAAAATCACTCCTTACTAGAACAGGGTTTTTTATGTTTTCAAATTAATGGACAAGGACATTTTATCAACCTCCCAGCCTGAGCTTTAGGGAGGTTTAATGAGCACCGAGGAGGTTGGGTGAGCACAACCTAAGATACTTCTAATGTAGATATAACCTTTACAAATCGGACCTTTTGGCAGGATGCAATTTGGGTTAATGGTACATTTGTACCACCTAACTTTTCAGACAAAGAACGTCCCCACCAACCAAAAATAGCCCCTCATTGTGTCTTGGAAGATGAAGGTCTGATCCTGCCTTGGTCTGATTGTCGATCCTCCATCACTTGTTGGGCAGATCAGAGTAAAACTTTTTCCTTTTCTTCCAACATGACAGATGACCCAAAGAATGAATTTTTTATGAAAAAGAGATTTTTCATTCAGGACTTTAGATTGCATTCCTTTCACAAGTGGGTGCTTTGAGGAGTCAATGGCAATTGTACAGATTTCAATCCTTTGATTTTTATCCAGGGAGGAGCAGTTGTAAAGGCTTCTTTTACTGGCATCTCAAGATTTGCTCAGCACTGGGGAATACATGATGCCTCCCAGGACTCTTATGGACATACTAATATCAGAGTAGAGATCACTGGGTTCAATAAAACTTTGGTAAACCAGATTAATTATACATCTCCCCCAGTCTGTGTTTACCCCCTTTCTAGTTTATATTCTTTCACGTGATTCATTTGAAGTCTGTTCCAATGATTCTTGATGGATTTCTCAATGTTGGCATGTAACAATAAACACCCATGCCATGGTGCCACGGATCCCACTTTGGGTCCCTGTTCTGGTGGAAACACCCTCCACCTTGAAAGTAAATGGGAGAAATGCCCTAAAGATACATGAAGTACACACTAGATTAGTTGAAAAGTGGAAAATTAGCTGATAAGAGCAACTGTTGTTTGGGCAGTGGTGCTTTATGTCTTTAATCCTATCACTTGGTTGGCAGAGGCCAAGAATGTCTGAGTCTGAGACCAGCTTGGTATACAGAGTGTGTTCCAAGACAGCCAGGTCTACACAGAGAAACCCTCTCTCAAAAAACAAACAAACAAACAAACAAACAAACAAACAAACAAACAAAAAGCACCTGTTCTATGAAGAGGACCTGGCACAATGCACCCACATAGTGGCTTACAATTTATGCACAGCTACAGTTTTAGAGAATCACTGCTCTCTTTTAGCCTCTGTAGGCTATAGAGGCATAAGTGAGAGAGAGGGCATGAGCAGACTAGCACAGAAGTGAGAGAGGGCATAGCACATAGGTGAGAGAGAGGTCCTGAGCACTCTAGCACATAAGGGAGAAAAAGGGGCTGGGCATCCAAGCACATAAGTGAGGGAGAGAGGGCCTGCACATCCTAGCACACTCTTGTAATCAAGCTCAGTACTAGGAAGGTGGAGGTGGGAGTTTACCAGGGATTGTAGGGAATCTGGATGTTCTCTTCTGATCTATTAGGACAGCATGGACTGTTCTGTTGTGGGTATGTACATACAGAAAAAGTACACACATTTTAATTTTTATGCACATAAATAAATAACAAAAAATATTACAGTTGAAATTAGTAGTGCCATTTCCAGTACTTTCATGTTACACATTTGTTCATGTTTTTTCAAGTCTGCAAATGCTTATCAACCTAGAAACTGGAAATCATTTGTCTTAAAGATGGTAGCTCATTTCCACCTCCTGAGACCTCCCTTCTAATCAATGGTGCCTGGTACTCCATGACAGCATACACAGGGTATATTCAGCCAAAGGGTGAAATCCCTGGATGAGACCTGTTTTCTCCATCTGGCATCACAAAGGGTCCTCAGAGTACTACATGTGGGTTTCTCCTGATAACGTTTTATTTATTTGTTTGTTTGTTTGTTTGATTTTGTTTTGTTTTTATTTTTGTTATTGTTTTGTTTTTTATTTGTTTTATTTTTGTTTTGTTTTTTGTTTTTGTTTTTGTTTGTTTGTTTGTTTGTGTGTGTGTTTGTTTGTTTTTCCCATTGAGCAGACAAGCAAGGAAAGGTGCGGTTGTGAAGGAGTTCACTTCTGAATGACCTGGAAGAGATAACCAGCTCTGATCAGGGTTATTGGACTGTTAAAGGATGTGTGACTGGAAGGAAATCTCAGTCGCAAGAGGCCACTATGTGAGGAAAAACCTCCCGATCTGCATTTCCTACAGCTTCTGAGGGTTAAATGAAGGAGGAAGATCATATTTATTTATTTTTCCTTTTTTTTTAACTAAGAAGACATTATAGTTTTTAAGAGAAGAATGGCTCTTAAGAAAATAATGGTGATTCCAAAGGAAGATTACTTATTACTTTTGGACTTTGATGATGAAGAAGATGACATAAATATTTCGGAGGAGTCTCTTTCTGAAGGTTACTGCATATTCAGTGTTGGGTATTAATTGTGTGTTGTGCAGTTCACTAGACTTTTACCTAGTCACCTGAAATGGAAGAAGTCTTTTCTCAGAGATTTTATATAGTTCATTTGAAATTTTACCTATCTATCTATATCTATATATTCCTATACCCGAGTTTTAGCAACACATATAACTACTCTTGACATTGTAGTCACAATATGTTGATAAAAATAACTTTTTATGATTTTGCCACCGGAAAATACCTGAAAATTGTTCCAATAATATGTTTGCAAAACTTGAATTTATTTCAAGAACATTACAAATAATTTATTTCATTCTTTTTTTTATTATTTATTTTCTTTTTTTCTTTTTTTTACATTTCAAATGTTATTCCCTTTTCTGTTTTCCCCTCCAAAAATCCCAGTCCTCTCCCCTCCAGATCCATCCATTTGTCTAAGAATTTCATGAATTCATTGATTTTAATAGTAATGTAGTATTTCATTATGTAAATGTACTATATTTTCTGTATTCATTCCTCTGAAGACAGGCATCAGGTTTATTTTCAGCTTCTTGCTATTATAAATAAGGATGCTATGAACATAGTGATGCATGTATCCTTATTACAAGTTGGAATATCTTCTGGATATATGCCAAGGAGGACTATTGCTGGATCTTCAGTAGAACTATTACCACTTTTCCGAGGAAACCCCATCTGCTTTCCAGAGTGGTAGTACCAACTTGCAATTCCACAAGCAATGGAGGAGTGTTCCTACTTCATCACATACCCACCAGCAACTATTGTCATCTGAGTTTTAGATCTTAGCCATTCTGACTCTGTGAGGTGGAATCTTAGGGTTATTTTGACTTTCTGTTCCCTGATGATTAAGGATTTTGAACATTTATGAGGTGCTTCTCAGCCATTCAGTGTTTCTTAATTTAGAATTCTTTGTTTAGAACCGTCCCCATTTTTTAAAATAGTGTTATCTTATTTTCTGGAATCCAGCTTCTTGAGTTCTTTGTATATATTGAATATTAGTCCCTTATCTGATTTAGCATTGATAAAGACTTTTTCCCCGATTTGTTCTAATGATAGTGCCCCTTGCCTTACAGAAGTTTTGCAATTTTTGAGGTCCCATTTGTCTATTTTTAATCTTATAATAACAGCCATTGCTGTTTTGTTCAGGAATATTCCCCATTTAACCTTGTCTTCGAGGCTCTTCCACACTTTCTCCTCTATAAGTTTCAGTGTCTCTGGTTTTATGTGCAGTTCCTTGATCCAATTAGACTTGAGCATTGTACAAGGAGATGAGAACAGATCAATTTGCTTTCCTCAATATGCTAACTGCCAGTTGAGCCAGCACCATTTTTTGAAAATGCCATTTTCTTTCCACTGGGTGGTTTTATCTCCTTTGTAAAAGATCATGTGACCACATGAGTTTGGGTACATTTCTCTGTCTTCAGTTCTGTTCCATTTATCTACCTGTCTAACACTATTCCTGTACCATGAAGTTTTTATCATAATTGTTCTGTAGTACAGCTTGAGGTCAGGCATGGTGATTACAAAAGACATTCTTCTATTGTTGAGTATAGTTTTGGATATAGTAGGTTTTTTTTTCAAGATGAATTTGCAAATTGCCCTTTCTAACTCAGTGAAGAAATGAGTTGGAGTTTTGATGGTGATTGCAATGCATATCAGATTGCTTTTTGAAAGATAGCCATTTTTACTATATTAATCCTGCCAAATCATTAGCATGGGAGATTTTACCATCTTCAGAGATCTTCTTTGATTTCTTTCTTGAAGAAACTTGAAGTGTTTATCATACATATATTTCACTTTCTCAGAGTCACACCAAGGAATTTTATATTATTTGTGACTACTATGAAGCACGTTTTTTCCTAATTTCTTTCTCATACTATGTGTCTTTTCTGCAGAGAAATTCCACTGTTATGTTTAAATTTATTCTAAATTCAGCTCCTAAGCTGAAAATGTGTATCAGGATTAGGTTTTCTCTGTTGTAATTTTTGGGGTCATAGATACATGCTATCATATCTTCTGGAAATAGAGAAATTTTGACTTCTTCCTTTCCAATTTGTATTCATCTGTTTTCGTTTTGTTTTGTTTTGTTTTGTTTTTGTTGTTGTTGTTGTTTTGTTTTGTTTTGTTTTGTTTTTTTGTGTAATTGCTCTGGCTAGTATTTCAAGTACTCTATTAAATAGGTAGGGAGAAAGTGGGCAGCCTTGTCCAGTCCCAGATTTTAGTGGGATTCCTTCTGGTTTCTGACCATTTAGATTAAAGTTAAATCCTGGGCCTTCTTTTCTTTTCTTTTCTTTTCTTTTCTTTTCTTTTCTTTTCTTTTCTTTTCTTTTCTTCTCCTTCTTTTTATTTTTTTTTTAGGTGTATGCCTTGAATTCCTGGTCTTTCCTGGACTTATTATGAATGGCCATTGTATTTATCCAACTATTTGCTCAGCATCTAATCGAATAATCATGGGGTTTTTTACTTGAGTTTTTTTGTTTTGTTTTTGTTTTTGTTTTTTTTTTCTATAATGGATTTAATTGATGGATTTTCGATATTAAACTCTCCCTGAATCATAAGAAGGAGGCCAACTAGGTCATGATGGTTTATCCTTTTGATGTATTCTCGGACGCGTTTTGAAAGGATTTTATTTAGTATTTTTGCATCGATATTCATAATGGAAATTGGAATAAAGTTTCCTTTCTCCATTAGGTTTTGAATAGTTGTAATCTTGCTTCATAGAACATATTAAATAGTGTTCCTTCTCTTTTAATTTTGCATAATAGTTTGAGGAGTATTGGTATTAGGTCTCCATGAATATCTGATAGAATTCTGAACTAAACCCATCAGACCCTGGGCTTATTTTTGGTTGGGAGACTATTAACGATTGCTTCTAATTCTTTAGGGGTGTTATGACCCACACTACAGTCTTGCCAGAAAGAATGCCCACAGGACACTCGGATCCTTCTGCAGTAAAGCTTTAAGGCATCTCGAGAGATAGATGATCAGCTTCAGGAAAAGAGACCCACAGAGCAGAAAACCCCTCCCTTATATAGTCTGTGAAGACAGTTAGAAGTATGGTTGGAGACGTGCACCACCGGAATTGTCTGCCCACCATCAGCCTGATGATGCCATTGGAGAGACAGGGCTCAGGTCTACCCCGATGCCTGTGCACACTCACCACGAGCAATAGTGACAATGGTGTTGTGAGCACCATCTTGTAATGGTGGCCGTGAGGACGGCTCCTCAAATCTCACCCTTTTTTTTATGTTAGAAGCAACAGGCCACACAGTATGGAGAGTGGAGATAGAGGTCAAATTCCGAGTGTGCAAGCATAGGGGCCTTACACAAAACCTCCTCCCAGGCTCGTCACCCAGAGGGGTCTTGGTCAGCTCCCCTGTCGTTTTTCCTGGGGGAAGGACACTAGGACACTCAACCTTCTTGAAAGATGACATATCTCCCAGAAAGAAGCTCAAATTACACCACAACGCCATTCCAGTGCAGTGCTTAGCCCCAAAACTCTCCTGGGCTGTTAAAGCACACCCGCTCCAACCCATGCAGCAAGACTCGCCTCAGGGTTTTGTGGAGCAGGATGTCCAGCAACCTTATTGCTTGAGCATCATCGATATTCATATATTGGGGGAAACACCCTGCTCCAAAGCAACAAGTGCCTGGGTTACTACCATCCTGTCCCTCCTTGTTTGGGATTTAAGTTTGCAGATCATCCATAGTAGGAGCAGTACTCCACTGTACACAGCCACTCCAAACAAACCACCCCCACCCATTGCTTGAAGTAGGAGAATGCTGCAGAAATCCAGGTAGAAAATCCTTCCATCAATTACAGGTCAAGACATGTCGAATCGACTTATAAGATGGTGATCCTCAGCTCCCGGAGTGTCTGTTCAAATTCTATGGTCCAATTCTGCAACAAATAACAAGACAAAGCCTTTTACAGGTTAGCTGCTCTTGTAAAATTCTGAAATTGTAGTAAGGTGATACAGACGCTAGGCAGCTTATGTTTGCAACCCAGCTGAGGCATTTGCCAAAGAATATACACCTGCTCTTGGACCAGATAGATCCATTGGTTTACCAACATGAGGCCTCTCTGTATCTGGGAGTTGGCCATGGTCTGGCTGTTCACATGGTCTGGCCAATGTCACTCTTGCCGAAAGGTCATTTTATAGTTTGCGTTGTCTGAACCGTAGCAGACAAGGCAAGGGCCGAAACAGTGACAGAGGCAGCTATTGCTGCTATTGCTACCAAGCCAACTATAATAGCAGAGATTCCAAAATCTCTCTTTTCTCTAAAAAAGCTTAAATTCTAGAGGCTTCCACAGGAACTGGAACAAATCTAGGCACATGAGTAACCAAAGCAAAGGGATACTTAGTAGCATCCCAACACAGGGTATAGAAACTTTAATTAAGCAAGCAATCTAACTCTAATTGATTATTATTTAAACTTTTATTACTTACCACCCACAGAAAGGGGGCCAAACACAAACCGGGGTGACAGTATAATTCACCCTTTTAAATGCTTTATATTTAGTATTAGAGGAGGAGTGATCAAATGACCCCAAACCAGCACTCAAAGTGCACTACCACTCAAAACCCATTTGGCCCTTTTCACTATATCCACCTTCAATCATGGCCATAGGTGAAAGATCGGTACAGCTCTCATTAACCCCACAAAGTAACCATTGATCAAAAGGGTTAGCATCTGCCCGATCAGAATCCATGAAGTTAAAATCAAGTTCAGCAAGGATTTCATTAATCTCTACACTTACATGTGGGGAAAAGGAAAAAAAAATCCTTCAACCACCCAAAAGGTTTTTCTGGCCTGGCACCCAGTCCAAGGAAGCATGGAGTCCTCCGAGGATCTTCCTTTACAAAAGGGTGCCATTCTGGGTTGCTGGGGCAGTGCTTTCCTGGATTTATGACTAGGCCTCCAGCCTTGGATTATCAAGGCATTGGCTAATATTTCAGAGTGGGTTCCCCAAGCAGCTGCTTTCAACCAGGCCACTGATTGATTTTAGAAGGATATACACTGGCGTTGGTCTTTCAATTCAGAGATCATTACAAAGCACAGGCTTCCTTTGAGGGAGAAGTTCTGTTTTCCATCAGAACCTGAATTTGTCCATCTAATGGTAAAAAGGCAAGTCCCAGCTCCCTATCAGTAGTAAAGAAATGTGGAAAAACTTGTGCACTGTGCATGACAGGCATGAAAAGAATGCTAGACATAATACCCCAACACAATTCCCCCGATATACTAGGAACCATGATCTCCAGTAGAAGGGTCATTATCCATCGTTGTTTCCAGAATTCCCTCTTTTGTCCACATCTTCTGAAGGGGAGATCCTTCAGATGAGGCATTCTGGAACCCAAAGGGGATTGTCTTCTTCCTGTGGAAAGACACAAATAACTCCTTTGGATCTTATTAAAATAGGATGCAGGCCTCTACATTTTCCAGTTAAGACAACTTTCCATTTGATAATTTCTCTAGATCTGTTTGGTTCTGAACAGTGATGATCAGCTGCAGTGTGGCCTTGCTCATCAATATTCAAAAAATTAAGAGTAAAGAGTACCATGGAGATGTCCACTCTCAGTGTTAAGGGTAAGAGCCTCATCGACTCACCCTTTCTTTTTGATAAGGTAAGTTTTAACAGTGTGGTGGGAACGTTCCACAATGTCTTGTCCCTGTATGGCAAACCAGTTAAATAAGTTACATTCCTCTGTAGACAGAATTGTTGAAAATTTTGAGAGGTGTAGGCCAGTCCATTATCTGTTCTAAGAAATTTGGTTTGTCCCCAAGCACTCCAAGCTTCAAGGTAATGTTGAATTACATGTGTGGCTTTTTCTTAGTAGAGGATCAGTTTTACTGCCCTCTTTTCTCTCTCCCCTTCCTTCTGAATCCCTGGGAGGGCCCTTTTTCTTTGACATGTCTTTCTTTTTTCGAGCTCCCATTCTCTCATTCTGTTAGGTTTCTGACATACTGACCTGAACCTCTTCTAGTATTCCCTGTCCCTCCACATTGGCTGTTTGGCAGGTTTCATCCTCTAGACAGTTTTATATCAGCTTGCAAATGCCTTGGTTCCCAGGCGTAAGTCTCCCTCTTCATGCTTAAGGTCAAGGTCTCTTCCTAGCTTACTACATAAGGCTACAGTTAGAGACCCCGAACAAGAATACCAGGGAGAAATGCGATCCACTTCCTTAACAAAGTTCTGCAGTGTACTGGAGGCAACCTGCCTGTAATGCAGTGATCACTGACTGTGAGGAGGCCATGATAGAGTGAGTCCCTGCTCCGATCTACACCCCATTTATAGTACTCCTTAAGCAAAGCGAAAGTAAACACAGTGCTCTGTTCCCTTGTCTACGGAAGGCTTAGAAGATACCTCAGTGCTGCCACTTATCTACGTCGGACTGACAACACCTCATTTTTCAGCACCAGCCTCGATGGACCTCAAATTTCAGCACCAGCCTCGATGGACAGAATAAGAAACAGAATGAGGGCCAGGGCAACCAAGACTAGAGCTTCTACTGCCCCTTCCTAGGGTGCATCTAGATTAAGACCGAAATTAATAGGGATAAGAGGGTCACGATGAGACATACCTCTCCAAACTTACCTTTTCCCTGCAGTTCTGAATCCACCCCATTTCCAGGGGTTCTCCTCAATGCCAGCGATGTTGATCCTGGCTTTATGGCACCGGATGACCTGCGCTACCATCTCGCCAGCAAGAACACATGCAGGACACTCAGATCTTTCTGCAGTAAAGCTTTAATACATCTCCAGAGATAGATGAACAGCTTCAAGACAGGAGACCCAGAGAGCAGAAAACCCCTCCCTTATATAGGTTGCAAGTATGGTTAGAAATACGGTTGGAGACGTGAATCACCGGAATTGTCTGCCCACCATCAGCCTGATGACGCCATTGGAGTGGCAGGGCTCAGGTAATGGAACGATACCCTGACGCCTGAGCGTACTCACCATGAGCAATGTTGACAATGGTGTTGTCAGCACCATCTTGTATTGGTGACCGTGAGGGCGGCTCCTCACAGTGGTAGAAGTAATTGCAGGGTTTCTCTGATCCTGATTTGAATTTGGTACCTGATATCTGTCTAGATAAGTGTCCATTTTATCCAGACTTTCAAGTTTTGTTGAGTACAGCCTTGAATAGTAGGATCTGATGATATTGAAAATTTACTAAATTTCTGGTGTTATTTCTCCCTTTTCATTTCTGATTTTGCTAAATTGGATGCTGTCCTTGTGTTCTTTATTTAGTCTGTCTAATGGTTTATCTATCTTGTTGATTTTTTCAAAGAAAAAGCTCCCAGTTTGTTTGATTATTTTTGTATTGTTCCTTTGTTTCCACTTGGTTGATTTTAGCACTGAGTTTGATTATTTCCTGACTTCAACTCCTTTTGGGTGAATTTGCTTCTTTTTGTTCTATAGTGTTAAGGTGTGATGTCAACCTACTCCTATATCCTCTCTCCCGTTTTTTTTTAGAGGCATTCAGAGAGAGCTATGAGTGTTCCTCATAGGGCTATTTTCATTGTGTTCCATAACTTGCAGTATGTTGTAGCTACATTTTCATTAAACTCTGAAAAGTCTTTAATTTAGTTCTATATTTCTTCCTTGACTGTTTTGTCACTGACTAGATTGTTGTACACATTCCACGTGTATGTGCGTTTTCAATTATTTATATTATTGTTGAAGTTAGTCTGTGGTGATCTGATAGGAAGCAGAAAATTATTTCAATAATTTTATATCTGTTGAGGCATGTTATGTGACTGAGTGTATGGTCAATTTTGGAGAAGGCATCGTGAAGTCCTGAGAAGAAGGGACATTCGTTTGTCTTAGGATAAAATGTTCTATAGATATCACCTAAACGTATTTGCTTCATAAATTCTGCAAGTTTCACCATGTATCTTTTTAGTTTTAGTTTCCAGGATCTGTCCATTAATGAGGTAGGGGTGTTGAAGTCTTCCAATATTATTGTGTGTGGTACAATGTGAGTTTTGAGCTTTACTAAAGTTTCTTTTATGAATGTGGATGTCATTGCATTTGGAGTATATATGTTTAGATTTGGGAGTCCATCTTGGTAAATATTAACTTTAATGAATATGACGTTTCCCGCCTTGCCTATTTTAATAACTTTTGGTTGAAAGTCAATTTTATTTGATATTAGAATGGCTGCTCCACCTTATTTCTTCGGATCATTTGCTTGGAAAGTTCTTTTCCAGCCTTTTAGTCTTAGGTAATGTCTGACTTTGTCCTTGGTGTTTGTTTTTGGTATGCTGAATATTGCTTACACATCCATTTTTTTATTCTATGCCTTTTTACTGGTGAACTGAGTCCACTGATATTAAGAGATCCTAAGAAAAGTCCTTGTTGCTTCCTGTTATTTTTGTTATTAGAGTTGGAATTTTGTTCATGTAGCTATCTTCTTTTAGGTTTCCTTCACCTTTAATTTCTTCTTTTTTCTCGAGTGTAATTTCCCTCGTTATATTGAAATTGTCCCTTTATTATCGTTTGATGTGCTGGATGCATTGGAAGATATTGTGTAAATATTGTTTTGTCACAGAATACCTTGTTTTCCCAAGCTATGTTAAAAGAGTTTTGCTTCATGTCTTGGCTGGCATTTCTGCTCTCTTACATTCTGTATGACTTCAGCCCTAGATTTTCTCCTTTCATAGTCTCAGGGGAGAAGTTATGTGTAATCCTGATAGATCTTGCTTTATATATTACTTGACCATTTTCCCTTACTGCTTTTAATATTCTTTCTTTGTTTTGTGCATTTGGTGTTTTGACTATTATATGATGGCAGAAATTATTTTTTTCCGGTCCAAATAATTTGGCGTTCTGTAGTCTCCTTGTTTATTCATGAGCATATCTTTCTTTAAGTTAGGGATTTTTTTTCTATAATATTGGTAAAAATATTCACTAGCCCTATAATTTGGAAACCTTACTTCTTATCTATGCCTATACTGGATTTCATGTACGTAATTATGTCATTTCTAAAAGCTGTTTCAAAAATTCACCTGGGCAGTATTTCCTGAGAAATTCAAATCATTAATACTTTATTCCCTTTTACTAATATAGCATATTATGTTTCCATTTTCTGTTGCCCATATAGTACAGAGCCCAGCATTTGACAAAGATGAGAATATATCACCTCAGGTAGAAACAGATGAAGATACGGTGTAATATTTTCAATTTTTTCCCATTTCAATAGAGTACTTCAAAAGTGGTGTTTGTGATCCCTTGACTGGAGAAGTAGATTCAGGAAAAAGAGTAATTCAGGGTCAGATGCTCTTATATGTGTAGTTCAAGACCAGATTGTGGTCCTTTAGACCTTGTGATCACAAAAACATAGCAACTAGTACAATACAACCACCTGCATGGATGTTCCCAGATATACACACAAAGAAAAGGAGAACCATTATAAAAATAATAGAAGGACCATTTGGGAAGAAGAAGGATCTCAGCAATGGTAGTACAGTTATGAAGAAGTGCTGTGAGGTGTAAATGTATGAATTGTTTAAAGTAAATATTACAAGTTTTTTTTTGGAATTCTACCATGTATTTTATATGGATATGACATATGGTTCAAGTCAAATATTATAAATTCATTAAAAATAATTAAAATAATTTTCTGTGTAAAGTTTTTTGTGTGGTAGAAAAAATGTCCTATGGTGAGACTCCAACTTAAAGTGTATCTCGCAGGAAGGTAAATCCCCTAGACGTTTCCAAGCTTGTTTTCCCTGATCTCTGAAAATACAGCTAGGAAGAAGCTCTTTGTTCTCTATAGCCAGCAAAAAGGCTTTTTGTTTCTATACTTTTCAACCAGAGATGCCTGCCTTCCTGTGCCAAGGACAAGGAGATAAAAATTTAGAAAGGACTCACGCCCCACTCCTGCCTTGTAAATTTCACCAAGAACATCAGGAAGAGAAGAACTCCCTTGCCCACATTTCCCAACTCCACCCAACTCTCCTCCCAACTCCTCCCAATTCCCCAGCTAGCTGCTAAAAGCCCCTTACTGTCACAGCTCGGTGTCAAACTCCCCTGCCCTGCTAGGCAGAGTGACTTTGTCCTCAGCCAGCTAATAGTAAAACCTCTTGCAGTTTGCATCAGTTGTGGTTTTCTCTTGGGTCATTGGGGTGCTGGCCAGCTCATCCAGGGACTTGAGAGGAGGCCCAGCTTCTGAGGTCTTACATTTGGGGTCTTCTCCACCATGATTTGTGGCCTACCCCAATTCTCAGAGACCCTGCTTGGAGGTAGGATTCTATCTTTGTCTGTATCTTTGTCTCTATCTTTTTCTATAACTTTCCTCTATCTTTGTCTCTATTTATTTGTGCCAGCTCTGTTTGAATTCACTATTCTCCGTTTGCAGTTGTAAATGCTCGTGAGAGCAACGAACTCCCTTTTTCAGATGGAAAAGGGTTACTGACAGACATGTCAGGAGAAACCGGCTGCCACCCTTTGGGACATCCCTGGAGTTCTGAGGGAGTTCTAGGGATACCTGGAGATCTCCTATCAGTGTGCCAAGTGAGAGTGTGCTCACTCGGCTGTCTGTTTCTGTTACTGGGTGCCAAGTGAGTGTGTGCTTTCTTGGCCATCTTATTGGGGCCTGGTCTTGGTTATTGTAATCTTTTTTGTGTATATGTTTTTTTTCCCTGTATGTGACTCTGATGATGGGACCGACTATTATCATGCCCCTTGGACTGACCCTTGATCACTTGACTGAAATTAAGACTAACACTCACATTCTCTCTGTCGATGTCTGAAATCGATTTTAGAGAACTTTCTGATCTACAGAATGGCCATCTTTGATGATAGTTGGCCACTAGAGGGCACTCTTTGTTTGGTTCTGTTTTCAGCTCTTAAAGTTGTTTTACAGAGGGGACCAGGGTCTCAGCCAGATTACGTGCCATACATTCTCATCTAGAAAAATTTAGCACAGGATCCCCCCTCTCCCATCCTGTTTAAAGCCTTGGGTTAAAAAGAATAATCCAGGCTCCCCAGTCCTGGCCCTCTGCCACCCAGAGGTGAAAAAAAAAAGTTAAAACTGGCACAGGTTGAACTGCAGCCCTCGGTTTCTCCCAAGATCTATCCAGAGTTAGAAGAACCTCCAAAATGGCATAGCACCCCACCCCCATATTCCCAACTGGTCCCCTCCAAGAACTCTCAACAGGGTGCCACTAGATATTTGGGGAGGGACCAGTTGCTAAAGCCCAAAGCCAGCGAGCTCGAAGCCCAGAGTGACCAGATTCAACCATTGCACTGCCTTTATGTACTTATGACCCTCCTTCAGCAGGCCCCAGACAACTGCTGACCCTTCAGTAATGGCCCTTTTCCTCCTCTGAACTCTATAACTGGAAGGCTAATCACACCTCCCTTCTTTGAAAACCCCTCTAGCCTGCTAATCTAATGGAATCTCTCATATTCTCTCTTCAGCCTACTTGGGATGACTGTCAGCAGCTACTGATTCTTTCACCACAGAGGAGAAGGAGAGGATTCTGAGAGGAAAGAAAGAGCATGCTGGGGGCCAATTGACTACCAATAAAACTTCTGAATGAAATGGATGCAGCCTTCCCTCTGACATGTCCTGACAGGACTGACCATATGGAGCAATTGACAATTTTCAGCTGGGCTCTGATAATAGAACTGAAAGGATCTGGCAGGTGCCCCACCAATTTGGCCAAGGTAAGAGAGATCCTACAAGAGAAAAAGGAGCCCCCAGCAGTGTTTTTAGAATACCTCTGAAAGGTATAGAGGTGTTACACTAACTTTGACCCTACTTCGGCGTGCCAGCAGGTGACAGGTGTCATGGCTTCCATTGGGCAGTATTCTTCTGACATTAGGAAAAGGTTACAGCGTCTAGAGAGTCCGAAAACATTATCTTTACAACATCTGTTTAAGGAGTCAGAGAAAGTGTACCATAAGAGAGAGAGTGACAAGCCAGCACCAGGGTATATTGTGCTCTGAGTCTGCAGACACGCTTAAGGTCCCCAAAAGACTCTCAATGGGATCATAAGACCTCTGGTGAACGGAACACAACCTCTGCTCCAATCCAATCTCACAGGTTCTGAGACTGCATTAATTAGGGAAGCAGAAAAACTGGCCTGACAATGGTCACAAGTCCCTCTGGTCTGTGCCAGCACCTGGCCAACTTGTTGGACGGAGTCTGAGGACAGCCCCAAGGTCCTCACAGAAACATCCATGAGATCTTAAGACCTTTGTGAATGGAAAACCACTTCTGCTCCAATCCTATCATGCAGGACCTGAGACTGCATTCATTAGGGAAGCAGATAAACCGGCCTGACCAGGGTCACAAGTCCCTTCCAATCCATTACAGCACTGGGCACCTTGGGGGCAGAGTCTGTGGACACCCCAAAGGTCCCCACAGGACTCTCCATGGGATCTTAGTACCTCTAGTGAGTGGATTACAACATCTGCCAGGAGGAAGGTTCGAACACCAGATATCTGGGACCCTTCTCTGCAAGAGGAGATCTTGCCTGCAGAGAGTACTCTGAACACTCAAACTCAGGAGAAAACTAGTCTCCGAAGTCTGCTGATAGAGGCTAACATAATCACCTGACCATCGTTATGGCAACTATTAGAAAACAAAGCATTTAATTGGAGGCTTTGTTACATTTTCAGAAGATTGGTCAATCATCACGTGAGGTACCCCATCACTGGAGCAATAGAGAACTATTGATCCTTAGGCAAAGAGAGAGATTCCGCCATTGTATTGGCTTCTTGAAAACTCAAACTCATCCTTGTTGACACACCTATCCTCCAATGAAGCCACACCTTCTCGTATTCCTTCTAATCTTTAAACTCACTGCCACTTCCTGGTAATGAAATATTCAGATATATGTGTCTATAGGGGATTTATTATTCAAACCACCACTTTTCCCATTGCTCGATCAGCTATTTTTTTTTTAAATATAACCTAAAGGGCTCCCATTTATTAAGGACTACTTATGAGCTTAGCCACAGTGATGGGCCCTCCCACATCAATCATTAGACTAGAAAATAACCCATAGACTTACCTAATGACTAAGTGATTGGAGACAGATGTTCAATTGTTCTCTCTTCTCAGGTAACTGTAGATTGTCAAGATGGGAAAAAAATAATGTTCCATCACAGTAATGTTTAACTTACTCCATAACCTACACAAACATTACTCAACACCATCTATTGCATTCTGCCCCTGCATAGACACACTTCCATGTATGACATAAGTGAAGGGTGACTACCTCCATCAGCAAGGATACTCAATAATATGTGCCATGAACTGAATATTTCCTATAGCCTCACAACCCCCACATTCTACTGTGTGTTACACTTATTGGGGGACTTGCTAATCTGTCCAATATCCTGCCACCAAAGCTATGACAAAAAAAAATCCTCATCAGGAAATCCAATGAATTTTACCTGATTTCTTTCTCCTGAGGCAACTGAGAGTTATCCCTTAATGCTTATATTAGTGTCTGATTCATCTGTAATAAACCCACTACTATTAACAGCTACATCACAGGAGGTATGACAAATACCATCTCCCATGAGTTGGCCAAGCCTTTTCAGCAGCTTTTTTGAAGTATCCTTTCTATACTAAAAAATCCATTGATTCCTTTATTTTTAAGTGTGTAATTTAATGATTTTAACACATTTTCACCTCCGTTCCATTTTCCCATCATTTTCTGCTACTTCATATGATATTGCAATCTATTAAAATATAGTAGTGAATACAGTGAAAGGACCAGTGTGTGAAGCAGCAAATTTCTTTATTTCTCAGACAACAGATACACTGCCAGAATCTTCCAGGTACAACTGCTTGGTAACTTTGTGTCTAATGTTAGCATGATTCTTCCAGAAAAAAGCTTAAAGAATTAAACCATGGTTACTCTGGACCAGACAAGTCAGTATCACTAGTGAAAAACATTCATGTAAATCATTTTCATTACTGTTACAATGTGCCTTAGCAGCAAGGAAAACAGGTCCATGGTCACAAGAGTATGAAAGAGGCAAGGCATCAAGGAGCACAGTTGTCCAACTTATTAGCAGCCAGTAAGCATCAACACAGGAAGCGACCAAAGACAATAAATACCTTCCAAGACATGTTCCCAATGACCATGTTCCTTTACAAGTGCCTCACCCCTTCCATGCACACCCATCAATCAATTAACTCATTGATTAAAGCCCTCAGGGTCCAATCACTTTTCAGATTGTATATATTGTTCTACCTTTGAACATTGTACTTCGGAACCAAATCTTCATCAAAGACCCACGACTGACATTGCAAACCCATTTCACCACAGAATTCTTTATGTTACAAAATGTGATAGGATCTATCTGTCTCTTTAAGGGTATCTCTGTCTAGCAGTTACAAAAGCAGAACGTCCAGGCCAACAGAATCATCACCACCATGAGCTTTTTTTTTTTTTTTTTTAATATGAGTTCAAGAAGAAGGAAAATGCAATGCAAGTTAAGGGTCTTGATCCCCTATCCATCCATCTTAAAGCCATAGGGTGGACCCAGAAGTTTAGGTCAAAAGTGTAAATTTCGCCTATACTACAAACAACTGTGATGATTTCTAGCCATCTCCAGTTTCAGTGTGGTATTTAGTCCCACCATCTACATCAAGGCATATTGCCTAATGTGAAATAATGCCAGCTGTTTATTGCAAAAACCACTATGTGTTGACTTGGATGTAAAATGAGACATCTATAATATAGATACACTTGTACACGTACACATACTCACAGAAAGAGGCAAGAAGTAGAGGAGCTGAGTCTTAGGATCCCTCAATGAAGAGATAGTGGAAATCTTGTAAGGCAGAGATGTCATTGAGAAACTGTATGTCTCTATCTGCACAAAATCAGGCCAGTCTGCCTTCCATCAATGAGTTGTAGGTTCTCACTATCCATCATCCCCATTTGAGAAGGTATGGACAGTTAATGAAAGATGGAGAGTCAGTTTTCATCAAAGATATGCCCTTTGAAGGTTATAGGTTGGCCAGGCACTACTGGTAGCCCCATATCCAAGATTTTATGGGCAACACAATTGATTTGAATGGGTTTTATCAAAAGGGAGAAAAGGAGACATGAATTTGGAAGGAGGATTTAGGTGGAAATGGATCTGGTTTTGGTTCGGGAGGAGTTATTAAGAGAACTGGAAAGTAAATTCCATCAAAATATATTGTATGAATTTCTCAAGTTATTAATGAATGTAGTTCTTAATATACAATATCTGTACTGAACCTATACAGACGACTTATATTTCCATCTCCTAAATAACAAACCCTTGTATAGCAGTTTCATTACATTAAGGGCAAAAGTAATCCAGAGATTATTTAAAATAAAGAAGGATCAGAGGTGATGGCCCAGGGGCAAATTCATGTGTGTGTTCATTTACTTACAACACCAGTGCTTAGGATTTTTAGAGGGGCAGAGACAGGAAGATGAATATGACTTCCTGAAAGCCAGCCTCACTATTAGCTCAGCAGGAAACCCTATCAAAAGCAGATAAATTAGGGAGTGAAGGAGCAAATCATACTATGTCCTTCCCTAGCCTCTGAACTTACCTGTATAGATCTGTGTGCAGAAATACATGAATATAATTCAAATATACAAGAGCTTATCTTGCATAGCTTATATGCAGTGTTTTGTTATCTTAGCCTAGAGTCCTGAGGACTTTATATCATTAGAGTTCCTGAAGCAAACTCCCCAGATATAGTGGATGGGTATATCTTGTTACTATGCAAAGAGACCTCAGTTAAATGTGTGTGTCAGTGACTCCAAAACACCTTTCCTTCTCTACCTTCCTTTATATGGCACAGAACGACCTGTAAATAATTAAAATATGAAAACAAAACTTTTTCACGAATTTAGGCTTGTGTTAAAATAATATTTATAACATTTTATTGAATGGAACAGAAATCTTCAGCTCCCAGGAGAAATACAGTGAATTCTGTAGGCTTCTGTTTTGTCCCATTATGAAAAAAAATAATTGCAAATCGACAGTTCCCACACTTTTAACTAAATCAGGATGAAGGGATATGTTTCCATACAAATAAGTAATGCCAAAGTGATTAATCAAGTAGAAATGTGGCAGGGTTAGGATGCCTTTGGCTGATGTGACAATGATGACTGATTAGTCTCATGTTATGCAAATAACCCTAACCTCTAAGAAAAGAAAAGTAATAATATAAAATATTCCAAGAAGTGGCATGGAAAATTATTACTTGATTACAATTTCTTTTACATACTTTATTAGTTTGAATAATTGTGGCTCACAGAAGATCAAATATTCAAAGGAGTTAGTTTTCTAGCTGGTGGGACGTTTAGAAAGAATTAGGATTTGTGTTTTCATTAAAAGTGATTTGGCACTGGGCTTGAAATATCAAACAACCATTGAAATATCAAAAACTCTCTCTCATTCTCTCTCTCTCTCTCTCTCTTTCTCTCTCTATTTCTCTCTCTATTTCTCTCTCTCTCTCTGTCACTCTCTCTCAGTCTCTCTCATGTTTTAAGCCATTCATCAAGTGGTTGACATCTAGTATTAATCCATTGCGTGTTAATTATACAGAGTAAGGCAATCAACATTTATGATATGGATGTGAAATGGTCTTTCTTGTTTTTTTTTTTTTTTTTTTTTTTTTTTTTTAGTTAACTCAACCTGGGAATATAGAACCTCAGATAAAGAACTGCCTCCATCACATTGGCCAGTTGCCACACCTTTAAGGAAGGATCTTTCTTGGATGGCTGTTGTTGAAGGGTCTAGCCCACTATGGGTAGTGTCATCATCTATGAAAAGGATATACAAAGTGTGGTGGTGACCGTGGAAGGGCCAGAAATTGATGTTTCTGGAAGAACTGAAGATCTATATGGCATGAAAAATTAAAGTGCCCGCTAATTTGTAAGTAAATTCCATACTTACCAGCGTTCAATATTTTGTCTACCCATATTTCAAACGTAAAATTATCAAATATATTTCACCCTGTTTTACTGCATTTTATCTATGAAATTACTTGTAACCAGAAATACTGAAAAAATTTAAAGGCCTTTAAAACATGACTGGTTGATATTGGGTTTGTTTAACTTTATCACAACTTTGAAGGCAGGACCAAGAGCTAGATTGTCTTCTCATTTTACAAAGAATCCATGATTCAAGGTTGCAACTGGCTTCAATACAAGGTACTTAACACTGTAAAATTTCTGCTTTGTTTGAATAAAATAGTAATTGCTCTAACTTTGGTTTTCATAAACAGAATTTTGATGTGCTATCCAGTGTGCTGCCTCAAAGAGTCTGGCACCATTTCTGACACTAAGAACAGTTGAAAGATAACCAGGGAAAGTTTGGAACAGGGAAAATAACCACCAAGGATGTTGGTGAATCAGAAACTGAAGGCTTTCACAGGAGGAAAATAATAACAAAAGCAAAACAAAGCAATCAACAAACAAATAAACAGAAACCTAACCACCAAAAAAATAAAAACAATACAAGAGTGATTTACTTGGGCAGAATGTGACTCAGGTCATCAGGACATTTCTGCAGGGATTTCATTTTGGATTTCAAGGAGGCCATATGAAAAGGTAAAGCCTAGATGGTTAATGTTTCTGAGTGTAATTAGGGAAGGAACCAGCATGAGTGGGGTCTATGATGCAAGCTGAAATAGGTGATGTCACAGAGCACTGGTCATAGATTGCACATCTATTCCACTTAGAGACACTAGAATCCCTAGAAGGTGTGTCCACTATTTTCCCAGTGGTGTGTGAAAGGCAGGCCAGCTCCTGAACCCCAACTTGTTCCTCAAGCTTTTGTGCCCTGGTCTGTATCAAAAGACAGAATCTTGACGACTAAGACATTTTCTTTGGGTAAGTACATTTATGAAGTAACTGGGACCATCATAGCTATAGAAAGCTGAAAGTTTTCCCTCCCACACTGAGTAACTGTACATTCTAAATTCTCCCATGTTTGGGGCCAGGGGCATGGCTGATCCAGTTTAGTTGATCTCCTGAATTTATTATCCTTGCTAACGATATCTCCTTCAAAATTCCATCAAAATGCCAAAGCTCTTCTTTGTCCGTATGTATTTTAGAAAATTTTACTTCTAAATGGCTGATATTGGGCCTGGAGCGATGGCTCAGCAGTTAGGAGCACTGACTGCTCTTCCAGAGGTCATGAGTTCAAATCCCAGCAACCACATGGTGGCTCACAACCATACTAATGAGATCTGACACCCTCTTCTGGAATGTCTGAGGACAGCTACAGTGTATTTAGATACAATAATAAAAGAAATCTTAAAAAAAAAATGGATGATATTGCCTGGACTTGTTGAGGCCGGAGTTGCAGTGGCATATAATCACCAAATAATCCTGAGTCTGGGTCAGGTAACACAATACAGAAGGCCAGTGTTGTGCTGTGTCCCTGGGATATTTGTGAATATTGCCACCTATTTGACAGCTTGCAGGTACAAGAGAGGGTAGGTAACAACTCTGGCTCATTTTCTTTATTCTGTTCTCTCCTTGATCATTTTGGGTAAAAGGCATACCAACTTCCACATTGACATAGACATGCAAGGAGATGTTCCTCAGAAGAGGCAAATTAGCTCAGGGCTGAAGACATATTCATCTGAGTATGTTATTCTGAGCTGTGGAGAATTACTTGTTAATTTCCCTTTGATAATTTCCTTGTTTCCCTTATTTATTTGTTTGTTGTTGTTGTTGTTGTTGTTTTGTTTGTTTGTTTTTTCTTTGGATGGGTGTTTAATTTTACTTTGAGTGTGTTTGTGTGTAGCTTTGACTGTTAGGAAAATCACTTTGTAGAATAGACTAGCCTTTATCTCACTAAGTTTTGCCTCCCTCTGCCTCTTGAGTACTAGGATTAAAGACTTGGGTTACTACCATCTCCTATTAACTTCTGATTTGATTGTTTGTTTTGTTTTGTTTTGTTTGTTTTTCTTTTTTGTTTTTTGTTTGTTTTGTTTTGTTTTTGTTGGTTTTTTGTTTTAGTTGTTAATGTTGTAGCTGATTTGCAGACATTTTTCCTTTGTCTACCACTGGCTGCCCTGGAACTCACTTTGTAGACCAGGCTGGTCTCTAAGTCAGAAATCTGCCTGACCCTGCCTTCTAAAAGCTGGGATTAAATGAGTGTGCCACCATAGCTAGATTATGATCTACTTATTTTGATCAAATTAAGTTTAGAAGCCCAAACATGTTTAGCATAGCCTTCTTGACCTGCTCAAAATTTCCATTAGAGAAGAGCCTTGGTCCAGCATTCTCTCCAACCCTACACCCATTGCCTTTTAGTAACTCATATATATGACAGTAGCAACAGCATTGTGTCTGGTTTAAACAGGCAATATCTTCAATCCAAGGCAATGGGCAAGTATATTTGAACACAGAATGATAGCCACAAGACATCTGCCTGGGTTTGGTATGGTATACCACAGCAAGGCTACAGCCATGTAGAAGAAAATACCTTTGAAGAGGCTTAGCATGTCCTCCCTCATGAAGAAGAGGAGGAGGAAGTCTTCTTCCAACACCCTGAGGAATATTGTCGGCTGCAGAATTTCTCATTGTTGGAAGGAATGTAATGAGCCTGTCACCCAATGGAAGGCCATAGTTCTAGGTCAACTGCCAACAAACCCTTCTCTTTACTTGGTGAAGTATGATGGAATTGACAGCATCTATGGACAGGAGCTCTACAGTGATGACAGGATTTTAAACCTTAAGGTTTTGCCTCCCATAGTAGTATTTCCTCAGGTGAGGGATGCCCACCTTGCCAGAGCCCTGGTTGGCAGAGCGGTACAACAAAAATTTGAGGGGAAAGATGGCTCTGAGGTCAACTGGAGGGGGGTGGTGCTAGCCCAGGTGCCAACCATGAAGGATTTGTTTTACATTACCTACAAGAAGGATCCAGCTCTCTATGCTTATCAGCTCTGGATGACTACAAGGAAGGTAACCTCCACATGATTCCAGACACTCCTCCGGCTGAGGAGAGATCAGGAGGTGACAGTGATGTGTTGATAGGTAACTGGATGCAGTACACCAGAAAAGATGGTTCTAAAAAGTTCGGAAAGGTTGTTTACCAAGTTCTAGACAATCCTTCCGTGTACTTTATCAAGTTTCATGGTGACATCCATATCTATGTCTATACTATGGTGCCAAAGATTCTTGAAGTTGAAAAATCATAAAGTACAGAAATGTAAACATATAGGACTGGAAGAAAAAAAAAGTTTTTTTTTCCTGTGTTAGCTATATAAGGGTCTTTGACAATCCCAGTATCTTTGCCAATAAAATGTATTTTGTTCTAAAAATGTAAATGTGTGACATGACATGCTGTGAGTGAACAATTTGCTGGAAGAGATGGCCTACAGTGAAAGGAACGTCAAATGAAGATGAAAGTTTCATTTCAGGCGGTGAACAGTACATACACCTAAAATCATACATGCTAAAATGAACAGCTTCTCTGGTCTGCATGAAGAATAAGGAAATGGAGATGGAACTTGGAGGAGCAGGGATGGCAGAAAAAGATGGATGTTTAGGAAGTAGGGGAGAAGGACAGGACATAGGTAGAACCTCTGATGTGAAGACTGAAGGAGAAACAAAAATTTTGGGAAAGTGGGACATTTAAAAGAAATGTGGCCTTGTTGCACAAGGTGAAACCCAGAAAACTGATTGAAATAGACTCAGAAATCAGAGAAAATCAGGTTTTCTTTGAATAATGACACTTAAAGAAACCTGTCTCACATTTTAAGATTTATTATCTTTACTTATGTGGGTGGGGATATGGCATGTGCTTTTGAGTACAGGTGAACATAGAGACATGCGTTGTCAGGTACTCTGGAGCTGCCATTAAAGGTGATTATTTGCCATTGGATATGAAATCAAGAAACCAAATCCATTTTTCTTGTGGTGCAAAAGTGCTTGCTACCATTGATTCATCTCTCTAATCCCACAAAGATATCTTTTTTAAGAAATCCAAAATTCACATTCATAAAACAGACCAGATTGAAGATAAGAAAGTTCTAATTGATGGTGACCATTAAAAGTAATAAGGGACACACAAAGAGTAGAGGACACTGAGAGACAAATGAATTCTAAGTTGGAGTTCTCAAAAAGTTAAGCTGGAGACACAGAAAGAAGAGAAATTTTAAGGAAATAGTCAAACTTGGGCCATATCCACATTGGCTTCTTTGTTTTCTTAACAAATAGCCAGCCTGTCATTACAGATGGGTGTGTTTGTGTGTGTGTGTGTGTGTGTGTGTGTGTGTGTGTGTGTGTGTGTGTGTGTTTGTGAGTGTGTGTGTCCATTTTTACACAGGCAATCTAGACTAGTGAATGTTTATATTTATGAGACTCCCTAAATCATCACAGAAACCTTGATTTTGTGTAATCAGTTCCAAAAGTAAAGTAAAACAGAAAATGAATATGCTGTGAGATAATTTTGGGTTGGAATGGATCCTGAGTTCCTTCCGTGAGCACTCTTTCCCTGTGATGAATCCTGTGATCTTTTGCAGGTCTCCAATGAGATCCCCAGATAACCATAAAAAGCCCCACAGTGGCCTGTTCCACCTAGCTCTCCTCTAAACACATGACCCCCTACATACCTATGTATAACTTCAGCCTGTCTATAGCCTGGAAATTCTAGTCTTTTACTTATATGTGACCTCATTCTCAGAAAACACTGAAGGTGTAACCAATGCATATATGCTTACCTCTTTTATACGCCAGTTGACATGGGTTTCAAATGTTATGAGTTTGCCCACTTTGTGGGTCACTTCCTGAGGAGCCCGTGTACTTCATGGAGGTCTGCCTGTGTTCCATCTATACTCTGAGAGGTTTTTTTTTTTTTTTTTTTTTTTTTTCTTTTTTGAGTCAGGAATGCCATGGACTCAGTCATTACAATTTTCCTCTCTAGAATAAGTTTGTATGCTTCAGCATTTGATAATAATCTCTATTGTTGATTAATTTTAATATCTGGGATAGTTTCTGCAGTAACTGATTCTCTTAGGGATTAGTTGCTGTGAAA
The DNA here is from genome assembly GCF_000001635.26 of Mus musculus. Classification (NCBI taxonomy): domain Eukaryota; kingdom Metazoa; phylum Chordata; class Mammalia; order Rodentia; family Muridae; genus Mus; species Mus musculus. Next base: position 83,425,867 of record NC_000087.7, on the reverse strand, counting down.
AGACACCATGTCAAAGGCCACTCATAAGAGACAACATTTCATTAGGGCTTTTCTACATTTCATTACACGTTCAGAGATTTACTCCACGATCATCAAGGCAGAAAATATGGCACTGTCTAGGCAGACATGGTGGTGGAGAGGAAGTTTAGAATTAAGCATCTTCATCCAAATGCTTCCAGGAAAAACTATGTATTCTGTATGCAGGGAGGGTCTCTTCCACACTGGTAGAGCTTTAAAGCCCCAAAATGATATGCTTCCTCCAGCAAGGCCCGACCTATTCCTACAAGGCCACACCTCCTCATAGACATAATACATTTAGAATGCCACACTGGTTTCATAACAATTGACAAGATCTAGGTTCTTCAAAGAGGAGGAGCCTCAGTTGAGAAGATGCCTCCACAAGATCCAGCTGTTAGGAAATTTCATAATTGATGGGAGAGCACCCACTCCATTGTGGGTGTTGACATCCTTGTATTAGTAGTCCTGGGTTCTTTAAGAAAGCAAGCTAAGCAAGACTAGAGGAGCAAGACAATAAGCATCACCACACCATAGCCTCTGAATAAGCTCCTGGCTCCAGGATCCTTTGTTGTTTCAGTTTCTGTCCCAACTTCTTTGATAATTAACAACAATGTGGAAGTATAAGCTGAATAAAACCTTTGCTATGGAATTTGCTCTTTGGACATGGTGGATCCTTACAACAATAAACATAGTAAGACATTCATCAGAAAAATGTCTAACAGTGCCAATGCCACTTATCTTAAAACCACAAATAATAATGTGTAGACATTTTATTTTATTTAAAGGTAAGATATACTCGTGTACCTACCTGAGATGTAAATGTTCTAGTTTGCTTCTTTCTCACTATGTAGAATACTACAATCAAAAATTACTTGGAAATAGAAGGGTTATAGTCTATCACCGAGGAAGACAAAACAGGAAGTTGTATCAGTAACAGCAAAAAAATGCTTATTGGCTTGCCACTGTCTTAGTCACTCTTTTATTGATGTGAAGAGATACCATGGATAAGGCAACTATTAGAAAACAAAACATTTAACTAGAGGCTTGCTTACATATTCAGGAGTTTGGTCATTCACCAAGGGAGGGACCCCAACACTGGAGCAATAGAGAACTATTGATCCTTAAGCAAAGAGAGAGATTCTGCCATTGCTTTGGCTTCTTGAAAACTCAAACCCATCCTTGTTGACACACCCACTTCCTCCAATAAAGACACACATTCTCTTATTCCTTCTAATCTTTAAACTCACTGCCACTTCCCAGTGACTAAGTATTCATATATATGTGTCTATAGAGAACTTTCTTATTCAAACTACCAATTTTCTATGGCTTGATCAGCTTTTATTATTTTAGTACAGTCTAAAAGGCTCCCAATTAAAATGACTACTGTTGAGCTTAGCCACAGTGGTGGGCCCTCCCACATCAATCATTACCCAAGAAAATATCCTATAGACTTACCTAATAACCAAGTGAATAGAGACAGATCTTCAATTGCTCTCTCTGATCAGGTATCCGATGATTGTCAAGATTGGGAAAAAATAAAGTCCCATCACAGGAATATTTTACTGACTCCACAACCTACCCAAACATTACTGAACAGCATTTCCTCCTCTCTTCCCCTTCATAGACCCACTTCCATGCATGGCATAAGTGAAGGATAACTTCTTTCATCAGCATTGATACTCAATAATAGGTGAAATGATGTGAATATGTCCTATAGCCACACAACCCCCCACATTCTACTGTGTGTTACACTTACTGGGGTACAACCCAATCTGTCCAATTTTCTGCCAACTCAGCTATGAGAAAAAAAAAATCTCCTCATCAATAGATCCAATGAATTTTACCTGATTTCTTTCTCCTGGGGCAACTCAGTGTTATCCCTTCATGCATATATTGGTGTCTTATTCATCTGTAATAAAACCACTACTATTAATAGATACATCACAGGAGATATGACAAATACCAACTCCCATGAGCAGCTGCACAGTTGGCCAAGTCTTTTCAGTGCTTTTTTGAAGTTTCCTTTGTATACTAAAAAATCAATTGATTTCTTTAAGTGTATAATTTAATGATTCTAAAACATTTTCACCTCCATTCCAATTTCCCCTCATTTTCTGCTTCTTCATATGATATTGCAATCTATTAAAATACAGTACTGAAGGCAGAGGGAGGATCAGTGTGGGAAGCTGCAAAGTTCTTTAATTCTAAAACAACAGATACACTGTCTGAATATTCCAGATACAACTTTTTGGTAACTTTGGGTCTACTGTTAGCATGAAATTTCTAGAAAAAAAAACTTAAAGAATTAAGCCATGGTTCCTCTGGACCAGAGAGTTTAGTATCACTAATGAGTCATATTCATGTCAATCATTTTCATCACTGTTACAAGATGCCTAGCAACAAGAAAAACAGGTCCATGGTCACAAGATTATGAAAGGGGCATGAATGAGCACAATTGTTCAAATTATTGGCAGACAGTAAACATCAACACAGGAAGCAACCAAATACAATAAACACCTTCCAAGACATGTTCCCAATGACCATGTTCCTTTACAAGTTTCTCACCCCTTCCATTCACACCCATTAATCAACGCATAGATTAAAGGCCTCAGGGTCCAATCACTTTTCAGATTGAGTATATAGTTCTACCTATGAACATTGTACTTCGGACCAAAACCTTCATCAAAGACCCAGGACAGACATTTCAAACCCATTTCACCACAGCATTCTTTATGCTACAAAAAGTGATAGGATCTATCTGTCTCTTTAAGGGTATCTCTATCAAGCAGTTCCAAAAGGAAAATGTCCAGGTAAACAGCATCAGCACCTCCAGGAGCTTTTATAAATGTGAGTTCAAGAAGAGCGAAATTGCAATGCAATTTAAGGGTCTTTGTCCCCCATCTCTGCATCTTAAAACCATAGGGTGAACACAGAAATGTAGGTCAAAAGTGTAAATTGCCCCTATACTACAACTAATTGGGATGATTTCTAGCCATCTCTACGTTCTGTCTGTTACGGAGTCCACCATGTCTGCCTCAAGGCATATTGCCTAGTGTTATATAGTGCCAGTAGTTGATTGCAAACAACACTATGTGTTGACTTGCATGTAAAATGAGACATGTATAATATAGACATATTTGTAAATACACACATACTCACAGAAAGAGGCAAGCAGTAGAGGAGCTTTGTCTTAGGAACTCTCACGGAAGAGATGGTAGAAATCTTGTAAGGCAGAGAGGTCACTGAGACACTGTATGTCTCTATCTGCACAAAATCAGGCCAGTCTGCCTTGCATCCCTAAGTGGTATGGTATCACTATCCATCATCCCCATCTGCGAATATATGGACTATTGATGAAGGATGGAGAATCAGTTTTCATCAAAGGTAAGGCTTTTGTATGTGATAGGTTTGCCATGCTCTACTGGTTTCCGCATGTCCAAGAGTTTAGGGGCAACACAATTGATTTGAATTGGGTTGTATCAAAGGGGAGAAAAGTAGACTTGAACTTGGGAGGAGGATTAAGGTGGGAATGGGTCTGGTTTTATTCTGGGAGGCGTTATCAAGAGAATTGGAAAGTGAATTCCATCAAAAAAATTGTATGAAGTTCTCAAGGAATTAATTAATGTAGTTCTTAATATACAATGTCTTTACTGAACATATACAGACCACTTATATTTCAATCTCCTAAATAGCAACTCATTTTATAGCACTTACATTACATTAAGTGCAAAAGTAATCCAGAGATTATTTAAAATAAAGAAGGATCAGGGGATATGGCCCAGAGACAATGCCATGTGTGTGTTCAAACATTCACCTACAACACCAGTGCTTATGATTTTGGGAGGGGCAGAGATAGGAAGATGACTGTGGCTTCCTGAAAGCCAACTCAGCAAGAAACCCAGTCACAAGGGGATAAGTTATGTAGGAAAAGAGTAGATCACACTATACCCTTCCCTAGCCTCTGAACTTACCTGTACAGTTCTCTATGCAGACTCACATAAATATGATTAAAATATGCAAGAGGTTATTTTGCATAGCTTATATTCAAAAGCAATGTTGTTTTAGACTAGAAACCTGAGGACTTTATATCATTATAGTTCCTGGAGCAAACTCCCAAGATACAGATGATGGGTATATCTTCTTTCTGTGCAAAGGAAACCTCAGTTAAGTGTGTGTGTCAGTGACTCCAAACAGCTTTCCTCCTCTATGTTCCTTTATATAGCATAGAATGATCTGTAAATAATGAAAATATGAAAACAAAGCTTTTTTGAGATTTTAGGCTTGTGTTAAAATCATATTTATAACATTGTATTAAATGGAAGTGAAATCTTCAGCTCTCAGGAACAATACAGTCAATGCTGTAGGCTTCTGTTTTGTCCCATTGTGAACAAAATTAATTGCACATCAACAGGTCCCATACTTTTAACTAAATCAGGGAGAAGGGCTATGTTTCCGTACAAATAAGTAATGTCAATGTGATTATTCAAGTAGAAATCTGGCAGGGTTAGGATGCGTTTGGCTTATGTGATAGTGATGACTGATTAGTCTCTTGTTATTCAAATAACCCTTACCTCTGAGAAAAGACAAGTAATGATATAAGATATACTACGAAGTGACATGGACACTTATTACTAGATTTCATTTTCCTTTACATACTTTAGTTGTTTGAAAAATTGTGGCCCACAGAAGCTCAAATATTCAAAGGTGTTAGTTTTCCAGGTGGTGAGATGTTAAGAAAGAATTAGGATTTGTATTTTTATTAAAGGAGATTTGTCACTATTCTTTGAAATATCAAAAATCCATCAGGCTCTCTCTCTCTCATTCTTACTCTCTCCTCATTCTCTCTGTCTCTGTCTCTTTGTCTCTGTCTCTGTCTCTATCTCTGTTGCTCTCTCTCTCTTTCATTCTCTGTCTTTCTCTGTCTCTGTTTGTTGTCTGTAGTATTGCTTGTGAGCTCTCAGCTACTGCTCTACACATGTGTGCCTGTGTGTTGCCATGGTGTTTACCATGATGTCCTGGAGTCGCCTTCTGAAACTGTAAGACCACAATTAAATATTTCATCTTATAATTTGGTGTGGTCATGATGTCTCACATCATTAGAACAGTAACCAAGACATCCATATTCCAGTTAATTTTTTCAATCGTTCTGTATTTATTTCATTAAAGTTACCTTTTGTCCATTGAAAAGTTTTAAGAATACTTTTAAAGATCCTGAACAAATAGTGCCAGTAGGAGTGGCACTGTTAGGAGGTGTGGCCTTGTTGAAGTATGTGTGACCCTGTTGGAATAGATGTGGCCTTGTTGGAGGAAATGTAATACTGTGCTTGTGGACTTTGAGGTCCGTTATGCTTAAGCTGTCCCCAGTGTGACACACAGTCTCCATCTTCTACCTGTGTATCAAGATGTAAAACTCTCAGCTCCTTCTCTAGCATTGTGTCTGTCAGAATGCTTCCATATTTCCAGTCATGATAATAATGGAGTAAACCTCTGAAAACAAGTTACAAAGTGTTCAAGAGTTACTGTGATCCTGGAGACTCTTCATGGCAATAAAACCCAAACTAACACAAACACAAACATTCAAAAACACATTTGATATTTTGACTATTCTTGGCCTAGGGAGTGGCACTACTGGGAGCTAATAAACTTGTTGAAGTAAGTTTGGCCTTGTTGAAAGAAATTTATCTTTGTGAACATGGACTTTAATGCCCTCTGCCTAGCTGCCTGAAAGCTAATCATTTCCTAGCACCCTTCAGATGAAGATGTAGAACTCTCAGCTCCAAATGCACATGCCTGCCAGGATCCTGCCATATTCCTACCTTGATGATAATGGACTGAATTTCTGAACCTGTAAGCCAGGGTAAATTGAAAAGTGTCTCTGCTGATAGTTGGTTGCTATTCCAGAAAGACCAAAAGTTATGACGTACCATCCAGAGTCTGAGAATACATTGGTTTAGCTTCTAGCATTTGACAGAAAACAGAATTAACAAGACAATGAGAATATAAAACTTCGTATTTCATACTTAGAGACACATGGGTTATAGATCTGCGGAACTCAAGGTTTTATGGGTGGTATGGTAGGGTGATTAGTGTCTGTATATGAGTGCAGTGTCTGTTCCCAAGTCTGATGTCACACATACACATATGTTCAGTAATGAGTAGAATATCTTCAACACTTGCTCTCTTAGAGTGAAACCCTCTCACCATTTTGACTAGTTTGACTGTCCAATACACTATTGGGATATCTACCTGTCTCCACCCCACAGTGTTGCAGATATGAATAGACATGCCTGGAATTTTACAGAGGTGCTGAGAATACATGAACTCCACTGAGCCATCTTCTCAGCCCCCAGCAGGGTATTGTTTATTGAAATCAATGATCATATCAGTAGAGAAATGAAAACCAACATGACCCTGATATTTTACCTTACCTCCACCTTACACCAACTAAATGAATTTTAAATATAAATTTAATTTATGTCCAAATGAATCCAGATTACATTCTAATGAAAGATAAATTTGGAGTGTATCCAGATGAAAGCTATGTTAGTATATTTTTGGCCATTTATATGGAGAATAACCTATATTTTCTGTACACTATGAGAGCAAATGCATGTAAATGAGTTCAACCAAAGAAAATCTTTGTTCCAGTGAATTTCTTTGTAAAATAACGTTGAAAATCATGACATTTCAGTTTTATATATTTAATTTTTTTGAGTATGTTATTATGGGAACATGTGAGTTTTCTTGGATTCCGATTGCAGAATTAGAGTATAGGGGACCTGATTATGTGGCACTATTATTTTTTATTAATTAGTTCATTCATTGTCCACCTTCCTACTGTTCCACATCCCATATCTACTGCCCATCCCCTGTCTCCAAGGGCAAGTCCCCATCCTACCGGATCTCTAAACACCTTGATGTCTCTAGTTTGTTGAGAATTTGGTACATCATTTCTGATTGAATAGAGATCAAGCAGATTTTTTTCTGTGTATGTTTTAGAGACCTTCTGATAGTTCATATATGCTGCCTGTTTGGTTGTCTAGCATTTGGGAGAATTCTAGGTCCATGGTATTTGAGACAACTGGTCCTGTCAGCCTCCTTCAGTCTTTCTCAAATTAAACCAATGGTTCTGCAGATTCTGTCCATTGGTTGTTTGCATACATCTGCATCTCACTGTTTCACCTGCTCATTATTTCTTCATAAGTACAGTCATCCTAGCATTAATATTACAAGTATCTGAATTCAGAAACATACAGAGGCTGTGTACTGCAAGCAGGTCTTCTGCAAAAGCAATATATAATATAAGTACTAAAATTGATATCAGTGCTCTACAATATTCTATTCTATGTGATGAAATATCTCTCTCTCTCTTTCTCTCTCTCTCTCTCAATATATATATTCCTCTAACACTTAGTATGAATAAAGATTCTCTTATATTCTCTCCTACAAAGGGGATGATATTGGCATGTCATCTGCAACATTCATTCACTTTCCTACACAGTTTGTGCTTTCTCTTAGCAATCAACTAATATCTAAATCACACATTCACTCAGATTACAAAGTAAGGTATCTGAGCTCATGCAAACTGTTATTCTGAGTCAGAGTAGGGGGAGGACAATTCCAAACTGTAGTTACATCCAAGAGCATGGACTTTAACAACTTGTGAATCAGTAGAAGAAAAGACAATGTATAGACACGGTTGTTTCTTTTGGTTTGGTTTGGTTTAGCTTTGCTTATTTCAGTTACCCACAATCATTATAAGAAACACAGAGAAACACAGATTAATGCCTGTATCTTGAACTGAATGCAAACAGGGGCCTTAGAACCAACATTTTATTTCTGTTACAATATACAATATATATTTTTAGAGATTTTTTTTTATTTATTAGCTATTATACCCACTGCAACAAGTTTAAGAAATATTCCTAGTGACCCAAATAGCAGCTTTATGATTCAGATGCAGATATTTTCACCCAATCAATGGATTGAAGCATCTGACCCCTGTTGTTGAATTAATGAGGTCAAAGATATTAAAGAAGAGGGCATCCCTGTGGTAGGATACCTGTCTCAATTGAAGTGTTCCCCCAAGATGTCTGAAATTGTGGCCCAACAAAGAGACAGAATGCACCTGCTGATATGAGGCCTCCAACACACATACAGGAGAGGATTGCTGGGAGGAGAACTCTACAATTCCACTCTCCCCACTGGAGGGCATTTCATCTAATGTTTTTTTTTTTTTTTTTTTTTTTTAATTCCTGAGAGTCTCTCACATCCCAGGTCTCTGGTATACTCTAGAGCGTTTTCTCATTTCCTCCTTCACAAAGTTGCCTGTTTCCATTCTTTTCGCTGGTCTTCATCAATTCAGTCCTGTTTCCCACAACCACAGTACCTGATAAAATTCCTCTATTCTCCTTCTTGTCCCATTTCCCACCCAGGTCTCTCCCTTCCCCTATCTGTATTGATTTTTTAACCTTCTTATCATTTCTAATTATGTTTATGACTAATAAAATATTTGAAGTTTATTTTTTTGATTCATTATCTTATTAGTTTCCAAAGGGATGATATACAAATACCAAAGGTACATTGGTTTAATTTTATTTCATTTCATTTGATTTTTGAGATAGGCAGTTAGTATGTTTTGTATTCTCCAGGAAGGTCTAGAGTGTTGAGGTTCAGCATTCCATGCTAGTACCATTACAGGTATGTAAAAACTTACCTGGCTTTAATTGCTTATAATAAAATAGTCCCAAAATATCTATAAACACTATAAAATAAACACCTTCCAGTCTGAGAGATGAAAATATTTCCTGTTCATTTACAAACCTCATTGATAGAAAGTATATTTGTTTCTTGAAACAAACTAAACTGCAAACTGAGTGCCATGATTAGCCCCCTCTCTGGTTTCCAGGCTCAGCCGCTTCTCTCTGTTCCCATTATTATTGATGCTCTCGAACAGGGGAATGCCAGGCCTACGACATGAGAGTGAGTGGGTAAGGGGAAGGGTTGGGGGAACATACAGGGGAATTTTGGGATAGGATTTGAAATCTAAATGAAGAAAACATCTAATTGAAAAAAACAACTTAAGTGTATTCACATATGTACACAGGGACATGTGGCACATATGTACATAATTTAAAATTATCATTCCTTTTCAATACTGTGTTTTTCATTTATTTTATTATTATTATTAATATATATGGCAATTCTGAAACTTACTTTGTAGACTAGAATGTCCTCAAACTGAGATTTGCCTACCTCTGCCTTTCAAAAACTGAGATAAAAGGTGTGTGCCACCACCACCTGGCTTCCGAAATATTTTTTACTTAGTGGGAGATGTCCATTATTTTTTTCCTGTTAGGATATATCAAAATCATCAAGATGTCATTTTTCCTTAATCAATTTATGAGATTAAATCAATCCCTGTAAAAATATTTCAGGTACTTTTGGAGACAGGTAAGTTTACAAGAAACATCATTTAAAAAATATTTTATTTCTGGAGCCAAAACCTTGAGTAGACCTTGCATGCAAACTCTGTAGCTAGCCTTATAACACCCGGAGGCAACTCCACTGCCAATCATCTAACATTCATAGGATCCGATGATCAGACAAGAGGAAGACACAACATCATTCCCCAACACCTGGAGTAGAGGGTACCAGAAAGACACAGGCATGCAGGAACTCCACCAGACCAGTGGTATGGATTGCATCCATTCTGTCTGGGACAGGGCCCTGAGCAGTCCTTGGATGCAAACTCAGCAGCCAGCCCCATAACACCCAGAGGAAGCTCCACTACCTGAAGATCTAATATGGCCAGGGTCAGAGGATCCCAGGATCCTAGGAGCTTAGTCACACCAGGATCTCAAGGTTCCAAGGGCAGCTTGACTCCCAGGATGTCAGACACACCCAGCATTTCATAATCACAGTATACCGTAATAACAGGATCACAGAGACAGCTAGACTTTGAAGAGTTTTGACACAACCAATATCACAGGAAGGACAGTCTGATGTAGCCAGGGCATGTAGCACTTGAGATATCCAGATGGTGAGAGGCAAGGATAAGTTAATAAGCAAGAGAAACCAAAGTTATTTGGAATAATCAGCACCCAACACTTGCACCATATCAAGTGGAACCCCAACACACCCTAAAAGTAAGACATGGATCTAAAGTCACTTCTCATAGTGATGATGAAGGAATTTAAGAAGGACATTAGTAACTCTCTTAACGAAATGCAGGAGAACACAGATAAACATGTAGAAGTCCTTAAAGAGGATACACAAAAATCTGTTAAATAGATTCAGGAAAACACAATCAAACAGGTGAAGGAGCAGAACAAAACCATCCATAATCTAAAAATGGAAATAGAAACAATTGACAATTATCACTCAGGCCATGAAGCTATGGAATATTCCCATTTACTGAGATCCAGAGGAGTAGCCATTTGGAAGATTGTGTCCCTAAATGTGAAGGTTGTGCTGAAACTCTTATGAAAATTGAGAACAATTTTAAATATGAAAGAAAAAAACACACATTAAAAATTCATGTAGGCGAAATTGACAGCCTTCTATATGTCACAAAACACACAAGCAGAGATTACAATTACAATAATTATTTTTATATCAAGGGGTCAAAACTCCTGATACAATCAATGTCCAAGAAGAGATATTTAGAGCACACACTCACCGGGGACAAACTGTCATGACTGGGACAGCATGGCAGGAAACAAAATGTTGATCTGTTTCATTGAGGGCCAGCATGGGGCCTTCTTACACTTTTGTGGAATAAGCAGCCAAGAGTTAGGTCAGAAATAGCCAGCGCCCTCAATTATGCCAAAGTAACCTATTTCTGCTAAGGAACAGTCCCAAATGTTCCACAAACTTGCTAGACTGTTCCACTAGTTTGAGACACCTGAGACTGTGGGAAAATTTCACACCCAATCTTAATGAAACTGAACCAGGCATGTGTAAAATACTTTTTGAAAATAGTTTCATTTCAATTCAGGAAAAAGGACAGAGAGCCCTGCTTTGTAATGGATGGAGTTAGTCTTTAGCTTCCATTGTGCACCCTAAATGAAACATAGTGTAAACGAAGCAGTTTTCTATGCAGCAAGTAAAGAGTGAAAACAACACACTAATGGAGATAAAATGCAAAGAACCGGGATATATAGTAACAATTCCAATTGTAAGTGTGAAAAAACAAATATACATATATGTGAGTTGTGCTTGTTATTTTCCTACTGGTTTGATTGTACAGGATAAAAAAACAATAGTCTGTCCGTATTGGCCACAGTTTCATTCATCATTGTGTTAGTGGACCCAATCTAGGAATTAATCATCAGGGTTTGACAGCAAAATCCATCGGCTCAATACACCAGACATTAGCTGGAAAGTGAGGTACAAGTAGGTCATGTCCTTTGGTTTCTTCTCTCTCAGTCTGTTATATGGGCGTCCTGTCATTGTTTGTTATTGTTGTTGGTTGTTGTTTTAAAATTTGAAATATTGAATGCAAAAGCAAGTGGCAGGAGCCCAACAGGTCTTTGCATTGTTACTTTCTCCTTTCCATCACTCTCCAATTCTTCCAATCCCCAGCTTTCATTCAAACATAAAGAAACAATGTGAAAATAAGACTCCTTCATCATCTTTACTTTGTGCTTGCATGTTGGCTGTAATCATCTTGAAAACATTAAAAATCAGGCTAAGATTCTGCCTATGTTTGATAGGGTTTCATTGCTGTGAAGAGACACCATGACTCAGGCAACTCTTATAAAGGAAAATTTAATAGAGGTTGTCTTACAGTTTTAGAGGGTCAGGTCAGTACATTATTATCATGGTGGGAAGCATGGCAACATCCAGGTAGAAGGGGTGATGTAGAAGGAAAGAAGTTTTCTATATCTTAATCTGAAAGCATACAGGAGGAAGCTTGTGGCCAAAGCAGCAAGGAAAAGCATCTCTCTTCATCACTGGGCAGAGTTTGAGCACTAGATAAAAGCCAGCCTACACAATGATCAAGGCCACATCTGCTAATAGTGCCACTTCCCATGGGCCAAGGATATTCTAATCATCAAACTGCTACATACCTGCAAACACTCCTGTATGCATGTATGCACACACACACAAAGACACACACACAAAGACACACACACACACACACACACACACACACATACACACACACACACTTTCATGCCTATTGCACGTGATATTGCATAAAAATATATTTGTTTATTTACTCATATATTTATTTTTTACTTACTTGCTTGCTTGCTTATTACTTACTTATTTACTTATTTACTTACTTACTTAGTTTTAAATGTTTTGCTGAAGAACTTTGTACATAAACATAATGAGTTTGAGTAAATCCATCCCCATCTTCTCCTCCTTGAATTGCTCTCCATTTCTCCTGTATCACTTTTAGCTTTAATTCCATGCACATTTTAATAAAGACCACTGAGTGAATTTAGTGCTGACTACATATGTGGGGTTAGGGAAACACATCCACTGGAACATGGGCAGCCGCTGAGGAGCCAAATCTATGAAGAAAACTGGCCCTCACACCTGCAGCCACTAATTGCCAATTTTTTGGGGTGAAATTTTCTCTGCTCCCCCATCTATTCTTCAAGAACTGTGAGACAGAAAATTTTAAAAAAAGGTGTTGAGATCTGCTTAGAAAGGACTTTAATCTCAGGATATGGGAATCAAAACCAGGTAGAGATGAATTCTCTGCTGATCTGCACAGGAAAGCACAGAAATCTAGGACTATACAGAAATATCCAGTTCCAGAGGAAAAAAAAAAAAAGAAACTGGGAGGAATTGGAAAGTACAAATAAGAATTTGAATGTACAGATTGTAAATCCTGTCTCTGGGAGTAATAATCAAGATACTTTGAAAGGAACAATCAAGCCATGTTTAAAAGACTGGACACACCATTTGGCATATGTTATATAAATCAGTAAAAATAATTAAAAATGTCTCATTAAAATTCACAACAGTCCCCTTAAGTTTTTTCTTCTGGTTTTCTTCTTTAAATATCTTATTGAATCTGAAGTGATGGCTCAGCATTTCTGAACACTGGCAGCTCATGCACAGCATACACTTGGACTTGCCACATTTCCATTGGCTGTTTACAACTTCTTCTATTTTAGTAACCACAGGGAATCCACACTCCCCCTTCCCATGAGACAATGTATCCATACCTATACAGAGAATTCAAAACAAACAAAATCTCTTCAATCTGTTTCACCAATCATACATTAGGTCCAATGCTTGGGTGCTTTCTGTTTCAGGCTCACAATGATCAATGGTATATACTTTCTAGGTAGTATAACTGCACTTCATTTCTCTACCAGGAACCTTTCCTCAGATTCTGTCCTCATCAAGAATCCCATCTAATACCATCAGACACTTCTATGCATCAGAGGGAACAAGGTCTAGCTGTGTGCCTTGCAGGTTGGGTAGAGCACTGTCAATATCCCTTCTCCTCCAGCAAACCCTCTCAAGGCTCACAACGGTTGTCTTCCAGAATAAAATCTGATTGCCTAAGAGAAGGAGCAAATCATCTCTGCTTGCTCTAATGTCTAAATGACATTACAGATTAAGAAAAAACCTAGAGCTTCCCTAAGATTCTCAGTCCGGGAGCATTTGGACAATCCATTACTTTCATAGGGTCCAAAATTGTTTGAATTCTACAGACCAATGAATTGTCCCATTAGAAGCCAACTTTCCAGCAGGTAGCAGCAGCTCCAACTGTTGTCTCCAAAGGCAGTTAAACAAAAGCAACCTGAAGAGGCAGGTGAACTGCTCCTGGTCCCACCAAGGTGACTTTGGTTTCTGGTGGGAGGGGGCAATTACATGCTGTGAGAACTCTGTTCTGTTGATGTGCTCACCCACCAAAACACTCCTCTTGGAAAGACCAGGAATGAGTTCCTCTTCCAAAATCCCTCCTCTTGCATGTGGTGTTCATTCCATGGGTGTGGGGAGTAGGCTCTATTCCTTGGGTACTCTGTTTCTAAATGAGGTGACACGCAGTGATCACTCTCTCCTATCTTTCACAGATGATTGAAACTCCTAATCTAGACATTATTTATTTATTTATTTTTTCAATCTGCGAAGGCAGATATGGTTGTTTGCTAACATTACAGTTTGCATGGACACTTCATATATGTAATACATCAGAGGACAGAAGAGGATACAGCAGCATATGCTGCTGGAATTACAGGGAGGATGAGAAAGAAAGGGGGGGGGAGTGAGTGAGAGGGAAAGTGAGAAACACAGACTGAGACTGAGATACAGAGAGATAGCAATACAGCGAGTGGGAAAGTTAGAAGGAAAGAGAGAGAGGCAGAGAGACAGAGAGACAGAGAGACAGATAGAGAGACAGAGAAACAGTCACAATGTAATTGCTAGAAATTGAAGCCACGACCTATGTGATAGCAGCAAGTCTGTCCAATACATACATTGTCTCTTGAGATTTTGGCTCCAATTTTAATTGGCCAAGAAAGACCTGATGCTATGTATTCTGGAGCTGACCTTTTGTATATCATCGTATTCCTGGAAACAGTTTCACATCTAGGGAACATGACCTTTAATCAGTCTTGATGCATCTCACATATCCTATGCCCAGACACCAAAGGAGACATATGGAAGGTTTCCTATTGTGGTCTGGTAAATGCTCGCAATTCCTGACAAGAATCTCCAGAAGAATAAAGCCAATAAAGTCGAAACAACCTTAGCCCTGTTCAGAGTGAGATACCTGCCTTCTTAATGCTTCTCAGTACAGCTTTATATAGTGTATTAGCTTACTCTTGGTCAGAATTCACCACAGATCACAAACATCCTATTCAGATTTCTCTCTCTTTATCTATTTTTTTCTTGCTGTAGTGGTGGTGATTTTTTAAGAGAGCCTTATAAGAATTAATTTACTCTTAGATGAATTTGGACCTTTTGAGAAAGATTGTATTCCTACACCATTTTTCGCTCATGGCTTAGAGTATAAGAACATTGGCCCCTGTGCACAGGTTCCAGGATTCAATTACCAGGGCCCATCTTGTTTGTCACAGCCACAGGTAAGTGCTGTTTCAGGGGATCTAATACTATCTAACTTCTGATCTCTACACGGTCTAGTTTAGTGCACAGGCAGCAGACACACCCCTTCAGGTAAAACATTCATAAAATAGAAATAATGAAAATTCTACAGTTTACCAATTGCCATATAAAACTTGATTTCCAAATGATCACACATACTATTAGGAGAGGACCTCAAAATGAGGATGTAGGTCAAAAATTTTGATATATTTGATACTTATTTTTTCTTTCTTTTCTGTTTTACACCACCTAGGACCCCACATCCCAATGACCTGGAGGAGAGTAAGCCAGAGTTCTTCCATAGTCTTTGCTTCAGTTCCTGTCTCCACTTACCAGCTCTGATTAAGGTGTTGTCCAGACTTCCCTAGATAACACAGTTTAAAACCTGAAAGTTGAAAACAGAAAGAATCCATTACATCATTTGGTAGATTTGGTTCCCAATTTTTACCACATTGAAATCAAGACAGGACTGTATGCTTGCAATAATGTTATCTGCCTGTGCTTAAATTTCTGACTAAAAAACTCTTTGTTCAAAACAGTGCAGTGACCGATGAGCATCAGACAGTTACATAGCAATTGTTGCCCTATGAATTTGGATACATCTCTGATTATATTGAAGATTCAAATTCAATTAAATGGTTTTAGTAGTAGGTAGACAGGCACCTAGTGTTGAGGTAAAACAAATTCCACAGTAGATCAGTTCTAAAACTACATTATTCTGCATGATATCTCAGCACTAATGAATAGGCAGCTGCACAAGCAAAAGAAGAGGAAAAGGAAGAAACACAGGCAGACACAGATGCAGAGGTTGAGAAACAGGCTGAGATAGAGAATGAAGAAGGAGAAAAGGAAGGGCAGGCAGAGTCACAGGGACAGTCAAAGGGAGATTCAGAATCAGAGACAGAGTCAGAATGTGTGGTGTGCATGTACCTAGTGTGTGTCTTTCTAATTTTTAGACCTTTTAGGAAGTTACATTAACTCAAGTGTCCTGAGAGATGGAGTGATTGGTTGCAACAAATTTCTCAGATTACAACCAGTATACCAAGACATGGTTTCTGTCTAATTGGCCACCCAGACCCAAGGAATACTTATAATAGGAGAGATCCCAGGCTAATGGTTTTCTTTCTTATAATAAGTCTGTCTCTCCCAGTCACAGAATAAAAGGAAATTATGATTCATTGGAAAAGAACACATAAATGGCTCCAGAAACTCAGCCAAGTCTATTAAGATATAAATATATATATATATATATATATATATATATATATATATATATATATATTATCACAAAGTTCTCACACAACTTTTTAAAAATCCTGTACTGAATTCATCTTCTAAGTATACACTGTATGTTATGTATAGTATATCATAAAATACTAAATAGGAATATCTAGCTATGTACACTGAATGTATACTGTGAGGAGCTGCCCTTTCAATCTCCATTACAAGATGGCGCTGACATCCGTTGTTCTAACTGGTAAAGAAATAGTCTATGTATGTGCTGGGGTATTTTTCCATTCTTTGTGCCCTTCCTGTTCTGTGGCGTCATATGGGCTGATAGTGAGCAGCCCTTAGGGTGAAATATGTCTCTAACACTTCTTGTGGTCTATTTAAGGACCGAGTTTCCTGTGTTCTAAGCCTCCTCGCCCAAAAGCTAATCATCTTTCTCTTGAGATGGATTAAAGCTATGCTGCAGAAGGATCTGAGTGTGACCTGTGTGTGTGTGTGTTATCGACGGTGAGACTCTTTATCATCACAGACACAGTATACTGAATGCACAGAGCATTAGTACTGTAACTCCATGGATAAATCATGTTCATGAAGCAACACTAACAGAGATTTACACACAATATTTGCATTTCATTTGTGTTCCCGAGATGAAAATTATTTTCATCAACACACATGGCACTGCATAGAACAGGTATGACTAATATTAAAATAGTAAAGAGCTGACTGCAAGAAGTATAGAAATCAGAGTTAGTAAGTCTTTGGTGGAATACTATATTTACAAACTCACAACATCCATTAGTGAAGAACTCCTGCTGCATTAACTTTGCACAAGATTTATTGTCAAAACTTGTACTTTTAGTCTGGTGGTTGGTGGTTGGTTACACAAGTTGGTTGTGGTTTGTTAGTAGCCATAATTAAAGGAGAAGAACAAGGAAAAAAATTAAATTCATAGATATTCTAATTCCTCTCTCTAATATACCCTTATTTCTGTTCTATCTAGCGTTAGGGGTTATAAAAAGAAGATCCTAGAAAATATCAAACACCAACTATAAAAATGAATCCTTAATTACTGTCCACCAGAAACCACCAATTGTGAAGAAATACACTTTATCTTCTTTATCATAAGTTTTAAAGGACTCTCTTCAATAGCTTCCTGACTGGACTGTTCTTTTTTCTTCTGTGTTCTTTTTCCTTGTGTGTGTGTGTGTGTGTGTGTGTGTGTGTGTGTGTGTGTGTGTGTGTGTGTGTGTGTGTGCATGAGGGTGAGTGTGTGTGACTTCCTGTGATTAATACCTTCCTGTGTTGTTAACCATTCATATTTGCTGTGGATTTACTCACAACAAACAGATAAACTGAATTGTGAGTATCTTTTTTTTGGTGTCTGTTTTGTTTTTCTTTTCTGGTGGTGGGTTTAGCATCTATGTAAATCAAACACTACCATCGAGTCACATCTCTAGCTTAGACAGGGTTTTGAATTATTTAACACTAGTTATTTCTCTCCATATTACTGTAACATTATAATGTTTTTATTGTACTCCTGATCTTTTACTGAAATTTTATTTCTATTTACTCCAAATTTATGTAGGTGCTAAGCAACGTCAACCCATTGCTGATATTTTTTGTCAATAAGGCAAGTTGATCAATAAATGACTTTTTTTTTCTGACTAGTGCCATATTGTGTTTTCTTGAAGACTTGTATCTTATGAGCCGGAGCAGAAACTTGTAATGTACACTTGAGGAGGGTTTTTTTTGGGATTTGGAGGGTATTTCAGTGTATTAAATGAATGTCAGGTGCCTGATGTTCTATCAGGGTAATGGTGCTCCTTAAGCTACATGTTCATCTTTATTTTCTCCTACACTTTTCATAACAATATTTTTCAGTACCACAGAGCAAATGTTACAGGTTCTTAGCTTTTAAACTCTCAGTAAACACCAAAGTCTCAATTTTGGACTTCAGTGCAGCCTCTTCTCTAAAAGCTAGTCAGAGGATGCTTAGTCCTGTGAGCCCAATCCTTTCTTTTTATTCCAAGCATGGAGGGAAAATGGCATGCCCTGTAAGGGTTTTGCAATTAGAGATTCTGGTGTCAGCAGATCTTACTTGTCACCCTATTGAGTTTGCTCATCTGTAATAGCAAGTGAAAGAGTGGTAATCAGTACCATGATGGCTCAAAAGAAGTCTAGAACACCACTGCATTCTGCCCCCTTGTGGGTGCCATCCCTGTCACATTTTGAAGAGAAACAGTGCTCCTTCCAGGAAGCTGCTGGGAATTGAACTGCACTCCTCTGCATGCTGTCAGACCCAGCCTCCAGGTCTGGACTGACTCTTCTTAAGGATAGTCACTTACCCTCCTGGCCCCAGTCCCTAATTCTCTCTCAGTTCTCCACAAAACAGGAGACTCTCTTTATTTTTTGTGCCAAATGATGCCAGCTTCATTTCAAATATCCTGATAAACTAAACTGGTTGGGTCTTAAAATAATTTCTTTCTCTCAAACACCTATTTATCAGGAAAACTGTCAGTGAGAATGGCTGAGACATCTAGTCTGGGCGAGTTTCCCATGATTAAGGGCAGGGAATATGAAGATAAGGCCAACTTATTAATATACTTCCAAAGTCTAGTTTTAATTGGCATCTCTAATTCTGTGCAGAAGAAATGTGAGATTGTGAGGTGACTTCACAGATTAATATAAGAGGTGAGTCTAGAAAATCAGGAGCTGTCTATTGAGAACAGCACTGGACCATGGCCCTCCTTTGAGGATTTACACTTTAAAGCTGAGATAAACTGTAAAAAAATTATGTCTTTCTGAAATTTATGCCATGGAACGTCCACATAATATCTTAGTTCATTTGTGTGATGTTTTTATACATGGCTGTAAATGCTTTTATGTTAACCTGTGTGTGCTAGTAAGTGTTTGCCTTCTTAACATGAAGCTAAAGTCACCTGGGAAGAGGGAACCTCAAATTGGATCTGTCTACATTAGATGAGGCTATAGCCATGTTTATTTGTTTTCTTAGAAAATTTTCTTTAAATTTTCCATCTTATGTGACCTGAAAGTATCCATCTCCCTGTTTATCCTCCTACCATCGAACTCAGAGACACAGTGAAACTAACAGAAGTTATGGGCCAAATGAATTTAACAGATACCTATAGAACATCACCCAAAAACAAGAACACACATAATATGCACTCATTCTTAAGTGTATATTAGGCAAAAAAAACATGGAATAACCATGATACAATTCATTGATACTATCCATTATCTCTACCTATGGTCAGGATTATTTTTCTGATTTTTCTTTGTATAGATTCCTGATTCTTGAAGGAGAGAGCTCGATAAAGGCATCCTCTTTCATCTTTAATTCTCTGAGTCTCTCACTCTCTGTGCATTGTCCAGTTGTGTCTTTCTGTGATTATTACCAGTTTTGTAGGAAACTCACCTCTGATGAAGGCTGAGGCATATATACTAACATATGGGTGGAGCCATTAGGATTCATGAGAAGTCATTTTACTGCTCTGGTTATTTAACAAAATTTATGATGGCAGATTTTCACTTAGTGTTTTATGACCTTTCTAGACTCAGATGCTTGGCCTGATATTTCCCTCCACATTTAACCCTCCTATTTTAGTGTCTTCTTCATTCCTTTATACCACTATATTCTACTTCCGCTTCCTTGGAAGAGCTCCTCCTTCTTTATGGTTCCTTACTAGATAGCTCATCTCTGTTACCCTAAATGAAAAACAAACATATATAAACCTTACAAGCTAACTCCATACATAGGTGAAAACATTCCATTTGTGTCGTTCTGGGTGTGATTTGACTGTTGGATATTTTCCCTTTTTTTGTTTTTTTGTTTTTTTTTTGTTTTTGTTTTTGTTTTTTTTTTTGATACTTCAATCCTTCTTTTTTAAAAAAATATTTTTATTACGTATTTTCCTCAATTACATTTCCAATGCTACACCAAAAGTTCCCCATACCTTCCTCCCCAGTTCCCTACCCACCAATTCCCATTTATTTTTTGGCTCTGGCGTTGCCCTGTACTGGGGCATATAAAGTTTGGTTGTCCAATGGGCCTCTCTTTCAGTGATGGCTGACTAGGTCACCTTTTGATACAAATGTAGCTAGAGTCCAGAGCTCCGTGGTACTGATAAGTTAATAATGTGGTTCCATCTGTAGGGTTGCAGATTCCTTTAGCTTCTTGTGTACTTTCTCTAGTCCTCCATTGGGAGCCCTGTGATCCATATAATAGCTGACTGTGAGTATCCACGTCTGTGTTTGCTAGGCCCTGGCATAGTCTCACATGAGACAGCTGATTAACAGTTGATGGGAGAGGATCCAGTACTCAGTGAGTGGTGCTATCTCTGCAAAGATGGTGATAAAATATATAAGAAAGCAACCTGAGATTAGTGTTTGAAAAATGAGTCAGTGTTTAAGAGAACTGGCTGCTCTCTTAGAAGGTCAGGATTTGAATCACAGAACTCAGGTGGCAGCTCACAGCCTCATGAAGCTCCAATATCAAGGGACCAAGCTCCCTCTTATGGACTCTGTGAACCCTGGACAAAAAAGGCCCACAGACATTCACGCAAACAAAACATTTTTATATATACATATATGTTATTAAAATAAAAGTTAAAAGGCATTTTTAAATTTTGTAAGTAGAAAAGCTGAGAAAACTGTGTTGAGAAACAAGCCAATAAGCAGCCTTGCTCCATGTACCCTGCCTATAATCCTACATGGGTTCCTGCCCTGATTTCACTCAGTGATGGAGTGTGATGTGGAAGAATCACACAAACTAATCTTTTTCAAAAGAGAAGGGAGGAGAGGGGGATTGGAATGGGGATTTGTTGATGGGAAACTGTGAAGGAAGTTATCATTTAAATTGTAAATAGATAACTAAATTAATGATGAAAAAAATAAGTCCTGTCAAGAACTCCAATGTGACAGTGTGAAACTGCTAATCTACAACCTGCTAAACTCACATGTGTGGGGTGTGGGCATGCAAGTGTTCTGTCTGAGCCTGCAGGCCA
Organism: Mus musculus; assembly: GCF_000001635.26. Lineage (NCBI taxonomy): Eukaryota > Metazoa > Chordata > Mammalia > Rodentia > Muridae > Mus > Mus musculus. Next base: position 83,404,517 of record NC_000087.7, on the reverse strand, counting down.
CTTAAATCCTCAAAAACCCTGTGGAGTTCAACCCTGACTTCCTGGCACAGATGATCCCCAAAGTGTATTGGGAAGTGCTTGTGCAGGTAGCAGACACCTCAATCTTGGCCCAGGTACACAAATAGCCAACTAGCTGCTATGAACAGGACAAGATACTTTTGAGGAAGATGTACCAACGTGTGGCTTGAGATTGATGTACTGGATGGTACTCTGCAATGGTCAGAATCCAGTGTTCTTTTCCCCATAATCCACAGGATCACCAATATGCTGTAGAATGATGAGGAGACAGAGAGGTAACCTTGCTAGCCACCACAATGCGATGTGGGAATGGGTATCCAGATGGAGGAAGACCCTCATGAAACAGTGGGGAGGGGTTGGGATAGAGGGTTTCTGGAAGGGTGGGAAACTGAAAACGGACATCATTTGAAATGTATATAAAGAAAATATACAATTAAAAAAAGACCAACCAAAGAGTACATAGGGCGGGGCCCATGGCTGCAGCTTCATATGTAGCAGAGAATGGCCTATTTGGACACCAGTGAGAGGTGAAGCTCCTGTTCAAGAGAAGGCTCTATACCCCAGTGTAAGGGAATGTCAGGACTAGGAAGTAGGAGTGGGTATTTTGTTGATTACTGAGAGGAGGGATGGCATAGTGGGTTTTCAGAGGGGAAACCAGGGAAGGGGATAACATTTGAAATGAAAATAAAGAAAATGCCTCATAAAATAAAATAAAATAAAACAAAATAGATTGAAAACAACCACCTAGACACAATAAGTTAATAGCAGAATAATAAATAAGACAGTGTAGTGGTGCATACCTTTTATCCCTGCTCTTGGTAGGCAGAGGCAGGGGCAGGCAAATTTATGAGTTCAAGGCCAGCCTGATCTTCAGATTGAATTCCATGACAACCAGGGCTAAACAGAGAATCCCTGCCTCGAAAAAACAAAAAACAATAAACAAATAAAGAGAAAATGAATGACACACAGGCATACAGAAGAGGACTGGTCCCAAAGACAGCTCTGTCCTAAATATACTAGAGCACATTGCTTCACAAAATGAATTCTGAACATGCTCTCACATAGTGCATTTGAATATACTTTCTAGGTTAACCCCATATGATCACAAGAAACAAAAGGTAACAAGAAGATCAGAGTCAGAAGTATATCTCAGACTCATGTCAAAGACAGTCTGGGAGGCACACCATGCTTCGGTTTTCAAAGTTCAATAGAGTGGTTCTCCACCTTTTTAATACTGCGGTTCCTTCATATATATACTTCCTTATGCTGTGTGGTGCCCCAACCGTAAAACTATTTTTTCCTGCTTCATAACTGAAATGTCCTACTGATATGAATTGTAACATACATTTCTGACATACAGATAGTCTTAGACAACTCCTGTGAAATTTGTCACAAGGACTAGCAACCTACAGGTTGCCAACCACAGTGCCAGCAACTAGGAAAACTAGCCAGCCCCTTGATTTTTACAATGTTGCCTTCCGTAACTGTGGTAGAATAGATGTGCTCTATTTTAGTGGTCTAAGCATGTGAGGATCTGTAACACTACCTGGAAACACACATACCAAATTGGATGAGGGAGTCTATTTTTTCTGTCCTGGACCTTGCAGGTTTGAGTCAGCTCTAACGAAATAGAAGTGAAAGGATACTGGATGAATTCCTACTCAAAGTCTTTGGAGACAACAGGGATTTTATTGGGTTCTCATGGAGAATGGGAGAGTGTTTGTGCTCCATTAAAAAGGTACTCACATTCACTATTTTGATGCCTTTCTTTCTATTTGAGTGTGCTTTGTACTTTTGTCTGCTATGTGTTGTGTTCTGTGTTCTTTGTTACTAACTCTAGGGTTCTTCCCATACTTGGAAAATGAAAGTCAGTTTGAAAACCTTTCATATTTGTTCTCTGTATAGAAACTCTCTCTCTCTCTCTCTCTCTCTCTCTCTCTCTCTCTCTCTCTCTCTCTCTCTCTTTGAGTTTTCAAGACAGTGTTTCTCTGTGTAGCCATGTTGTTCTGGAAATCACCCTGTAGACCAGGTTGGCCTCGAACTTAGAAATTCACCTGTCTCTGCTTTTCGAGTGCTGGGGTTAAAGGTGTTTGCCACCACCACTTGGTAATATGATTCTTTTAAAAAATTAGATTATGAGTCCTTTGTACCAAAAATGAGATCAAAATTTCAAGGAAGGTACTTTTAATTGAAAATGCATCTTTCTGATAAAAAAAATGGGGTATTCCATGGAGATACAGAAGGTTGAAAATGACCCAAAAGGTATTGTTCTTCAACTAATTCCTTATCAGCTTGTAATTTTCTGAGGATATTGGCCACTGAGGCTTGAAGTATCAAAAACCCATCAGGCTATCTCTCTCTCATTCTTTCTCTCTCTTTCTCATTCTTTCACTCTCTCTCATTTTTTCTCTCTCCTCATTCTCTCTCTCTTTCTCTCTCTCTTTCTCTCTCTTTCTCTCTCTTTCTCTCTCTCTCTCTCTCTCTCTCTCTCTCTCTCTCTCTCTCTCTCTCTCTCTCTCTCTCTCTCTCTCTCTCTCTCTCTCTCGTTTTAAGCCATTCATCCAGTGGTTGACATCTAATGTTAATCCATTTCTTGTCTATTTCACACAGTGATGAGGCAATCAATATTGATGATATGACTGTGAAATGGTCCTTCTTACTTTTTTTTTCTTTTGCTTTTTTGAGACAGGCATGCCATGGACTCATTCATAACAGTTTTTCCCTCTAGAATAAGTTTGCATGCTTTAGCACTTGATAATAATCTCGATTGTTGATTTATTTTAATATCTGTGAGTTTCTGCAGTAACTGATTCTATTAGTTAGTGATTAGTTGCTGTGAAAAGACACCATGACCAAGGCCACTCATAAGAGACTCATTTCATTAGGGCTTTTCTACATTTCATTACACGTTCAGAGGTTCACTCCATGATCATCAAGGCAAAAAATATGGCACTGTCTAGGCAGACATGGTGGTGGAGAGGAAGTTTCGATTATGCACCTTCATCCAAATGCTTCGAGGAAAAACTATGTATTTTGCAAACAGGGAGGGTCTCTTCCACACTGGTAGAGCTTTAAAGCCCCAGAGTGATATGCTTCCTCCAGCAAGGCCAGACCTACTCCTACAAAGCCACACATCCTCATAGGCCAACTATATTTAGAATGCCACACTGGTTTCATAGCAACTTGACAAGATCTAGAGTCTTCAAAGAGAAGGAGACTCAGTTGAGAAGATGCCTCCATAAGATCCAGCTGTTAGGAATTTTCTTAATTGATGGGAGAGCACCCACTCCATTGTGGGTGTTGACATCCTTGTGGTGGTAGTCCTGGGTTCTTTAAGAAAGCAAGCTAAGCAAGATTAGAGGAGCAAGACAATAAGCATCACCACTCCATAGCCTATGAATGAGCCTCTGATTCCAGGATCCTGTGTTGTTTCAGTTTCTGTCCCAACTTATTTGGTGATAAACAGCAATGTGGAAGTATAAGCTGAATAAAACCTTTGCTATGGAATTTGCTCTTTGGACATGGTGAATCCTTACAACAATAAAAAACAGTAAGGTATTCTTAGGGAAAAAATGTCTAACAGTGCCAATGTCACTTGTCTTATAACCACAAATAATAATGTGTAGACATTTTATTTTTACTTAGAGATAAGCTATACTCATGTACCTACCTGAGATGTAATTGTTCTAGTTTTCTTCTTTCTCACCATGTAGAATACTACAATAAAAAATAACTTGGAAATAAAAAGGATACAGATTGTCACTGAGGAAGACAAAAAAGAAAGTTGAGTCAGTAACAGCAAACACTGCTTATTGGCTTGCCACTGTCTTAGCCACTGTTCTATTGCTATGTAGAGACACATTTGGTGACAGCAATTATTAGAAAACAAGGCATTCTTTGTGTAGAGAAAGGCCATTGACTTGTTTGAGTTAATTTTATATCCAGCTACTTCACCGAAACTGTTTATCAGGTTTTGGTGTTCTCTGGTGGAATTTTTAGGGTCACTTATATATACTATCATATCATCTGCAAAAAGTGATATTTTTACTTCCTCTTTTCCAATTTATATCCACTTGATCTCCTTTTGTTGTCAAATTGCTCTGGCTCATTCTTCAAGTACTATATAATAAACAGGATGAGAAAGAATTTAGGGAAACAACACCCTTCTCAATAGTCACAAATAATAAAAAATATCTCGGCATGACTCTAACTAAAGAAGTGAAAGATCTGTGTGATAAAAACTTCAAGTCTCTGAAGAAAGAAATTAAAGAAGATCTAAGAAGATGCAAAGATCTCCCATGCTCATGGATTGGCAGGATCAACATTGTAAAAATGGCTATCTTGCCAAAAGCAATCTACAGTTTCAATGCAATCCCCATCAAAATTCCAACTCAATTCTTCAACGAATTAGAAGGAGCAATTTGCAAATTCATCTGGAATAACAAAAAACCTAGGATAGCAAAAACTCATGTCAAGAATAAAAGAACCTCTGGTGGAATCACCATGCCAGACCTAAAGCTTTACTACAGAGCAATTGTGATAAAAACTGCATGATACTGGTATAGAGACAGACAAGTACACCAATGGAACAGAATTGAAGACCCAGAAATGAACCCACACACCTATGGTCACTTGATCTTCGACAAGAGAGCTAAAACCATCCAGTGGAAGAAAGACAGCATTTTCAACAATTGGTGCTGGCACAACTGGTTGTTATCATGTAGAAGAATGCGAATCGATCCATACATATCTCCTTGTAGTAAGGTCAAATCTAACTGGATCAAGGAACTTCACATAAAACCAGAGACACTGAAACTTATAGAGGAGAAAGTGGGGAAAAGCATTGAAGATATGGGCACAGGGGAATAATTCCTGAACGGAAGAGCAATGGCTTGTGCTGTAAGATCGAAAATTGACAAATGGAACCTAATGAAACTCCAAATTTTCTGCAAGGCAAAAGGCACCATCAATAAGACAAAAAGACCACCAACAGATTGGGAAAGGATCTTTACCTATCCTAAATCAGATAGGGGACTAATATCCAACATATATAAAGAACTCAAGAAGGTGGACTTCAGAAAATCAAATAACCCCATTAAAAATGGGGCTCAGAACTGAACAAAGAATTCTCACCTGAGGAATACCGAATGGCAGAGAAGCACCTGAAAAAATGTTCAACATCCTTAATCATCAGGGAAATGCAAATCAAAACAACCCTGAGATTCCACCTCACACCAGTCAGAATGGCTAAGATCAAAAATTCAGGTGACAGCAGATGCTGGCGTGGATGTGGAGAAAGAGGAACACTCCTCCATTGTTGGTGGGATTGCAGGCTTGTACAACCACTCTGGAAATCAGTCTGGCGGTTCCTCTGAAAATTGGTCATAGTACTACCAGAGGATCCAGCAATACCTCTCCAGGGCATATATCCAGAAGATGCCCCAACTGGTAAGAAGGACACATGCTCCACTATGTTCATCGCCACCTTATTTATAATAGTCAGAAGCTGGAAAGAACTCAGATACCCCTCAACAGAGGAATGGATACAGAAAATGTGGTACATCTACACAATGGAGTACTACTCAGCTATTAAAAAGAATGAATTTATGAAATTACTAGCCAAATGGATGGACCTGGAGGGCATCATCCTGAGTGAGGTAACACATTCACAAAGGAACTCACACAATATGTACTCACTGATAAGTGGATATTAGCCCAAAACCTAGGATACCCAAGATATAAGATACAATTTCCTAAACACATGAAACTCAAGAAAAATGAAGACTGAAGTGTGGACACTATTCCTCTCCTTAGAAGTGGGAACAAAACTCCCATGGAAGGAGTTACAAAGTTTGGAGCTGAGATGAAAGGATGGACCATGTAGAGACTGCCATATCCAGGGATTCACCCCATAATCAGCATCCAAAAGCTGACACCATTGCATACACTAGCAAGATTTTATCGAAAGGACCCAGATGTAGCTGTCTCTTGTGAGACTATGCGGGGCCTAGCAAACACAGATGTGGATGCTCACAGTCAGCTAATGGATGGATCACAGAGCTCCCAATGGAGGAGTTAGATAAAGTACCCAGGGAGCTAAAGGGATCTGCAACCCTATAGGTGGAACAACATTATGAACTAACCAGTACCCCGGAGCTCTTGACTCTAGCTGCATATGTATCAAAAGATGGCCTAGTCAGCCATCACTGGAAAGAGAGGACCATTGGACACGCAAACTTTATATGCCCCAGTACAGGGGAATGCCAGGGCCAAAAAGGGGGAGTGGGTGGTTAGGGGAGTAGGGGTGGGTGGGTATGGGGGACTTTTGGTATAGCATTTGAAATGTAAATGAGCTAAATACCTAATAAAAAAATGGGAAAAAAAAGAAAAAGAAGAAAACACGGCATTTAACTGGAGGCTTGCTTACATTTTCAGAAGATTGTACAATCATCACGAGAGAGACCCCATCACTGGAGCAATAGAGAACTATTGATCCTTAGGCAAAGAGATAGATTCTGCCATTGCATTGGCTTCTTGAAAACTCAAACTCATCCTTGTTGATACGCCCACTTTCTCCAATGAAGCCACACCTTCTCTTATTCCTTCTAAATTTAAACTCACTGCCACTTCCTGGTGACTAAATATTCATATATATGTGTCTATAGGTGACTTTATTATTCAAACCACCACTTTTCCCATGGCTCGTTCAGCTATTTTTTTTTAAATACAGCCTAAAAGTCTCCCATTTATTAAGGACTACTGATGAGCTTAGCCACAGTGATGGGCCCTCCCACATCAATCATTAGCCAAGAGAATATCCCATAGACTTACCTAATGAACAAGTAAGTGAATAGAGATTGATCTTCAATTGTTCTCTCTTCTCAGGTAACTGTGGATTGTCAAAATTGGAAAAAAAATAATATCCCATCACAGTAATGTTTAACTTACACCATAACCTACAAAAACATTACTCAACACCATCTATTGCATTCTGCCCCTGCATAGACACACTTCCATGTATGGCATAAGTGAAGGGTGACTACCTCCATCAGCAAGGATACTCAATAATAGGTGACATGAGCTGAATATTTCCTATAGCCTCACAACCCCGAAATTCTACTGTGTATTACACTTACTGGGGGACTTGCCAATCTGTCCAATTTTATGCCACCAAAGCTATGACAAAAAGACTCCTCATCAAGAAATCTAATGAATTTTACCTGATTTCTTTCTCCTGAGGCAACTGAGTATTATCCCTTCATGCTTATATTGGTGTTTGATTCATCTGTAATAAACCCACTACTATTTACAGCTACATCACAGGAGGTATGACAAATACCATCTCCCATGAGTTGGCCAAACCTTTTCAGCAGCTTTTTTTGTAGTATCCTTTCTATAATAAAAAATACATTGATTTCTTTATTTTTAAGTGTGTAATTTAATGATTCTAACACATTTTCATCTCCTTCCATTTCCCCTCGTTTTCTGCTACTTCATATGATATTGCAATCTATTAAAATACAGTAGTGAATACAGTGGAAAAAACAGTGTGGGAAGAATCAAAGTTCTTTATTACAAAGACAACAGATACACTGGCAGAATCTTCCAGGTACAACTATTTGGTAACTTTCGGTCTAATGTTAGCATGATTCTTCTAGAAAAAAGCTTAAAGAATTAAGGCATGGTTACAATGGACCAGAAAAGTCAGTATCACTAGTGAGACACACTCATGTAAATAATTTTCATCACTGTTCCGATATGCCTAGCAACAAGGAAAACAGGTCCATAGTCACAAGAGTATGAAAGGGGCATGAAGCAGAACAGTTGTCCAACTTATTATTACCCAGTAAGCATCAACACAGGAAGTGACCAAAGACAATAAATAACTTCCAAGACATGTTCCCAATATCAGAGTTCCTTTACAAGTGTCTCACCCCTTCAATGCACACCCATCAATCAATTAACTCATTGATTAAAGCCCTCAGGGTCCAATCACTTTTCAGATTGTGTATAGTGTTCTATCTTTGAACATTGTATTTGGGGCCAAAACCTTCATCAAAGAACCACGACTGACATTGCAAACCCATTTCACCACACAATTCTTTATGTTACAAAAAGTGATAGGATCTATCTGTCTCTTTAAGAATATCTCTGTATAGCAGTTACAAAAGCAAAACGTCCAGGCCAACAGAATCATCACCTCCATGAGGTATTTTAAAATATGAGTTCAAGAAGAAGGAAAGTGCAATGAAAGTTAAGGTTCTTGATCCCACAACCCTCTATTTTAAAGCCATAGGTTGGACCCAGAAGTTTAGGTCAAAAGTGTAAATTTCACCTATACTACAACCATCTGTGATGATTTCTAGCCATCTCCAGTTTCAGTGTGGTATTTAGTCCCACCATCTGCATCACAGCATATTGCCTAGTGTGAAATAGTGCCAGCAGTTGATTGCAAACCCCACTATGCGTTGACTTGGATGTAAAATGAGACATCTATAATATAGACACACTTGTACACACACACATACTCACAGAAAGAGGCAAGAAGTAGAGGAGCTGAGTCTTAGGATCCCTCAATGAAGAGATAGTGGAAATCTTGTAAGGTAGAGAGGTCATTGAGAAACTGTATGTCTCTATCTGCACAAAATCAGGCCAGTCTGCCTTCCATCAATAAGTGGTAGGTTCTCACTATCAATCATCCCCATCTGAGAATGTATGGACAGTTAATGAAAGATGGAGAGTCAGTTTTCATCAAAGGTATGCCCTTTGAAGGTTATAGGTTGGCCAGGCACTACTGGTAGCTCCATGTCCAAGAGTTTATGGGCAACACAATTGATTTGAATGGGTTTTATCAAAAGGGAGAAAAGGAGACATGAAGTTGGAAGGAGGATTAAGGTGGGAATGGATCTGGTTTTGGTCCGGGAGGAGTTATTAAGAGAACTGGAAAATAAATTCCATCAAAATACATTGTATGAATTTCTCAAGGAATTAATGAATGTAGTTCTTAATATATAATGTCTGTACTGAACATATACAGACGACTTATATTTCCATCTCCTAAATAACAAACCCTTGTATAGCAGTTTCATTACATTAAGGGCAATAGTAATCCAGAGATTATTTAAAATAAAGAAGGATCAGAGGTGATGGCCCAGGGGCAAATTCATGCCTGTGTTTATTTACTTACAACACCAGTGCTTAGGATTTTGGGAGCGGCAGAGACAGGAAGATGAATATGACTTCCCGAAAGCCAGCCTCACTATTAGCTCAGCAGGAAACCCTATCAAAAGCAGATAAATTTGGGAGTGAAGGAGCAAATCATACTATGCCCTTCCCTAGCCTCTGAACTTACCTGTACAGATCTGTGTGCACAAACAAATGAATATAATTCAAATATACAAGAGCTTATCTTGCATAGCTTATAAGCAGTGTTCTGTTATCTTAGCCTAGAGTCCTGAGGACTTTATATCATTAGAGTTCCTGAAGCAAACTCCCCAGATATAGCAGATGGGTATATGTTGTTACTATGCAAAGAGACCTCAGTTAAGTGTGTGTGTCAGTGATTCCAAAACAGCTTTTCTTCTCTACCTTTCTTTATATGGCACAGAACGACCTGTAAATAATTAAAATATGAAAACAAAGCTTTTTCACGAATTTAGGCTTGTGTTAAAATAATATTTATAACATTTTACTAAATGGAAGGGAAATCTTCAGCTCCCAGGAACAATCCTGTAGGCTTCTGTTTTGTCCCATTATGAACAAAATTAATTGCACATCGACAATTCTCACGGTTTTAACTAAATCAGGATGAAGGGATATGTTTCCATACAAATAAGTAATGCCAATGTGATTAATCAAGTAGAAATGTGGCAGGGTTAGGATGCCTTTGGCTGATGTGACAATGATGACTGATTAGTCTCTTGTTATGCAAATAACCCTAACCTCTAAGAAAAGAAAAGTAATGATATAAAATATTCCAAGAAGTGGCATGGACAATTATTACTTGATTTCAATTTCTTTTACATACTTTATTAGTTTGAATAATTGTGGCTCACAGAAGATCAAATATTCAAAGGAGTTATTTTTCCAGGTGGTGGGATGTTTAGAAAGAATTAGGATTTGTGTTTTCATTAAAAGTGATTTGGCACTGGGCTTGAAATATCAAACACCCTTTGGCATATCAAAAACTCTCTCATTCTTTCTTTCTCTCTCTCTCTCTCTCTGTCACTCTCTCTCTCTCTCTCTCTCTCATGTTTTAAGCCATCCATCCAGTGGTTGACATCTAGTACTAATCCATCGCATGTTTATTGCACACAGTAAGGCAATCAACATTTATGATATGGATGTGAAATGGTCCTTCTTGCATTTTTTTTTTTTTTAGTTAACTCAACCTGGGAATATAGAACCGCAGATAAAGAACTGCCTCCATCACATTGGTCAGTTGCCACACCTGTAAGGAATGATCTTTTTTGGATGGCTGATGTTGAAGGGTCTAGCCCACTATGGGTAGTGTCAACATCTATGAAAAAAATATACAAGGTGTGGTGGTTATCGTGTAAGGGCCTGAAATTAATTTTTCTGGAAGAACTAAAGATCTATATGGCATGAAAAATTAAAGTGCCTGATAATTTATAAGTAAATTCCATACATACCAGCATTCAATTTTTTGTCTACCCATATTTCAAAAGTAAAATTATCAAATCTATTTCACCCTGTTTTACTGCATTTAATCTATTAAATTACTTGTAACCAGAAATACTAATAAATTTTAAAGGCCTTTAAAACATGACTGGTTGATATTGTGTTTAACTTCATCACAACTTTGTAAGCAGGAACAAGAGCTAGATTGCCTTCTCATTTTCCAAAGAATCCATGATTCACAGTTGCAAATAGCTTCAATACAAGGTACTTAACCCTGTAAAATTCTTGCTTTGTTTGAATAAAATATTTATTGCTCTAACTTTGGGTTTTCATAAACAGAATTTTGATGTGCTATCCAATGTGCTGCCTCAAAGAGTCTGGCACAATTTCTGACACTAAGAACAGTTTAAAGATAACCAGGGAAAGGTTGGAAAAGGGAAAATAACCACCAAGGATGTTGGTGAGTCAGAAACTGAAGGCTTTCACAGGAGGAAAATAAAAACAAAAACAAAACAAACAATCAACAAATGAATAAACAGAAACCCAACCACCAAAATGATAAAAACAATGCAGGAGTGAATTACTTGGGCAGAATGTGACTCAAGTCATCAGGACATTTCAATAGGGATTATATTTTGTATTTCGAGAAGGCCATTAGAAAACTTAAAGCCTAGATGGTTAATGTCTCTGGTGTAATTAGGGAAGGAACCAGCATGAGTGGGGTTCTATCATTCAAGCTGAACTAGGTGATGTCACAGAGCACTGGCCATAGATTGCACATCTATTCCACTTGGAGGCACTAGAATCCCTAGAAGGTGTGTCCACTATTTTCCCAGTGGTGTATGAAAGGCAGGCCAGCTCCTGAACCCCAACGTTGTTCCTCAAGTTTTTTTTGCCTGGTCTGTATCAAAAGACAGAATCTTGATGACTAAGACATTTTCTTTGGGTAAGTACATTTATGAAGTGAATGGGACCCTCATAGCTATAGAAAGCTGAAAGTTTTCCCTCCCACACTGAGTAACTGTACATTCTAAATTCTCCCATGTTTGGGGCCAGGGGCATGGTTGATCCAGTTTAGTTGATCTCCTGAATTTATTATCCTTGTTAACAATATCTCCTTCACAATTCCATTAAAATGTCAAAGCTCTTCTTTGTCCGTATGTATTTTAGAAAATGTTAGTTCTAAATGGCTGATATTGCCTGGACTTGTTGAGGCCAGAGTTGCAGTGGCAAATAATCACCAAATAATCCTGAGGCTGGGTCAGGTGACATAATACAGAAGGCCAGTGGTGTGCTGTGTCCCTGGGATATTTGTGAATATTGCCACCTAATTCAGAGCTTGCAGGTACAAGAGAGGGTAGGTGACAACTCTGACTCATTTTCTTTATTCTTTAATCCTTGATCATTTTGTAAAAGGCATACCAACTTCCACATTGACTAGACATGCAAGGAGATGTTCCTCAGCAGAGGCAAATTAGCTCAGGGCTGAAGACATATTCATCTGAGTATGTTATTCTGAGCTCTCGAGAATTACTTGTTAATTTCCCTTCGATAATTTCCTTGTTTCCTTTATTTATTTATTTATTTATTTATTTATTTATTTATTTATTTATTTATTTATTTATTTATTGTTTTGTTTGTTCATTTTTTCTTTGGATGGGTGATTAATTTTAATTTGAGTTTTTTTTTGTGTAGCTTTGGCTGTTAGGAAAATCACTCTGTAGAATAGACTAGCCTTTATCTCACTAAGGTTTGCCTCCCTCTGCCTCTTGAGTACTAGGATTTAAGACTTGGGTCACTAACACCTCCTATTAACTTCTGATTTGATTGTTTTGTTTTTTGTTTGTTTTTCATTTTTGTTTTTTTTGTTTTGTTTGTTTGTTTGTTTGTTTTTTGTTGTTGTTGTTGTTGTTTTTGTTTAAGTTGTTAATGTTGTTGCTGATTTGGAGACATGGTTCCTTTGTCTACCACTGGCTGCCCTGGAACTCACTTTGTAGACCAGGCTGGTCTCTAAGTCAGAAATCTGCCTTATCCTCCCTTCTGAATGCTGAGTTTAAATGCTTGTGCCACCATAGCTGGATTATGAACTTCTTATTTGGATCAAATTAAGTTTAGAAGCCCAAACATGTTTAGCATAGCCTTCTTGACCTACTCAAAAATTCCATTAGAGAAGAGCATTTCTCCAGCATTCTCTCCCATCCTACACTCATTGCCTTTCAGTAACTCATATATATGACAGTAGCAACAGCATTGTGTCTGGTGTAAAGAGGCAATACCTTCAATCCAAGGCAATGGGCAAGTATGATATTTGAACACAGAATGATACCCACAAGACATCTGCCCAGGGTTGGTGTGGTCTACCACACCAGGGCTACAGCCATGTAGAAGACAATACCTCTGAAGAGTCTTAGCATGACATCCCTCATGAAGAAGAAGAGGAGGATGTCTTCTTCCAACGTCTTGAGGAATATTGTTGGCTGCAGAATTTCTCAAGGTTGGAAGGAAGGTAATGAGCCTGTCACTCAATGGAAGACCATAGTTCTAGGTCAACTGCCAACAAACCCTTCTCTTTATTTGGTGAAGTATGATGGAAATGACAGCGTCTATGGACAGGAGCTCTACAATGATGACAGGATTTTAAACCTTAAGGTTTTGCCTCCCAAAGTAAGATTTCCTCAGGTAAGGGATGCCCACCTCGCCAGAGCCCTGGTTGGCAGAGCGGTACAACACAAATTTAAGGGTAAAGATGGCTCTGAGGACAACTGGAGGAGGGTTGTGCTAGCCCAGGTGCCAATCATGAAGGATTTGTTTTACAGTACCTACAAGAAGGATCCAGCTCTCTACTTCTATCAGCTCCTGGATGACTACAAGAAAGGGAACCTCCACATCATTCCAGACACTCCTCTGGCTGAGGAGAGATCAGGAGATGACAGTGATGTGTTGATAGGTAACTGGGTGCAGTACACCAGAAAAGGTGGTTCCAAATAGTTCAGAAAGGTTGTTTACCAAATTCTAGCCAATCCTTCACATTCAATTTCACATTTGCAAAGTGTCACACAAATGCTGCTTATGACCAGAGTGCTTAAACTTCCTTATTCTCATGAAGTTTGTCACATTACCTCCTTGATGAAGGGCACAACCATCCTACTTCTGTGCAAAATTGCCCAAGCTCCTCCCCTATCTTACTTTAGGAAGATTTAGACATTCACAACAGAGAGTACTCCAACCTGTGTTGAGCACAGTGTGTTTGAGGAAATCCCCCAGATTCACCATCTTCCCAGTGTATGTCCTACCTATAACTTCTAATTTCCATGGTCTGGGAAGCACTGTTCTGACCTAAGAGATTTCTGAACACTCTGGACTGAAATCCCAAACAGAAGAGTATCAAGGTAAGGGTAAATCAGATTACTATCTTTGTTTTGTTACCTTAGACAGAGACATCATGGCCTCCATGCAGAGGAATGTGTGGATGGACATATATTTAAGGAAGACACTAAACCAGAAAATACTACATTACACCCTCTTAAAAGACTTCTAAGATTGTTGTCATGCCTACCACTGACATTCAGATGATGTGTATTCTTGATTGTGATTTCATGTTTGGAGCTGATGAAGGAGTAAGTACCTGGAATGTCCTAGAATTCTCAAGGTATCAATCAGTGTTCAATTTCTGATCAATAGTGCTTCAGACATAGGAATAACAGGATAAAACTATTCTATACAATCCTATGAAGCTCCTATCACCATCCTCCTATTTTAGAGAATCTTAGATCTATCACTAATCCTGAGACAGGCAGAAACAATTCTTCTCCTGCACATAGGGGTACTGCATATGTCTCCCTTTACCCAAAGTATTCAACTTACTGTCTTTTACTGAATTGGCTTTTAGACTATACCTGAAATATTCCACTTTTCACCAAAGGATCTACCAGCCCTCCCTGTTCTAATAGAGAGCTACAGTCCACCAATATCCAAAGGGTTCTCAGACATTCTAAATATGCCCCTGTGGGAGTAAACTTACTAAGTCTATTTAATTGGGCCTCAGATCCTTCTGCTTTGACCAAAAGGATTTCAATCTACTGACTCTGAGTTACCAGGGGCCTCAGATCTCATTTTCCCCAAGTGGTCATCAGATGTCCCTTTCTGACCAATAATGACCTTGCAATGTTCTCCTCTGATGCAGACACTTAGACACCCCCCCTCCAATTTTAACTCCCAAATGGACCTCCAGACCACCCAAGCTTAAAGTACCTGAGCCGAACATTAAGAAGTACAGCCCAGAACAAAAGCTCATTTCCTCAAGGCAGAAACTAAAATGATGTTCTCCTCACCATTCATACCTAGACCCAGGAGATGAACATATGCCTGAGAAGAAGAACTAGTGTGGAACTGTCAGCCAGGTTTTTGATGAGTGCTCAGACTGCTTCCTGATCCGGCACCACATTTACTATAGTGGACAGATGCTCTAGTCTCTGATGAGGAGTTGTTAGCTGTTAGGAAAAACCTGGAATGGGCTCCACTGCATGAGGTAGGCTGTGTCTTTGATCTCAGGTCAAGGAAAGAACATGCAAATTTGAACTCTACCCAACCAAACATACTAGTTTACCTGTACAAAGGGGATTTAGATTTCCAATTTCTCACAAAGATACCCCTCTTACCATTGAGTTCCTATCTATTTTTCATGGCTTATAGGGTCTCATTTCTTCCCAATGTCCATTACTGGCTCACTTCTGACCACTAGCCATACATCTCTGATTAGTGTTGGGGGTGTTCTCGGTATGACACTAAGGCCAACAATAGTGCCTACATGCCATTTCTGAATAATTGGATCTTAAATTCCACCATTGTCCAAGTGTACTTCTGAAAGACTTTTCTCATTACATGGGGTCTCTACAGTAGCATCTTTGTTCATCAGGCCTCTAGTTGTACCTTCTGGCCTAAGCAGGTCTTATACTTCACTTAAAGAGATGCCAAATTTACACAATGTAGACAAAGATGCATTGAGCATTCTCATACTCATTAATATAACATTCCTCCCCTCAGGTTTGAAGTCTCCAGAGCAGCAAAGAGAGTGGGGAGTAGAACTCATCATCTTTAGGTCACTCAGCATCGATGGGTTGTTTGCAACCTTAGTATACAGACATGGATGTTTGAACACAAACCTGTCAGGCTGATAAAGAACTAGACATCTACTAACGTCCTTGGAACCATGTTCAGATTGCTGCACATCCTCCTGAAGATGCCACAGATGACATGGTTCCTTGTGATTGTTGTTCTCTTCTTGTTGTTGCTGTTTTCTTTTAACTTTTGAAGAGGATACTTTATTAGTCTGTTGCTATGTTAGTCATCTCCTGGCATTAGAAACCAACATCCCACTGTTTAAATGTTTTACATTTCCTACTCTTTTTGGAAAACACAACGTATGCACATCATTTTTTCCTATTGTTTCAAAGACATACCACTATGTAATTCAACTTTACAATTGTAAACATTTTGACCAATATTCACATGAATATAAATTTTATGTGTAAACTTCTTCCTGTGCTGTGTTATTTTTCACCAGATGACAGTTTCATTTGAGGTCATTTGAAAGATCGTTCCTTACTATGTGTCTTTAAAAGATATATTTTGGAGCTGAGGGGTATGGCTGAATATCTTCAGCACAATAAACACCTTCTATAACATTACTATCTAGTGGATTATAAGTATCAGGTTGTACACAGAAGTAACTAAAATAATGCACAATTTGAGAAAGATTTTAGGGTGAAATCTCTCATAATATACAGAAAAAAAGGAAATCCTAGATATTAATCAAATCTATGCACACCAAATGAACATTGTGGGTTTTGTGGGTTTGTTTGTATATGTCTTTGTAGTTCGAATGTCCAACCTTTATGTCTTAATTGATGATTGTAAACAGTGCTCAGAGTGTGTGCATGTGAATTAAAGGGCACCATGTCTTTAGTGTTTAGATTAATTTCACATATAATTATCTGTCTATCTGTCATCTATGTATGTATGTATGTATGTATGTATGTATGTATGTATGAAGTAATGATTGAATGTATTTATATAGATATGTATGCAACTATTTCTCTATCATCTACCTATCTCTCTCTCTTTCTATTTCTCTCACCCTCTTTCTCTGTTTATCTCTTATGCATGAATATATGCATGAATGTAACTAGGTAGGTGTGGTATTTTTAATGTAATTGGTTCCCATCGGCCCATAGGCTGTATTAGGATGATTAACCTTGTTGGACTAGGTGTTTCCTTGTTGGAGGAAGGGTGTCACTGGAGGAGGTGGGTGGTCTCACACATGTTCAAGTTAGTTATGCCCAGTAGGGCTCTGTGTGTTTGCTGTCTCTCTGTCTTTCCAAGAGTAGCTGTGATAGAGTGTTCAGTGATTCAAGGAGGGGATGTTGGTTAGATGGCATATAAAGCAGGCAAGACACATTTACATACATGTTAGAAGAAGCAAGCTTTAAGAAGCACAAACAATCACACACACACACACACACACACACATTTGTTGTATAGTGCAAAGCTTCAACCACTTTAAATATATACTCACATTTGGTGGATGGAACAAAGCACCAACTTTATTTTTCTCACACTGCTTATATATCTCTGCACAATCTTTCAATTAGTATAAAATTTATACTGGTTACTTTCTATTTTCTTCTAGTGAATAATTATGAGTATGTATAAGGAGAAGCATCTTCTCACTATACTTTTATGATGAGCTATTTATAAATTATGTTTATAAATATCCAATATTATTCCCAAGAACCAACACGCATTTCTAACTAAAAAACTTGTTATAGATTAACAAGTTGTAAGCAAGTAGGGTAATTTTTATTTCAGCCAGTTTCTCTTACTGGTAGACTGAAATTTGCCGTTATACAGAAAGGATTAGTTTTTATCTATCTCAAAAATTAATCCTTCAAAAATCTTAAAAGAATCACAAAACTAAACTTTTATATAAAAACCTATCATCCCTTTCTACTTTGAATCCTCAGGGTGCACATCTGTTCATTAACCATGTTTTTCTTAAATCATATCAGGAATCAGAATGAGGAAATAGGTACAAGGAAATAATAATCATCTGAACACTAGCCTGACTTTGAAAAAAAAAAAAAAAAGCATGTTTTTTGTAGTAATTCTTTCCAAGATTGTGGTTGAAGTATTAATCACATCAGCTGCAATCCTTGAGAAAGTTCGATCTAAATAACACTGTGGGTGGCAATGATATTGCCCAGTGAGGGGCTGGAACCCCCCTTAAATTTTCATACAATCCATAGATTATGAGGAATGTGATGTGAGGGCAGCAAGTAGGGAGAAACTCTACAACAGCCTGAGTGGTAACAGAGTGGTACCAGCTTTTAAGTGTTTAAGAGTGGTAAGAGATTTTAAGTGGTTCACCTCACCAAGAATCCATCAAAGCCCTGTATTTTGGAGGTAAAATGTACATTCTGGGGAGCCCCTCTGCCATGCTTAATATTCTAATAAAATTAAAAATAATATTAATTTCTCATTTAATAGACCCTGCTTACAGTCCCCCCAAATTTTACTCCCCACGGTTCTTTTACTACCTCCCATCCTCTCCAGTTCCTCCCCCTTTCGGTCATCATTCATCAAATACTTCTCTTTCAAATATCTCTTCCTGCATTTCCTTATTCAACCCCATCTCCCTCCACCATGCCACCTGATCTTCTCCTTCTTGTCCACCTTTGTACACTAATAAATCCATTCTATTTCTCCATACCATGGGCATCCATGTATGCACCCAAGTCCTTCCTCTATACCTAACTTCACTGGATCTACAGATTGTAGACAGGCCATCACATATGTAATGTTGAATGTCTTAATGTTTCTATTGCTGTCACCAAAAACTATAACCCAAGCACAAGTTGGGGAGGGTAGGACTTATTTGCAATGTGGGTACTGTAAAGAAAAGAGACACTGAGCAAGAGACTGCCCCAAGAAAGAGACAGATACCAGACCACCTAAGTCCTTTTCTCAGAGGATGATGACTACATGATATGGGGAACAGACACCCTTCGTGACACTAGGGTAACCCCAGCTGTGGAAGAGACCCTTATGGCTTCCCTTCATGATATCAGAGCAGAGTTTTTAGTCCTGACAGAGCCACTGGAGAAATTGAGGACCCAGAAATCCTTAGTATTCGGGGCTACTGGTCAGAAACCATACTCTTAGACCACTGATAAGAAAGTTAATCTATGAATAAGCCAAGTAACTCATTCCTCCCACATCATTCCTCAAGCCCCACCACATTGTTGTGGAGAGATATACTAGCATATTTAAAATCCCAAATAAGCTGCTCTTTGGAAGGAACTTCAATCCCTTGGCAAGCCTGTCCCTATAAATTTAACTTTAAAATTAGAAGAAGAATATAGATTACATGAGTCTCAAGCCCCGTCAAGAAAAGTACTAGAATGGACCTATTTAGAGAGATATCCAACAGCCTGGGCAGAGACTGGTGGTATAATTGAGACAAAAATGGTGTCCCCCCCCATCATTGTGACATTGAAAACTGGTGAGATTCCTTTCGGGGTACAACAATACACCATGAGCAAAGAGGCCAGTGAGGGCATCAGACCTCACCTTCAAAGGCTCTTAGATCTAGGCGTGTTTGGTCCTTTGTCAGTCTTCCTGGAATACTCTGTTGCTACCAGTTAAAAAGCAAGGCTTTGCCACCTGGCACTCCCTAATAATCCCCCCTTACTAAAGAGACTGGGACTTTCTCATGGACCCCATATATGGGGAGGCCTTTAAAAAGATTAAAAAATCGTGCTTAGTGCCTCAGCCCTAGTCCTGACAGATGTGACCGAGCCATTCACTCTCTATTTAGATAAAAGAGCAGAAATAGTGAGATAGGTCCTGAACTAAGCTCTGGGGACATAGAAAAGACTTGTGGCCTACTTGTAAAAAAAAAATAGACCCAATGCCCAGTGGATGGCCGTCTTTCTTAAAAGATATCAATACTTCTCAAAGATGCTGACAAACTGACTCTAGGTCAAGGAACTATAGTAGTAGCCCCCCTCTGCCCCCATGCCTTAGAAAGCATTGTTAGGCAGCTGCCAGATTGCTGGATGACTAATGCTCACAGGACCCATTATCAGAGCCTCTTTCTGACTGAGAGAGTGTAGAGAGAGTGTAATTTGCACCCCTGCTATCCTGAATCCTTCCACCTTGCTGCCTGAAGCTGACAACTCCCTACCAGTGAAGGTGTATAGACATCCTGGCAGAAGAAACCAAAACTAAGAAAGAAGTCATTGACCAGCCATGGTCAGGTTGCCCCAATTGGTACACAGATGGTATCAGCTTTTTGACTGAAGGTAAAAGAAAAGTGGTGCCAGCAGTGGTCAACGGAAAAGAAACCATCCGTGTAAGCAGCTTTACTGAAGAAATGACAGTCCAGAGAGAAGAGCTAATCACACATACCCAAGCCTTGCAGCTGGCCATAGAAAAGAACATCAATATCTAAACAGACAGCATGTATGCCTTTGCCACATGCATGGTAGTATCTGTAGAAAAAGGATGCTACTCACTTCTACTGGGGAAGATATTAAAAATAAAAAGGAAACCTTGAGACTATTAGAAGCCATACACTTTGCAAAAAACTGGACATCATACATTGCCATTGTCACCACAAAGTCCATGAGGCCATAGTGAAGGGAAATCTGATGCCTGAACTGACTGGCCTAAAAAAAATAAATGAATAAAATAAAGAACGTGAAGACCATTATAAACTCAAAGATGCAGGCTTTGACTATACTCCAGAAGATCAGAAATTAACAGGCAAAATACCTGATATATGTGGGTGTACTACCCAGGGAGTCTCTAGGACCAAGATGGTTGCTCTGTCCTGCCCACAATAGAAAGGTAACAATATGTCTCCAATCTAAACCACCTCATGCACTTGGAAATTGAGAAGGTCAAAGAAAATGTTGAGAGCTCAAACTGCAATGTTATAAGATTGCCAGATGTTGCCCAGGGGATTGTTAATGAATGCCAAGCATGTGCCCTCACCATTGCTGGGCACCACAAGAACACCCCCCCCCAGAAGGTGGATAAGAGTTGACTGGCCATGAGCATACTGAAAAGTAGACTTTACTGAAGTTAAACCAGCCAAGTACAGTAATAAATATCTATTTGTTTTTTTGTAAACACCTTTTCAGGCTTGGTCGAAGCCTTCCCCACTAATAACAAGAACACCCATGCCATGGGAAAGAAGATATTAGAGGAAAATTTCCCAAGATTTGGCATCTCTAAGGTACTTTCATCAGACAATGGCCCCTCCTTCATTGTCCAGGTAAGCCAAGGGTTAGCCAGACAATGGGGGATTCATTGGAAGATACATTGTTCTTACAGATTCCAGACTTCAGGACAGGTAGAGTGGATGAATAGAGCATTAAAAGAAACCTTGACTAAATTGGTTTTAGAGACCTACAGAAAAGATTATGCAGCTCTTTTTCCCTTTGCCTTGTTCTGAGTATGGAACACCACAGGGAAATTTAAACTTACACCATTCAAACTCCTCAACTTGCGACGCCCCTCCCTTTAACAGAAGCAGGTGCAATGTTTGAACTTGATGTTTCTTTTTCAGAACCCCCTCTAGCTCACTTGAAGGCCCTACAATTGGTCAGAAAAGATGCCTTGGAAATGCTGAAACACAATAAAAAACAAAAACAAAAACAAAAAAACAAAAAAACATACTAACCTGGAACCATCTTCGTGCCACATAAATTTCAAACAGAAGATCCTGTCCGGGTCCGGTGCCACCATTCTGGCAAACTTGAACTCAGATCAAAAGGATGCTCCCTGGTGCTTCCGACAAGCCCTGCTGCCGCACCTCCAGCATGTAACCGCTTCTGGCCTGCCATGGCCCACTGGCCTGGCACTGCACAGGATCCCCCCTTCTTCCCTCCTCCCACTGGCAAGAGTCTCTTTCGTCTCATTCAAGGGGCTTCTGAGGTTCTCAATCTTACAAATCC
Source organism: Mus musculus (assembly GCF_000001635.26). Lineage (NCBI taxonomy): Eukaryota > Metazoa > Chordata > Mammalia > Rodentia > Muridae > Mus > Mus musculus. Next base: position 83,382,837 of record NC_000087.7, on the reverse strand, counting down.
TAAAGCTGTGACCTCAGGTTGGCTTTATTTGGCAGCTGGGCCAGAGGTTTAATTTTCTAACTTATAAAATTAGAACTATGTACTAGAAGGAGTGGGAAATGTGAGAACCCAACTTAGAGCATTTCTCCCTGGAAGGTGAAGCCCCTGGACATTCTCCAAGCTTGTATTCCCTGAGCTCTAAAAATACAGCCAGAAAGAAGCTCTATGTTCTCTACAGCCACCAAAAAGCATTTTGGTTTCTGAGCCTTACAGCTAGAGATTCGAAAATTGGAGTTTTGCCAAGGACATCTGGGCAGAGAAGAACACTCCTCCCGACTCTTCCCAACTCTCCAAACTCTCCTCCCAACTCATCTCAATTCCTCAGGTAGCTAATAAAAACCCTCTTCTGTCACATCTCAGAGTCATACGCCTCTGCCCTGCACAGTGGAAGGAGTTTGTCCTTAGCTAGCTGATAATAAAACCTCTTACAGTTTGCATCAGGTGTGGATTTCTCTCAAGTCATTTGGGTGCTGGCCATCTCATCTGAGGACTTTAATGGACTTGAGAGGAGGTCCATCTTCAGGGTCTTACACATGGAGACCTAAGACCAAAATTCTTCAAACTATTATGCAAAATCAAAAGAGAAGGAACACTATTGAATTTGTTCTATGAAGCCAGATTACAATTATATTCAAACCATACAAAAACTCAATGAAGAAAGGAAACTTCAGATCATTTTCCCTTATGAATATCGAAGCAAAAATACTCAATAAAATCACTGCAAACCAAATAAAAGAATACATCAAAACGATCATCCATCATGGTCAAGTAGGCTTCATCCCTGTGATGCAGGGATGGTTTAATATATGGAAATTTGTCAACTTAATCCACTATAGAAACAAACTCAAAGACGAAAACAACATGATCACCTCATTAGATGCTGAGAAAGCATTTGACAAAATACAACACCCATTCATAATAAAAGTCCAGGAAAGGTCAGGAATTCAAGGCCCATACCTAATATAAAAAAAAAAGTCAGCAAACCAGTAGGAAACATTAAACTAAAAGAAACAATCGCATTAAAATCAGGGACGAGACAAGACTGCCCACTTTCTTCATACCTATTGAATATAGTAGTTGAAGTCCTAACCAGAGCAATTAGACAACAAAAGGAAAACAAATGAATACAAATTGGAAAGGAAGAAGTCAAAATATCACCATTTCCAGAATATATGATAGTATGTTTCAGTGACCCAAAAATGCAAAAAAGAGAAATCATAAACCTTATATACGACTTCAGTGCAGTAGGTGAATATAAAATTAACTCAAACATATCAGTGGGCTTTCCCTACACAAAGGAAAAGGAGGATGAGTAAGAAATTAGGGAAAAAACACCCTTCACAATACTCACAAATAATATAAGAAAGCTTGGTGTGATTCTAACTTAGAAAGTGAAAGATACATATGATAAAAACTTCAAGTCTCTGAAGAAAGAAATGAAACAAGATCTCAGAACATGGAAAGATCTCCCATGCTCATGGATTGGAAGGATTAATATAGTAAAAATGTGTGTTCTGCCAAAAGTAGATTAAAGATTCAATGCAATCCCCATCAAAATTCCAACTCAATTCTTTACTGAGTTAGAAAAGGCAATTTACAAATTCACCTGGAATTTAAAAAAAAAAACCCAACAACAACAACAACAAAAAAAACATAGTATAAGAAAAACTATTCCCAACAATAAAAGAACCTCTTGTGGAATCACCATGCCTGAACTCAAGCTGCACTACAAAGCAATTGTGATAAAAACTACATGGTACAGGTTTAGTGGTAGGCAGGTATATAAATGAAATAGAACTGAAGTCAGAAAAATAAACTCACACACCTATAGTCACTTGATCTTTGACAAAGGAGCTAAAACCATCTAGTGGAAAGAAGACAGCATTTTCAACAAATGGTGCTGGCTTAATTGGCAGTTAGCATGTAGTAGAATGTAAATAGATCTATTCTCATCCCCTGTACAATGCTCAAGTCTAAGTCGATCAAGGAACTGCACATAAAACCAGAGACACTGAAACTTATAGAAGAGAAAGTGGGGAATAGCCTGGAATACATGGGCAAAGGGGGAATATTCTTGAAAAAAAATACCAGCAATATCTTGTGCTATAAGATTAAAAATGGACAAATGGGACCTCATAAAATTGATAAGATTATACCCAGAAGTTCAAACTTGTAATAAGGATACATGCTTCACTATGTCCTTATGTATAATAACAAGAAGCTGAAATGAACCCAGATGACTCTCTTTAGAGGAATGTATATAGAAAATATGGTACATTTATTTAATGAATTACTACACAGCTATTAAAAACAATGAATTCATGAAATTTTTATACAAATGGATGGATCTGTATGATATCTTTCTAAGTGAGATAACCCAATCACAAAAATCACACATGATATTCACTCATTGGTGAGTGAATATTATCCCTGAAGCTCAGAATAACCAAGGTAAAATATGCAAAACCCATGAAACTGAAGAAGATAGACCAAAGTGTGGATAAGTACCCCACAATTCCCTGGGACTAAACCACCAATCAATGAAAACAAACAATGGGACATATGATTCCAGCTTTCTATGTAGCAGAGGATGGACTAGTCAGGCATCAATGAGAGGAGAGACACTTTTTCCTGTAAAGATCCTATGCCCCAGTATGGGGGAATACCTGGGCTGGAATTGTTAGATGGTGTGTTGGGGAGATGGGGGAGAAGGGAGAGGACAGGAGATTTTTGGAGTGTAAACTAGAAACGGGGATAATATTTGAAATGTAAATAAGGAAAATATACAATAGAAAAAGAAAGGAAATAATTTATTTGAAGGTTTTATGAGATAAATTCATGTTTGGCAAACATATTATAGGAACAATGTTCAGGTCTTTTGTTGAGGCAAAATCAAAAAAGTTCTTCTTTCTCAAAATATGGTGATATAGTTCCAAGAGTAGGTATATGTGCTGCTAAACCTTGTATATAAGAATAGATAAATATAGGTAAAATTAGAAATGAAGTATATGTAAACTTAACAAGACTTCCTCCATTTAAGGTGACTAGGTAAAATCTAATGAACTGCAGGACACAATTAATACCTGACACTGGAAATGCTATACCTTCCAAAAGAGCCTCCTCTGAAACTTTTATGTCATCGTGCTCATCATCAAAGTCCAAGTGTAATAAGTAACCTTCCTTTGGTATCACCATCAATTTCTTAAGTGCTATTCTTCTCTTAAGAACTCAGTAGTCTTAGTTAAAAAACAAACAATAAAAATAAAAAGGAAAAAAAAGAACTTAGTTACCTGACTAAAAATTATCATTTAAATAATTAAAAATAACAAAACATCAAATAATTATTTTAGCTCAATGAAAGATAATTTCTTTTGTTACTTAACATGTATATTTTTAATCAATTGCCTTTTTCAGAGAGTTCTGTATACATATTCAATATGGTGATGCATATATATATACTTACCCGTACCATTTTCTCCATGTATCCCATTTATCATGTCCCTCTCCCTCACAACTTGTTTTAAAAACTTCTTTAACTCACTTCTTTAAAAACCTCCTTTAGAACCAAAGTTATCAATCTGCCATTTCTCAGTTTAAAAAAAAAAAAACAAAACAAAAACTGGCCAACCTTCAACATGTGAGTCCTCCCCTCCTCCCAATAAACAATGAGCAACATCCTTTAACCTTTGAGGCATCTGAATTTTGGTCCTATCTCCCACAGATTCTTTTTAAACAAAACATCAGCAATTCTGTTTAACAGTTTATCTCAGTCTAAGGTATACTCACAGTTCTATCCAGAAAGATAAAGAACATGGTAACTGTATATTCATATCAAAAAGATCCACCACTAAGTCTACAAAAAAAACATGAACTACCACCACCACCCACACAGAAAGACCTTATATTGGAGAAATTAGGGATTTGGGGAAGCCGAGGATTTCAAACATCTGAAGATTGTAAGTTAAAGGCCAGACCAAGCTGGGCCAGCTGAAACTACAAAGATAGATCCCATCCTACAGAACCTAAACTGAGAGAAAAAGCTGAACTTGGTGGTGCAAGTCTTTAATCCCAATACATGGGAGATTGGGACAGAAGGATCTGTGGTCAGAATCCATCCCCAATGACTTATGAATCTCTTACAATATCCCCTCTTCTTCTTTTCATTCATCTTCCTATGCCATTCTACTGTCTGCAATGTTCATACAGTCTATACCAAAGGAATACACCATAGAGAAGACAATGAGGAGGGACGAATCCTCAGTGTGTTTCTAAGGGATCCTGTACAGCACACAGGACAAGCGCCAAGGCATCTCATCCATGGCTCCCTGTTCCCTGACCCACAGTCCTGCAGCTGGTTCTCTGATCCTATCCCCAGGCCCAAAGCTTTTCTCTTCCAAGGGTTCCGAATTCTCTATGGCCCTGACCTGTTCAATCCTCTTCCATGAATACGGTCCTCCACCTTCCATTCACCCTCAGATTCCACAGGAAATGGCGATAAGGAGGCTTTTCCTCACTTAGTGGCCTCCTGGCCCTGAGATTCCCCACCCTGTCACACCTCGATTAACTGTCCAACAACCCTGATCAGGGCAGACTATCACTTACAGCTCATGTAAGAGGAGAACACCTTCCAAACCGCACCCTTCTGTGCTTAGCTCCTCAATGGCAAAAAAAAAAAAAAAAAAAAAAAAAAAGTTGTCAGGAGCCAGACCCGGACAGAAGCCTCAGAGGATCCTTTGTGATGCCAGCTGGAGCAAACAGGTCTCACCAAAGGACTGTGCTGATTGGCTAAATACCCCCTGCACATGCGTTCATGGAATACCAAGTACCAACACTTTGAAGGGAGATTTTAGAAGGTGGGAATAAGCCACTGGCTTTAAGGCAAATGATTTCCAGTTTGTTGGTTGATAATTGCTTACAAACTTGAAAATCCAGAACATATATGAAACATATGAAATACAGCAAATGGCTCTACTTAATTTCAGCTGTAGAGGCTCTTGTACGCATTTTTGGTTTTTTATTTATTTATGTGCATAAACATTTAATAATGTGGACTTCTGCATGTACACACGCACACCAGAAGAGTCTATGCTGCCCTAAGAGTTCAGAAGGGAGCATACACATTTCCTTCAACCCCTGGTACTCTCCTGTCTCTACTTTCCTAGTCCTCAGCTTGATTAGAAGAGTGTGCTATGCAGTGCAGGCCCTCTCTCTCTCACTTATGTGCTTGGCCACTCAGGCCCACTCTCTCACGTAGGCATTAGGCTGGGCAGGCACTCTCTGTCTCTCTCTTTCTCTCTCTGTCTCTCTCTGTCTCTCTCTCTGTCTCTCTCTTTGTCTCTTTGTCTCTTTGTCTCTCTGTCTCTGTCTCTGTCTCTGTCTCTGTCTCTGTCTCTGTCTCTGTCTCACTCTCTCTCTCTCTCTCTCTCTCTCTCTCACTCTCTCACTCTCTCACTTAAGTGCTAGGCTGCACATGTCCTCTCTCTCTCTCTTATGTGCTAGACTGCCCAGGGCCCCTCTCTCTCTTATATGCTAGGCTTCCCAGGACCTCTCTCTCACTTAGATGTTAGTCCTTGCATGCCCTCTTTCTCACTTATGTGCTAGGCTGGGCAGGGCCTCTCTCTCACTTATGTGCTAGCTGCCCAGGTCACCTCTCTCACTTATGTGCTAGGCTGAGAAGCCCCTCTCTCTCACTTATGCCGCAAGAGAGCACTGATTCTCTGAAACTGTGATTGTGCATATGTTATGAGCCACAATGTGAGTGCTTTGTGCCTGGTCCTCTACATAGAACAGGTGCTTTTCTTTTCTTTTTTGTTTTTATTATTATTATTATTATTATTATTATTATTATTATTATTATTATTGTTGTTGTTGTTGTTGTTGTTGTTATTATTATTAAATTTCAAGACAGGGATTCTCAGTGTAGCACTGTCTTTCCTGGAACTTACACCAGGCTGGCTTTGAACTCAAAAATCCTTGTCCTCTGCTTCCCAAGTGCTGTGATTGAAGGCATGAACCACCACTGCCCAACCAACAGTTGCTCTTAACAGCTAGTTTTTCCATTTTTTCAACTAATCTAGTGTGTATTTCATGTATCCTAGAGCATTCCGCCCATTTACTTGCAGTGTTTTCCTACTTGTGCATTAGATTTTCAAGGCTGGTTTGGTGAAAAGAAATGAAAGGAAGTAGTTAGGCACTTTAATAATAATAATAATAATAATAATAATAATAATAATAATAATAATAATATAAACATTTTAATGTCTTTAAGTCTATCATTTTTAAAATGTATGAGTGCTCTGTTTATGGGTTCACCTTCATGAAAGAAGGGGACATCAGATCACTTTATATATGGTAGTAAGCCACCATGTTATTGCTGGGAATTGAAATCAGCAACTGTAAAATAACAGCCCCTTCTCATAACTGCTAAGCAATCCCACCAGTTCTAGAAATATGTTTTGATTTAATTTTTATTGCATTATGATAAGAAAATATACATAATTTCAATTTATCTGAATTTGTTAACAACTAAAAACATATTTTGAGTAAACAGACTTACATCACATTCTTCTTTTTATTTTGTACCCCAACTCCTCCAGCTGATGCCCACTCAAAACCTATCAAACCTTTCATTTTTATCATGTTCCTTAATATTTATAAAATATTTAACAATAAAAATGAATATTAAAAAAGTTGTTTGATATAAAACAACAATCAATTGAATAGTCTTATTGATATGTTTGTCTGCAGCAATACTGAAAATACATTTCTCTCATAAATTTTAAATAACTCCAAATATATTAACTGTATGATATATTAAAATAATATATCACTATTAGTTTTTTTGGTGAACATAAATAGTCTTTTGGTTTGTTTGTTGTTTGTTTGTTTTGTTTTTAGGAGATCTTAAAATTCTTGACTTACAGATTATGCTAACAGGACCCTGAAGTTGTCTTGTGTGAGGATAGTCCAGTGACTGGCAAATACAGAAGTGGATGCTCACAATCATCTATTGGATGGAACACAGGACCCCCAATGGAGGAGCTAGAGAAAGTACCCTAGGAACTGAGGTTGTTTGAAACCCTAAATAAGAACAACAATATTAACTAACCAGTACCTCCAGAGCTCATGTCTCTAGTTGAATGTGTAGCAGGGGATGGCCTGGTAGGCCATGTGTGGGGGGAGAGGCCTATGGTTTTGTGAAGGTTATATGCCTCAGCTCAAGGTACTACTAGGGCCTGGAGGTGGGAATAGGTATTTTGGGGATCAAGGAGGGGGGAGAGGGGAGGCGGGAGGGGACTTTTGGAATGTAAATGAAGAAAGTATCTAATAAATATAAAATTAATATAAAATCTTGGCTTACTGTGATACAAAAAAAAAAAAGAAAAAAAGAAGAACAGTTTATGGACACTGGATTTCATTGTAATAAGGCTGTACTTGAATGTCCCTCACATCACCAAAGTATTTTACCTCCATAGTAGCTAAGGGAAGAGTTGACATATCTGCTGCAGCAAGGAATGAACTGTAGGCATTATTTTTGGATACTAATTTCCTGCTATGTACAAAGCTATTTGATTTGAGTGATTGTTGTCATTCTCAGGCCACAGGTAACAGGGTACATTCACTTAAGGAATGGGTGTTTATTAAGATGGTCTATCCATGATGTCATTGATCAACAGTTTCAATGAAGAATTGTTCTGCTTCGAGAGTGTCACAGACGTTAGTTGATGATAGAATTCAGTTTCATTGGATGTGATGTTTTTTGCAAAAGCATTCATCTCAGAATAATAGTAACTTTATTGCAAACTTGAAAAATGGAAAAACTCAGAGTAGAAGTGGAAGCTAAAATACTACCACCTTTTTGCTACTGTGATGACAGATGACTGATAAATCCTCTCTCACTCTTTGTAGGAATGTGTAAACAGGAACAATCAGCAATGGGTTTGGCTAAGATTGTTTTCCTGCTGTCCAAACCCTGTTACTCAGTATGCTTTGTGGTGGCCAGGAAGCTGAGTTCCTGAGGAAGTAAAGTTCTGGAGGAAGCATGGTAGGCAGAAGTCTCTGTGGAGGGAGTCAGTGAACTGTTGAAAGATGGTTAATCCTGGTTCAGCTGGGGGTCCCAGCGGGATGATGGTGGAGGGATGGAGGTGTTACTAAAGGAGAAAGGAGAGCAGGTGACCCTCATTGGACTCCTGTGGTTAATGCTTCTGGGTTCACAATCCACTTTACCCAAGAAAAACAGAGAACTTTTTCGCTATGGGCAGGAGATTGAACAAATTATCACCTAGCTGAAACCAGGAAGGCTAGGGAATTGGAGACCCTAAAAGTATTCTTGGGGCCTGGGGATGTGAGTTGTGAGTAAACTGGCGGTCAGTTACTGGTGGAAACAGACTAGATCCTTTTCTGTACTGCTGCTGCCCACCAGGAATTCAAAAAACAAACTGAAGACCAGTCTTCATTTTCCTTTACCTGGTTTTGAAAGGCCAGATTTCCAAAATTTGCGTATATAGGCGCCAAAGTGCTTCCAAATCCAGAGGCTCCTCTCAACCTCAGAAGAGCTGGTACTTCAGACATGATTCAGGGAAGGCTGTGTTTATGTATGTGTTGTTTTGGTATAGAAAGGTAAGCTCTAACTCTGTATCTCAGTATTATCTTAGCACATGTGCAGTTTGGACTGGCCTTGAAAATGAAGTACTCAGCCTTACAAATTTACTGGGGCCTAAGGAAACATGTCTTCTATATTTTTTATACTTAAATTTTATTTTTTATTTATTTATTTTTTCATTGTTGAAGATTGAATCCAGAGCTTCTTTGTGTAGCATTAAAATATAAGTCCAGTCAGGCGAAAAGTATTTCATTAATACTTGCAAAAAATAATAATAATAATAATAATTGTTTATATATATTGTTGTATTACCAAACAAGAACAGAATCTTCAGTAACTAATGATAATTAAAATGCAAATTCTGAAGAAGTAATTGGAGATACACTGTATTATGTTCAAACTTATTATTTCCTTCTTAGTGTAAGTATTTCAATGAAAGTATAATTGATTGTATAGCAAGTAATCTATATTAACATTTTGTATATGATGTATATTCCAAACAATAATTCTGTATGATTAATCTTTAATTTTAATGGTTTTCTTGGAGGGTATAGTGTTGTGGGTCAAACTCTCATTGTCATACCTGTATGTCAAAAGCTGAGCCATCAAACTCTAAGATCTGCATCTGTACTTTTTAAAACATTAATTTCTTTATAGATTTCCAGTACAAAATCTTCAGGGAAAATTTGAAGGTACATTTTTGGATATATAATTTTTTAAACTATATAGTATTAGCATAATTTCTATATTAGGAAATATTAGTTAATATACTGTATGACATCATAGTGAATTATTCTTTTTATATGTAGTATTTTGTAACTATTTTTATTTTTATTTATCTATCTATCTATCTATTTATTTATTTATTTTTACTAGATATTATGTTTCTTTACATTTCAAATATTAGTCATTTCTTTGTTTCACCCCAGATAATCCCTATTCCATTTACCCTCTCTGTGTTTTTATGAGGGTCTCCTCCATCTTTCAATTTTACCCTCCCCACCCTGGTACATGCCTAGACTGGGGAATCAAGCCTTCACAGGACCAAGAACCTCTCCTCCCACAGATGTCTGACAAGGTCATACTCTGCTATATATGCAGCTGGAACCATGGGTTGGTGCTTAGTCCCTGGGTGCTCTGGACAGTCTGGTTGGTTCATATTGTTGTTATTCCTATAAGGTTGCAAACCCATTCAGCTCCTTCAGTTCTTCCTGTATCTTGTCTACTGGGAACCCCATGATCAGTCTGATATTTGTCTGTGAGCATCAGCCTCTTTTCTTGCCAAGAAATGGCTGAGCTTCTCAGGAGATAGCCATATTTGGCTCCTGTCAGCAAGCAAGTGTTGGTATCCACAATAGTGACTGGGTTTGGTGTCTGTATATGGGATGGATCCACAGGTTGGGCAAACAATGGATAGTTATTCCTTCAGTCTCTGCTCTGCACTTTGTCTCCATATTTTTTTCCAAGGAGTATTTTGTTCCCCATTCTAAGAGCATGGTAGGTCTTTCCATTTTCTGAGATTTTCAATTTCTTTCTTCAGAGACTTGAAGTTCTTGTCACACAGATCTTTCACTGCTTGGTGCGAGTAACAGAAAAGTATTTTCTACTTTAAGTAAATGTTAATGAGGCTTTAAATTTTGATTTACATTTGTTGTGGAAATACAGAAGTATTGCACAAAGTTTTAGAAATGTACTTTATGGTTTATTATGTTTAACAGTATAGAAAAAATCAGTTACATAATCAGGCAATTTGTATATTTTAATTGAATTATGTTTTACACTAAGTCTTAACTGAGTCAATATAGGAAAAAAAATTAGACTTTCTATTTGGTAGAACAGAATAAAACCCTACTTTGAAATACAATTAATTTACTAAAAAAGATTACCTATCTATCTATCTATCTATCTATCTATCTATCTATCTATCTATCTATCTATCTATCTATCTATCTATCTATCATCTATCTACCTCTCTATTTTCTATCTATCTATCATCTATCTATCTATCTGTCTGTCTGTAAACTTTAATTTTGAAAATCTAAAACATAAAATAAAACTTCTCTGATAATCTCTTAGAAAAAAAATCTGCAATTACTTCCCATTAGATGATTTTTTACTGCTATTTTTCTTTTTATAGTATGAAAAGAACAATTTAATTTTTTTGAGCGTTCTTTTCCTATTTGTATAAATTTGACTGCTTTCATTACTTTGCTTTACAGGGTCATGATCAACAACAAATTATATGAGCAGTATAAAAATATGTTTCAGAAGTTGTATGTGGGTGTAGAGAAATTCGATAAAGAACAAGAAAAACAAGTGGTTGGTATAGTAAGTAACTTTATAATTAACCTCGTATACCTATGTATCAATTAGGAATGGAGAAACTAGCCTTGTGTTCGACACTTGAAACTAAATTAAGTCTCATTATCTAACTATCCTTGGTTCTGTTCAAGTCCTACTGAATTGTAAATCAGAGAGGTATGGTCACATACTATACCAATGAAAACCACTAAGAATTTTAATGGAGACGAGATCATAAATTTCCAAGAGACAGACATTTGCTGAGAGATGAAGAGAGGATTACCAGTTTTTACAATATGTCAGCCTCAGGTATAGTTGAAAGATAGAGAAAGATTACTTACTGTTGTCATCTAGACTCTGTCGTTAATTTTAGAAAACCAAATCAAACTAGCAAAGTAGTTTTAAAATCCTAAACTTAGTCCCTATTTAGTAAAAAAAAAAAAAAAAAAAAAAGTGTATGGAAACAACTTTCCTAACAACCATGGCAAAATAATCCTGTGTAATAATATCACCAAACTATTTTAGATCGTCTCCCCGTTAATGTAACAATCATTGTAGTCATCAAATGGTTTCCAAGTAAGATCTGAGGCAATTACCATATTAACCATTTTTTTTTTGGTTGGTTAATTGTTTGGGGGGTATTCAATTTGAAATAAACAGGAGATCATTTCCTGCATGAGAACAACGTGGAGGGAGCTGCCATTTTGAGTCAGTTCAGGAAACAGATAGGGACTAAAGATAAAAAATAAATAAATACTCCAAATGAAGGCAATTTTTAAACCTTTCATAGCATGGCAAAAAACACTGTAGTCATTTACATACCAAAAGCTAGAACCTCTTTGTAGTGTTGGCATTGGGCTTACCATCCTAGTCTCAGTATACTAACTTACTTGAAAATTATCATAAAAACATACACTGAATATTTTGTCTTTAGATCTCTAAAAACCTCAGAAAAACTTATCAAAATAACAGACTACAATAAATTCAAGAGAATCAGTTTCATTTTATTTCAAAAAAATTTAGGCTTTTTATAATATTAAATATTTGTTATGAGTAATTCTAGCTCATTTGGTCATAAATATATATGTTTTTAGGAAAATAATTCTAAAAACTTAAAATGCATGTTTTGTATTATTATGTATAACATTGGCAAATTAGATAAGACATGCTCATTCATGTTAAACTCATAAATCTACTCCTATTTTCTGAATCTCTTAAAAATCAGAAACCTCGCTAGGCAAGATCTTAAACTACTGTTCTCCTGTAGGCCATGACATTTTTAGCAGATATTTAAATGTATTAACTGATCTACTAATGAGTAGAAATCTGAAAGACCAGAATCTCTGTTGCCTTTCACATAATGACTCTATTCAATGTAAACTATGACTACAATTAGAAAAATACTGAAATCCTAAAGTCAAATCCTCACCTCTTTTATCAGTCATAGAAAATCTTTTAATAGCTATGATACTGTAATCTGTAATCCCAGCACTTGGCAGTTGAATGCAAGAGGATCAAGGCCTTTGACTGTCCATAGCTATATAGCAAGTTTGAGGTCAGCATGAGTAATGTAGGACTGTCTCAAATAAACCTGTCCCCTACAAATCAAACAGAAATATAATGTTAGTATAAAGATATAAAAATAGTAAATATTGCTGTCACTTCAGTAGGAAATTGTTGACCAGAAATACTAAAATAAATGTACAATTGGAATTTTTTTACTATACTTTTGAAGGGAAAACTATTGAAATCTGGATATCCATAGAGTTCCCTGTTTAGAACATTATCCTGACAGCATATAGCCCAGAACTGGTAAGAAGCAAGGCTTGGAGAATCACAGGAGTTGCCTTGCCCAGACTTTAGAGATGGCAGCAAATAACTGTAAGTATCACCTGTTATTTTAGACTGAGGAAGTGCAATTGATGATGACATGTTCCAATATAATAATAGAAAAACAAACAAACAAACAAAAAACTAGTATTTCTGCTTTAGATCTTGGCAGGGCCATTCTAGCCCCATCGTTTGACAAAAGCACAGCACACCTCAGAAAATTGTTTTGATGACATCAACAATTGTCAGACTTAAAATCTATTGATGTGCTTCAAACATCTCTCATCTTCCGGGGTTATACATGGTGGTATTTATGAGACCTCTAAATGATCCCTAGGAATAGGAGCATAGTGTGTAGAGTTGGGAGAGGATATATAGACTGGAGAGATAAAATGGGAAGCATGGTGATCCTTGGATTGCCTGTGCCATATACCTTTGCAGTTGTGGTAATAGATTCAGTGCAGATTGACACTATGAGCACTACCCTAGCACACAGTACAGTGCTTTCTTTTCTTTTTCCGGGCTTTTGCCTGTGACAGGGAATGTAGCTTGGATACTACTGGGTATTGTGTGGAAGATAACAATCATTGGATCAGTTCAAAGCTTTGGGAGCTGCCAGTTAATAGGCTAAGCTTCAGACTACATCCTACCAATGGATAAATAGGGTCCAGTCTAGATGAATTTCTGGATCCCCAGGATACATGAATAGCATGCAGTATTCTAGAGTAGTATCCAGCTTAATGATACTTCTGTTGCTCTTGTGTCTTTCCCTCTTCTGTATCCCCCAAGTTCATTCCGCTTTCTTGGCATGACTCACAAATGAGCCTTTGTGTATTATCCTGTGGTATATGAGAGGAGTTGTCTGAAGAGAGATGAAATATTGAGTCATGGCAAACACAACTGTGGAAATGGAAACCATCCAGGGGCAAATGTTGTAAAATTAACATAGTCTGTGAAAGAAAAATGCTTTTGCTTTCAGAAGGAGAGTGAATGGAGTTTTTCACTAAGCTGGAAGGGGGCTAATAAAGACCCTTTTTAACTGGAGAATTTAATAAGAATTAACCAAAACCCAGGTGCAATTATTCTTACAAGAGTGAACTGGATAGATGGGTAGAGTTTGGCTAGTATAAGATACTTGATTTAATGACTTTTGAGGTCCTTTTTCGAAATCATGATCAATAAATTCTGCCCTCTGTGACATATCTACTATATTTGTTTGAAAGATGAATAAACTAGGATACATAGATATAGCTTTATAGTATAGTTCTTGAACTTTCATGATGTGACAATTAAATCTGTATGATCAGGACATATTTAGAGCTCTGCATTAGGCACACATAATCTATAGCTCCTGGGGACATACACGCAAATGAACAAACATGACTTTATAGTGTTTCTTGTTTTCAGAATGGAATACATTTTATAAATAATCTAAAAGCAATAGGTTCAGTTTCTATGTTCTTAGAGACAGAACCTTAAAGACCCTAAAAACTCTAAAAAATAAAAAAGAAAAAAGAAGAGAAAAGAAAATAAACTTGAAGCTTTAAATAAACAATAAAAACCCTAAAACAAACAAACAAACAAACAAAAAAAAACATAAAATTTTTGAAAAAATAAAACTAAAAGAACCTAAAACCCTAAAGAAAAACAAACAAACAAAAAAAATCAACAAAAAAATTCTAGATCTCTACAAAGACCCAAAAAACCATAAAATAATTACCACAAACAAACAAACAAGGAAAGAACAATAGCCACACTAAGCCTTAAAAAAAAAAATCTTGCCAAATACACTGAGAACAACCCTAAAATCATTTAAAAACCGTAAAAAAAAACCCTAAAAAAATAAAGCAAAACCTAAAACCCTAAAAAACCCTAAAATTATTAAACAAACACTAAATGACCCAAAAAAGCTATTTTTTAAATTCTTAATTAACATTTTTAAAACCCTAAAATTCTATAAATAAGAAAACACAAGAACTCTAAAAAGACCCTAAAAAAATTATAAAACCCTAAAAAAAAAATCCAATAACTCTACAAGTCTAGATCCCTAATGAGACAATAAAAAAGCAATTAAAAAAAAAAGAAAATGAAAAGATACAAAACCACCACCCCAACAACTACAAATTCTTCTGCCTTAAAAAATCGCCAAAAACACTGGAAAAGAAAATCATTTTCCAAACCTTATTAAAAAAAATGCTTAAAACAATTTTTAAAAATTCCTTAATTAAATTAAAAAACAAAACAAAACAAAACTAAAAAATAAAGAAATACCCTAAAATTCTTTTTTTTTTCTTATAAAAGAAAACATTTATTTGGGGGCTTGCTCACAGTTTGAAAGGGTTAGTCCATTATCATCATGGTGGGAAGCAGACAGGCATGGTGGCGGAGAGGTAGCTGAGAGCTTCGAATCCTGATCTGAAAGCAAGCAGCCAGGAGAGAGAGTGAGGGGGAGAGACAGAGAGAGACAGAGAGAGAGAGAGAGACAGACAGAGAGAGAGAGAGAGACAGAGAGAGAGACAGAGAGAAACAGAGACAGAGACAGAGACAGAGACAGAGACATAGTTTCAAAATCCTGGTATGGACTTTGAAACCTTAAAGATCACTCCTTACTAGGAGTGATCACACCTGTTCCAACAAGGCCACACCTCCTAATCCTTCCCAAACACTTCCATTAACCAGGGAATCAAGCAGTCAAGCATATAAGCCTACGTGAGGTTGTCTTATTCAGACCAAGACACTCATTAAACCTTGTAACAAAGCCAAGTTGAAAAGCAGTACTGTACAAGTGTTATGAGAAAAGTTGCTGGGACCAGGCTTACATTGCAATGCAGTGACCTGGCAACTCACTCAACAACAGTAAAAAGACCCACAAGAACTGTAAAACCCTAAAAAAAAGTTCCTTTAAAAAGTTCTAAAAACACATCAAAACTCTGAAACTCAAAATAAAATCCTTGAAAACCCGCTTAAAAAAGCAAAACAAAAAAACAAACATACAAACAAACAAACAACAACAAAAAAAAACCTACAATACCCTGAAACCCTAAGTAAAATCCTGAGACTATAAAATCAATCCTACCCTCCCCCAAAATACCTACAAAACCCTGAAACATTAACTAAAATCCTAAGATAAAAAAATAATCCTAAGCCTATAAAAAAAAGCAAACACACACACAAGAATACAAAAAACCCTTACAAAATCCTAAAACCCTATAAAACACTAAAAGTATAAAAAGAAACAAAAACAAAACAAAACACAACAACAAGAAGAACAAAATCACACAAAAAACTACAATTATCCTAAAATTATTTATAAACACTAAAAAGCCCTAAAACCCTGAAATACCTTAAATAAATAAATAAATAAATGAATAAATAAATAAATAAATAAAATAAAAATAAACCTCAACCCTACCCAAAACAAACAAACAAACAAGCAAACAAAAAACTTATAAGGACAAAAAACCTACCAAATTTAAAACCATTAAAACCCTAAAACTCTAAATAACACAAAGGGCTTTACCCTCCCGCACACACCCCCCCTCTAAAAAAAAAAAAACCTGAAAACTGTAAAATACTAAAAAGCCCGAAAAAAGCCTAAAACATTAGAAAAAGTAAAT
The DNA here is from genome assembly GCF_000001635.26 of Mus musculus. Classification (NCBI taxonomy): domain Eukaryota; kingdom Metazoa; phylum Chordata; class Mammalia; order Rodentia; family Muridae; genus Mus; species Mus musculus. Next base: position 83,366,448 of record NC_000087.7, on the reverse strand, counting down.
CAAAAGAAAAAAAATCTAGAATCTTTAAACAAATACTGAAATAGTCCTAAAATACAAAAAAAAAAAAAAAAGAAAAAGAAAAAAAAGAAAAAGAAGAGAAAAATAAAATTCTGAAAACACACCTATTAGCTAGGCATTCATTCAACTTACAGAGTTTAGCCTGCTTCTGAGTGCTGGTATTAAAGGGGAATAAAACTATACTTGACTCCTTTTTGTTTGTATAATTGTTTTCTAAAAGATTTTTTTTTTCTCTGTGGGTGAGTATATGTGTGTGTGCGTGTGTGTGTGTCTGTGTGTGTGTGTGTTGTCCAAAGAGGTCATCAGATCGTCTAGAACTAGAATTGCAGGTGGTTGTGAACAACCATGTGGGTGTTAGAAATTGAACCCTGGTCCTGTGCAAAAGCAATCAGTGGGCCTAAGCAGTGAGCTATCTCCTCAGTCCTTTCTGCTTGCTCTAATCTCTACTTCACTATTCATCTTGCCTAAATATGTCTTTATTCCTACTTCTTCTGTCTGTTTTTATGTGATGAATTCTTGTTTGCTTTTCTCTTGTTTCTCCAATTACAGCACCAAGATTCTTCATTTCCTTTTGTTTTGGAAGATTCTCAAGGAATCTTAAATCCAGACTTTAGGGCAGTTATTTAAAATTCACACCTGGGGATTAATCTTCAGAAAATTATTTTTGGGAAAAACATGTGATTATTTCAACATCTATAGTAGTGTGGGGGCATTATTCTCCCTACGTCATGTACACTTAAGATCTTTAGATACCTCCTTCCCTGTGATAGCCTTGCAGCTCACTGAGTGACATGTGCATTTGATGATAAATGATACACAAACTTTGAAGCACCTTACCATATCCTGTCACCCATATCATGTTCAACATAGCAAGAACCACAAGTGAGTTGAAAAATACAAATATATTTTTTAGTGTCTTGAAGCTATAATCCCCAAATTAATCAAAATATTATTTGGACTCTGTTACTTTATACCATTGTTTTTTTTTAAGTGTACAAGTCGCAGGCCTTTTCTGTGACCCTTTGCACAGGTTTACAGTGTCCTTTTACCATCTTCATCCTCCCCACTATCCTCCATTGCTATCAGATCTCCCCCCTCCTGCTGCGCTTACACTTCCAAAATACCTCCTATTTTTTAATGTCCCTTATTAAATTTATATTTTTACAATAGTCATTTTGAGTTTTACTTGTCTAACCTAATATATAGTATTTAACCATTCCATCCATTTTTTTGAAAACAAAGCGCTGCACTAATACACATAGATGAGAAATATATTTATCTCTCTCTCTCTCTCTCTCTCTCTCTCTCCTTCTGTCTCTCATTTTTAAGGCATTCATCCAGTAGTTGACATCTTAAATCACTCCATAGCATGTATGTTTCATACAGTGAGGCAATCAATATTGATGATATGGATATGTAGTGGTCCTTCTTAGATTTTTTTTTTTTGTGAACTTAAATCAACCTGGGAAGATAGAATCTCAGATAAAGATCCTCCATCACATTGGCCTGTGGCCACACCTTAAGGAATGATTTTTTTTTTGATGACTGTTGTTGAAGGATCTAGCTCTCTATGGATAGTGTCATATCCTATGAAGATGATGTACAGGGTACGGTGGGGACCGTGGAAGGTACTGAAAAGGATTTTTTTTTGAAGAACTGAAGATCTATGTGCCATGAACAATTAAAGTGTCCTCTAATTTGTAAGTAAATTTTATACATACCTGTGTCCAGTATTCTGTCTACACATATTTCAAAAGTAAAATTACCTCATCTATTTCATCCTGTTTTACTGCATTTAATCTATGAAATTACTTATAATCAGAAGTGCTGGTAAATTTTAAAAACCTTTAAAATATGACTGGGAGATATCAGGTTTTTTTTTTTAATTTTATCACAACTTTGTAAGCATGCCCAAGATCTATGTTGTCCTCTTACTTTCCAAAGAATCCATAATTCATGATTGCCATTGGTTTCAATACATGTCATTTAACCCTGTCAAATTCCAGGATTGTTTGCATAAAAATATTCCTCCTCTAACTGTGGGTTTTCATAAAGTGAAAATTGGTGTGCTATCCAGTGTGCTGCCTCAAAGAATCTGGCAATATTTATGATAAGAAGCACAGCTTAAAGATAACCAAGGGAAAGGTTGGAACATGAAAAATAACCACCATGGATGTTGTCAAGGCAGAAACCGAAGACTTTCTCAGAACGAAAATAAAAACAAAAATGAAACAAAACAAAACACAAACCAAACAAATAAATAAAAATTCAACAACCAAACAATAAAAACCATGCAAGGGTGTAATTCTTTGGCAGAATATTACTCAGATCATCAGGCCTTTCAGTTGGGATTTCATTTATTATTTCTAGGAGGCCATATGAAAAGGTAAATTCGAGATGCTGAATGTTTCTGAGTGTAACTAGGGAAGGAACCAGCCTGAGAGGGGTTCTATGATGTAAGCTGAACTAGGGTGATGTCACAGAGCACTGGCTGGAGGTTGCGCATCTATTCCACTTGGAGGCGCTAGAATCCATTCAAGGTGAGTTCACTATCTTCACAGTGGTGTGTCAAAGCCAGGTCATTTTTTCCCACAGGCTTTTGGTGCCTGGTCTCTATCAGGAGATCTTGACGACTAGGATATTTTTCTATGGGTAAGTACATTTATGAAGTAATTGGGACCCTCATAGCTACAGAAAGCTAAAAATTTTCTCTCCTACAGTGAGTTACTGTACATTCTACTTTCCCCCATGTTTATTAGCAAGGGAGATGAATGGTCTAGGTTAGTTTATCTCCTGAATTTATTATCCTTGCTAACCATATCTAGATCACAATTCCACTAAAATGCCAAAGCTCCTGTTTGTCCATGTGCATGTTAGAAGTTATTAGTTCTAAAAGGCTGATATTGCCTCGAATTTTGTGTTGTTCTTGAGTTCAGTGATGCAATGGCTTCATCGAATAATTCTGAAGCTGGGTCAGGAGAAACAATAAAGAAGGACAGTGGTGTGCTGTGTCCCTGAGAAGATATTTGTGAATGCAAGAACTTAGCTCGGAGCTTACGCGTACAAGAGAATCATGGTGACCCCTCTGGCCTTTTTTTTTTTTTTTCTCTTCTTCTTGATCATTGGGGGTAATTGTCATAGCACCACCTAAATTGACATAGAAATTCAAGGAGAGGATCCTCATCAGAGACAAATTTACTCAGGTCTGAAGAAATAAATGTTGATCTGAGTATGTTATTCTGAGCTCTAGAGAATTATTTGTTAATTACACTATTTTTATTTCCTTGTTTCCCTTGTTTCTTTGTTTCTTTGTTTGTTTGTTTGCTTGCTTGGTTAATTTTATTTGAGTTTCTGTATGTTTAGATTTGGCTGTCAGGAAACTCACTGTGTAGACAAGACTAGTCTTTCTCTCACTAAGGTCTGCCTCACTCTGCCTCTTGAGTACTATGATTAAAGTTATGGGTCACTACCACTTCCTATTAACTTCTCCATTTGATTGTTTGTTTTGTTATTTTTTGTTTGTATTTCTGTTTTGTTAGTTTTTCGTTTGATTTTCGTTTGTTTTCTTTTACTTGATGTTGTTGTTGTTGTTTGTTGTTGAGACAGGGTTCCTCTCTATAGCACTGACTGCCCTGGAACTCACTTTGTAGACCAGGCTGGTCTCTAATTTAGAAATCTGCCTGTCCTTGCCTTCTGAGTTCTGGGATTAAATGCGTGTACCACCATGGCTGACTTATTAACTTCTTATTTTTATAAAATTAATTTTAGGAGCTCAAATCTGTTTAGCATAGTCTTCTTCACCTGCTCAGAAGTTCTCGTAGAGAAGAGTCTTGGTCCAGCATTCACTCCCAACCCATAACCATTGCCCATCAGTAATTCATATATATGACAGAGGCAACAGCATTGTGTCTGGCGTAAACGGGCAAGATCTTCAGTCCCAGGCAATGAGCAAGTATGATATTTGAAGAGAATGGAAGCCACAAGACAGTGTGATCTACCACAACAGGTCTACAGCCAGGTAGAAGACAATACATCTGAAGAGTCTGAGCATGACATCACTCAAGAAGAAGAGTAGGAGGAAGCCTTCTTCCCAGGCCCTGGGGAATATTGTTGGCTGCAGAATTTCTCACGGGTGGAAGGAAGGTAATGAGCCTGTCACCCATTGGAAGGCCATCATTCTAGGTCAACTGCCAACAAACCCTTCTCTTTATTTGGTGAAGTATGACGGAATTGACAGTGTCTACGGACAGGAGCTCCACAGCGATGAGAGGATTTTAAATCTTAAGGTCTTGCCTCACAAAGTAGTTTTTCCTCAGGTGAGGGATGTCCACCTCGCAGGCGAACTGGTTGGCAGAGAGGTACAACACAAATTTGAGGGGAAAGATGGCTCTGAGGACAACTGGAGTGGGATGGTGCTAGCCCAGGTGCCATTCTTACAGGACTATTTTTACATTTCCTACAAGAAGGATCCGGTCCTCTACGTCTATCAGCTCCTGGATGACTACAAGGAAGGTAACCTCCACATCATTCCAGAGACCCCTCTGGCTGAGGCGAGATCAGGTGATGACAATGACTTCTTAATAGGTTCCTGGGTGCAGTACACCAGAGATGATGGATCCAAAAAGTTCGGAAAGGTTGTTTACAAAGTTCTAGCCAATCCTACTGTGTACTTTATCAAATTTCTCGGTGACCTCCATATCTATGTCTATACTCTGGTGTCAAATATCACTTAAATTGAAAAAAATCACAAAGTACAGAAATGTAAACTTATAGGATTGAAAAAAAATGGTTGTTTTCCTGTGTTGGGTACCTATGGGTCTTTGACAACCTCAGTATCTTTGTCAATAAAATTTGTTTTGTTCTAAAAATTAATACGTGTGACATGACATGCTTTTAGTGAACACTTTGTTGGAAGAGATGGACTATGGTAGAAAGAACATCAAAGGAAGATGAAAGTTGCAACGCAGGCTGTGAACAGTGCATACATCTAATATCACACAGGCTAAAATGGACAGGACTTAGATTCTGTGGTCTGCATAGTGAGCAAGGAATTGGAGATATGACTTAGAGGAGCAGGGATGGCAGCAAAAAATGGATTTTTAGGAAGAAGCAGAGAAAGACAGGACATAGATAGAATCTCTGGTATGAAGTCTGAGGGAGAAACAACAAGTTGGGGAAAGAGTGATAGATAAAAGGAATGTGGCCTTGTTACACAAAGTGCAACCCAGAAAACTGATCCAAAGAGATTCAGAAATCAGACAAAATAAGGTTTCATTTGAATAATGAAACCAAATGAAACTTGTCTCTCATTTTAAGATTTATTATCTTTATTTATATGGGTGGGAGTAGGGCATGAGCTTGAGAGTATAGGTGACCACAGAGACATGAGTTGTCAGATCCCATGGAGCTGGCATTAAAGCTGATTGTTAACCATTGGATATGAATTCAAGAAAACAAATCCAGTTTTTTTTGCGGTACAGTAGTGCTCTTGACAACATGGTCATCTATTCCCATTAAGATATCTTTTTAAGAAATCCAATATTGACATGCAGAAAAGAGACCAGGTAGAAATTAAGAAAGATTAAATTGATGGTGACCTTTAAAAACAATAAAGGACACACAAAGGACTAGAGGACACTGAGGGACAAATGAATTCTAAGATGAAGTTCTCAAAATGTGAAGCAGGAGACCCAGGAAGAATAGAAATTTTGTGCAAATAGTTAAAATTGGGCATATCCACATTAGGTTCTTTGGTTTCTTAACAAATAGCCAGCTGATCAGATCAAAGAGTAATTTAAAAGAGAAAATGAATAAACTGTGAGATAATATATGGTGGGGCGTGGATCCTGAGTTCTTTCCCTGTGCAATCTTTGCCTGGGATGAATCCTGTGATCTTTTGGAGGTCTCTGTTGAGTGCCCCAGATGACCATCAAAAAGCTCACCACTGGCCTGTTCCCCTGGCTCTCCTCCAAACATCCGACTCCCAACATACCTATGTACCATTTCAGCCTGTCTATTCCCTGGAAATTCCTGTCTCAAATTTATGTGTGATCTCCTTCTCATAAAACAGTGAAGGTGTACTCAATGCATATGTGCTGATCTCTTTTCTATGCCAGTTCTCATGGGTTTCAAACTCTATGAGGTTGCCCAATATGTTGGTCACTACTCCTGAGTAGCCCCTGTGCTTCATGGGGGTCTTAATGGGTCCCATATGCACTCTGAGTGTTTCTTTTGTTTGTTTGGTTGGTTGGTTTTATTGTTGTTGTAGGTTTTTTTGTTTGTTTTTGTTTTGTTTGTTTGTTTGTTTTTTGTTTGTTTGTTTTTGTATTGTTTTTTGTTTTTGTTTTTAGTCAGGCTTGTCATGGACTCAATCATTTGTGTTTTTTCTCTAGAATAAGTTTGAATGCCAAATGACTTGAAAATACTCTTTATTGTTGATTAATTTTGATATCTGGGAGAGTTTCTATGCTAGCTGGATGTCTTAATTAGGGTTTCAATGCTGTGAAAAATCACTATGACTAAGACAACTCATTAGAAACATTTCATTAGGGCTTTTCAACATTTCATTGCACTTTCAGAGGTTCAGTCCACTATCATCAAGGAAGTGAACATGCAAGTGTCTGGGCATATGTAGTGGTGGAGAGGAAGCTTAGAGTCTTCTGCATGCAGGGATGTTGTCTTCCACACTGAGCAGAGCTTTAAAGCCTCACAGTGATATGCTTCCTCCAAAAAGGCCACACCCACTCCTACAAGGCCACACCTCCTCATAGGCCAACTACATTCAGAGTGCCATACTGGTTTCATAGCAACTTGAAAAGATCTAGAGTCTTGCAAGAGGAGGAGCCTCAGTTGAGAAAATGCCTCATTAAGATCAAGCTTTTAGGAATTTTCTTAATTGGTGGGAGAGGACCCAGTTCATTGTGGGTGGGGACACCCTTGTGGTGGTAGTCTTGTGCTCCTTATGGAAGCAAGACTTAAGGAGCATGTCAATAAGCATCACCACTCCATGGCCTATGCATGAGCTTCTGGATCCAAGAACCTGTGTTGTTTCAGTTTCTTTCCAAACTACTTTGATGATGAACAGCAATGTGGAATATAAGCTGAATAAAACTTTTGCTGTAGAATTAGCTCTTTGGACATGGTATGTTCTTACAACAATAGAAACCTTAAGTAAGACAATTTCTTAGAGGAACAAAATATCTAATACTACCACTGTCACTTATCCTATAAGGATAAATAATGTGTAGATATTTTATTTTAATTTAAAGGTAAGATATTCTCATGTATATAATGACATGCAATTGTTCTAGTTTGCTTCTTTCTCACACTGAAGAATACTAACATCAAACATAACTTGGGAATATAAGGGTTATTAGCTTACATGTTACAGACTATTACCAAGGAAGGCAAAACAGGAACTTGAAGCATTACCGGGAAAGAGTGCTTATTGCTTGACCCTATCTTAGTCATTGTTCTATTGCTGTGAAGAGACATCATGGATAAAACAACTATTATGAAACAAAGCATTAACTGGGGGCTTGATTACACTTACAGAAGTTTAGTCAAACATCAAGTCAGTGACCGCAGCACTGGAGCAATAGAGAACTATTGATCCTTAGACAGAAACAGATATTCTGCCATTACATTGGTTTCTTGAAAACTCAAAGACCACCCTTATTGACACAACCACTTCCTCCAATGAAGCCACATCTTCTCTCATTCCTTCTAATCCTTAAACACACTGCCAATCCCTGGTGACTAAATATCCATATATATGAATCTATAGGGTATATTCTTATTCAAACCACCAAAAATCATGTGGCTTGATCGAATATTTTATTTTAAATACAGAGTAAAAGCTTTCCTTTTATAAAAGACTACTGATGAGCTTACCCACAGTTGCCTACCCTCACACATCGACCATCAATGAAGAAAATGTCCCATAGACTTACCCAAAAACCAAGTGAATAGAGACAATTCTTCAATTGTTCTCTCTCCTTAGGTGACGCTAGATTGTCAAGTTGGAGATAAATAAAATCCCAGCACATTAAGGTTTATCCTGCTCCATAACCCACACAAACATTACTCATCACAATCTTCTCATTCTGCCTAGGTGTAGACCCACTTCCCTCCATGGCAGAAGTGAAGGGTAAGTACCTCCAACAGCAAGAATACTCAATAATAGGTGACAAGTAGTGAATATGTCTTATAGCCTCACAACACCTACATTCTAATTTGTGTTACACTTTCTAGGAGACACCCCAGTCTGTCCAACTTCCTGCCAACTCAGCTTTGACCAGAAAAATTCTCATCAAGAAATCCAATGACTTTTAATTGATTTCTTTCTCCTGAGGGAATGGAGTGTAACCCCTTCATGGATGTATTGGTGTCTGATTCATAAGTAATAAAACCCAGTACTATTAACAGCTAAATCACAGGTGCTATGACAAATAACAACTCACATGAGAAGCATCACATTTGGTTAAGCCTTTTCAGAAGTTTTATTGGAGTTTGATTTATATACTAAATAAATCCATTGATTTATTTATTTTTAAGTGTGTAATTTAATGATTCTAAACACATTTCACCACTGTCATTTTTCACTCATTTTCTGGTACTTCATATGATATTGAAATCTACTAAAATACAATAGTGAATTCAGAAGAAAGACCAGTGGTGTGGGTAGCAGCAAAGTTCTTGAGTCTCAAAGACAACAGATACCATGGCTGAATATTCCAACTACAACAACTAGGTAACATTGGTTCTACACTTAGCATGCCGTTTCTAGAAAAAAAAAATTAAAGAATTAAGCAATGTTTCCTCTGAACCTGACATGTTATTATCACAAATGAAAGAAGGATCCATGATCACATGAATATGAAAGGGGCATGAAGCAGCACAATTGTTCAAATTATTGGCAGCTAGTCAGCATTAACACAAGAAGGGACCAAAGACAATAAACAGCTTTGAAGACATGTCCAAATGACCGCGTTCATTTACAAGTTTCTTACCCATTCCTTGTATATCCATTGATTGATTAACTCATTGATTAAAGCCCTCAGGTTCCAATCACTTTTCAGAGTGCATATTGTACTACCTATGAACATTGTACTGTGGAGCAAAGCCTTCATCTAAGACCCATGACTGACATTTCAAAACAATTTAACCACAGAATTCTTTATTTGAAACAAAGTGATAAGATCCATCTATCTCTTCAAGGATATCTCTGTTTTGTTCAAAAAGGAGAAAAATGCAATCCAAGTTCAGGATCTTGATCCCTTATCCATGCATCTTAAACCCATAGGGGCTAGCCAGAATGTAAGGTCAGAAGTCTAAACTTCACCTATACTACAACTAACTCTGAAGATATCTAGCAATCTCCAGTTCCTTTCTGGTACTTACCCACACCAAGTCTGCATTAAGGAATATGGTCTAGTGTGAGATAGTGCCAGCAGTTAATTGCAAAATCCCACTATGAGTTGAGTTGTATGTAAACTCAGACATCTGTAATATAGACACACATGCATATTCACAAATACTCACAGAAAGAGGCAAGAAGTAGAGGAGCTGAAACTTAGAAATCCTCAAGGAAGAGAATGAAAATCTTGTAAGGCACAGAGGTAAGAGAAAAACTGTGTCTTTCTGCACAAAATCAGGACATTCTGTCTTCCATCACTGAATGGGAAGGCTCACTATCCCTTATCGCTATCTGATAAGGTAACTAAAATAATTGGAAAGTAAATTCCATCAAAATATTTGTATGCAATTCTAAAGGTATTAAGGAAAGTAGTTCTTAATATATCATGTACTGAACACACACAGACCACTTATATTGCCATCTTCTAAATAACAAATTCTTATAGAGCAGTTTCATTACATTGAGGGCAAAAGTCATCCAGAGGTTATTTAAAATAAAGAAGAATCTAGGGAGATGGCCCAGTGGTAAAGCCAAGTGTTTGGTCAAACATTCACCTAAACACCAGTGCTTAGGAATTGGAGTGGCAGAGACAGAAGAATGACTGTGGCTTCCTGAATGTCAGCCTCACTCCTAGCTCAGCAAGAAACCCTGTCACAAGGGAAAAATTAGGGAGTGAAGTAGCAGAAAACAGTATACCCTTCCCTATCCTCTGGACTTACCTGTATAATTCTGTATGCATACACACATCAATATGATAACTGTATAAAAGAGGTTACTTTGCATAAATTATAGGCAAAAGCAATGTTGTTTTAACCTAGAGACCTGAAGACTTTTATATATTAATGGTCCTGGAGAAACTCTCCATATATAGAAGATTGATATATTTTCTTCCTGTGCAAAGGAAACCTAAGTTAAGTGTGTGTGTCAGTGACTTTAAACACCTTTCTTCCTCTAGATTCCTATTTATACCACAGAATGGTCTGTAAATAATGAAAAGATGAAAATAAGACTTTTTCAGGGTGTTGCCTTCTTTTAAAATCATATTTATATTTTACTAAATCGATGGAAAATCTTCAGCTCTAAGGAACAATGGATTCAATATTGTTGACTTCTGTATTATCCCATTATGAATAGGAATTAATTATACATCAACATTTCCCATGATTTGAACTAAATCAGGAATAAGGGATATGTTTCCATAAAAATAAGTAATGCCAATATCGTTAATCAAGTAGAAATGTGTGTGTGTGTGTGTGTGTGTGTGTGGTGGGGTTAGGATGCCTTTGGATTATTTGAGAATGATTGCTGATCAGAAATATGTTATGCAAATAACCCTAACCTGAGAGAAATGAAAAGTAATGATATAAACTATACTACCAAGTGTCATGGCCACTTATTAGTTGATATCATTTTCTTTTTCATTCCTTTATTCGTTTGAATAATTGTGTGCCACAGATGATCAGACGTTCAAATGTGTTAGTTTTCCGGGTGATGGGCTGTTTAGAATGAATTAGGAGTTGTTTTATTATTAAAGGAGATTTGTCACAGAGCCTTGAAATATCAAAAACCCATCAGACTCTCTCTATCTCTCTCTCTTTCTCTCTTTCTCTCTCTCTCTCTCTCTCTCTCTCTCTCTCTCTCTCTCTCTCTCTCTCTCTCCCTCTTTCATTACTCTCTGCCATCTCCATCATAAGTTGTTCGCTCTCAACTACTGCTCTACATGTTTTGCCTCTGTGTTGCCATGGTGTCTACCATGATATCCTGGACTTGCCCTCTGGAACTCTAAGACCACAATTAAATGTTTCCTCTTATAAGTTTGTTTGGTCATGATGTCTCTCACAGCATAGAACAGTAACCAAGACATACATACTCCTGTTTATTTTTTGAAACATTCTTTATTTCTTTCATTAAAGTTACCTTTTGTCCATTGAACAGTTTTAAGAATAATGTTAATGGGCCCAAATAAATAGTGCCAATAGGTGTGGCACTCTCAGGAAGTGTGAAATAGTTTCATGAGGTGTGACATTGGTGGAGTAGTTGGGACACTGATGGAGATGTGTCTTTGTTGAGTTGGTGTGATCTTGTTGGAAGAAATGTAACAATGTGGTGGTAGGCTTGGAGGTCTGCTGTCCTTAAGCAATCCCCAGTTTGACACAGTCTCCATCTGCTTCCTGTATATCAAGACCTAAAACTCATCTCCTTCTCCAGCACTTTGTCTGTCTGAAGGCTACCATGTTTCCAGCCATGACAATAATGGAGTAAACCTCTGAAAAGAAGTTACAAAGTGTTCAAGATTTACTATGATCCTGGTTACACTTCATGGCAATAAAACCCATACTAATACTCACATAAACACTCAAAAACACATTTGGTGTTTTGTGGGAACAGACTTTTCAGGCCCTCTGCCTACTGCCAGGAAGCTATTCATTTCCAAGCAGCTATCAGATGAAGATGTAGAACTCTCAGCTCCAAATGAACCATGCCTGCCTGGATCCTGACATATTCTTACCTTGATGATAATGGACTGAACTTCTGAACCTGTAAGCCAGCCCCAATTAAATGGTTTTCTAATAAAACATGCATTGATAAGTGTGTCTGTTTACAGCAATATAATCCTAACACACACTTGTACATATTCACCTAGATATACTGAGTCACAGACACACACACATGGAAATATTCACACACACACACACACACACACACACACACACACACACAGACACACACACACATTCATTTACAGGGACTTTAGATTCAGCCAGTACCCATGCAATTTAATTGGGGTGTTGAATACATGTGTTTGTGGAACATGACTATTGCTCTTTCTTTTAGGAGTTATGTGGACAAAATCTGCACACTCACTTCATTCCTCTTCAACATCAGAAATCTCAATTTAAAGAAAGTGAGATAATGAGAAGTAGTTTTAGATACCTCTCTTTTTTTTTCCTGTGAGTAGCTTCCACTTCAAATCACCAAAGAAAAATAAACATAACAGGAAAGAAATTCATATTCAAATGCTCTTGACAAGCTCATAATACATTCTCCATAATGAATATAAACTTTTATTTAGAATTCCCAAGGAAATGAGACTTTTGAAAAATCCTTACTTTCAGATAGGCTTTGGTATTTCATTTCCCTGCAAAAGAACACCAATGTAAAAAGAAAAAATGTAGATTGCTTTGTGCACAAGTTGAATCAGAAACATTTGATAATGTGCATACAGGGACTCACCACATTTTTACAAACATATATATATATATATATTATATATATTGGGAGGGTGAAAGGAGACATCTGGAGAACAATAAGACCCTCATTAGCATTAAACATTCCTGAAGTCAAGTAATAACATCTAACAACATCAATAACAACAACAACAAAAACAACAACAAGAATAGATGTTCATTAGGAAGAATTTTTTAAAATAACCTTCCATTAGCCATATAAAGAGGGGGCATGATCCATCTGCAACACTTTATAGATACTTATTACAATTACCACTAAAATTTTTAAAATAATACGGATTTTTAAAAATGAAATTGAATTAAAATAGATTTTTCAGCTGTTAAAAGGGGGAAAATGTGTTCTAGAACGAAATAAAGAGTGTAAGAACTAATTGATTTTTTAATAAAGAACATCCTTATAACTCATGTGTCAGTAAGTATCAGGATTATAATGCAGTTGATTTTCTCATTGTAGAATAATTTTAATGTGTTTGAATATTTCCAGTTGTAAGAAAGGATCTCAGAATTTTCACAGGACAAGAAGAAGACACCAAGTAGTTCCTCACTTTTGTTTCAAAATTCTTAATTCCTTTTTTGCAGAGTCCCAGACATTCCAGGGAAGGGTTTGAAACATCCAACAACTTCTGAGACCATAACCTCAGAGAGAAGCTACCTTTTTCAGTAAATGGAACTAGGAAAGCTGAAAAGATCCATCAAATCGCTTTAGAACAAAAATGGCAGCTGGTTCACAGAACAAGGTATCATTTAGCAACTCAGCCAAGAAATAAGAGGATTTGAAATGATAATAACACAGAGTAATAAAAACCACTATGCAGTTGTAATTTAATCGTATATATATACTTTGGACAGAGAAAGCAATCAAATCTTGAGATCTCTCTGCTCAGCCCAATGAAACTCTGGGTCATGCTGCAGATGTTCCAAGTTCATGGCTCATCACAGATACTGGACGTCTCTGGGAAACTAGAACTACATCATGTAAGTGCTGTGAGTCCATAGACATGATTTCAGAAATTGTTCAAGTCCTCATCTTGCTTGAAAAAAAAATCACATAGCACCAGAAGTAATAAGAAGTTCATGGTATCAATGTCAACAGGTAAGCACTACTAACAAATATCTGTTAACCATTGGATTGTTACCAACTCAAATGAGGAGATGATTTTTAAATTTAAATGCAGTTACATTTTAATAATTTGTAGTAATGTTAAGTGTCCAGTGTGAAACTGTGGGTGTAGGGCAAGTTGGTGAAGTGAGAGAGAACATGGACGGCCTAAGGTTCTGTGCTCTGTGAAGGCTGACATGGGAGGAGTGAAGGATAATTACCATGCATACCTGATTGTGCATCTGGCTGTGTAAATCCACTGAAACTACACGGATGGGGGTGAACTAGGGGAAGACAATGGTACCAGATTCTTTGTCTCTGGCATCCCATATTGGGCCTAAAAAACATTAACAGTCTAATGTTTTAGAGCTTTATTTTAGACAGCAAGGAGAAAAAAAAAGAGTAAAAAGATTGTTAGACTTGCTATGGCCAAAAGGAGAGATGGGGAAAGACATAGAAGGAAAGACAGAAAGCAAGTTAGAGAGTAAGAAAGTTGAACGCTTAGAGAAAGAGGTAAAAGTTTACAGAGAGTAAGGATTGTAAAAGTTAGACAGAGAGAGAGAGAGAGAGAGACAGAGAGAGAGAGAGAGAGAGAGAGAGAGAGAGAGAGAGAGAGAGAATGAGAGACTGATGTAGGGCCAAGTAGCCTCTCATATATTGGGCTTGTTATCTTGCTGTTGCTAGGTAACTAGAAGTTATCTAACCTGAAAATCAGAACCTTTGGTCATTTTGTATGTGACTGCTAGCCATTAGCCACTGCAGGGCGGGAGTGCTTGTGGGTATGGTAAATTCACCAGGAGCCAGGGTTCCAGAAATACGGAGGAAATGCCTTCCTTCCCATGTAGGTGAAAATTACGACCCATTAGGTTTCATCAGGTTTAAGGACTTCAGCATGACTGGAGACCAGGCACTTGGTACATAGCACAATGCCCCAAGCTCAATGATCAAATTTAACTCTAGCCTCCAGATTTTGTGGTTTCTCAGGCAGAACACCATCAGAGAGGATGTGAGTTTGAAACTCTGGAGACTCCCACCAGAAGAAATCAAGGCATGGAGGTGGGGTGGGGTAAAATGATCTTAGAAGAAATCTGTAAAACAGTGAAAGGACAATTGAAAAGACATATGGAAAAGACCAGTAACAGGGGATGCCTCAGGAGACCATCCTTGACTTCATAGCTTGGCAAGACAAAATTCAAATGACCAGTAGTACTGGAGGAGAGTCTGTGAATGCATCAGGGAGGGTAGGGTAAGGGTAGGAGGGAGTGAGGGAGGGTGAGATAGAGAAAAAAGTAGAAGGAGAAAAAGAAAGAGAAGGAGAAGAATATGGAGAGGAAGAGGAGAAGAAGGAAGGGAAGAGGAATGGGTGGAGCAGAACGACAAGGAGAAGGAGAAGGAAGAAGAACAAGAGAAGAGGAAGAGGAAGAGCAAAAGGAAGGAGGAGGACTGGGAGAAGTAGAAAAGGAGAAGGTTAAATAAGGAGGAGAGAAGGAGAGAAGAAGAATGAGAGAAGGAAAAGTCAAAGGCATAGAAGAAGAAGAAGAAGAAGAAGAAGAAGAAGAAGAAGAAGAAGAAGAAGAAGAAGAAGAAGAAGAAGAAGAAGAAGAAGAAGAAGAAGAAGAAGAAGAAGAAGAAAGAAAGAAACAGGAGTAGGAGGAGAAGGCGAAGGAGAAAAGAATAAGGAGGAGAAGGATAAGGCAAAGAAGGAAAAACAATAGAAGAAGAAGGTAAGCAAGGAGAAGAAATGAGTTTAGATGTGAGGCATAGATAGACAGACAGAGACAGAAAGACAGAGAAACTTAGACATACAGAGTGAGACATGCACATAAACATTCACACAGAGACACACAAGTAGGCACAGAGACAGAGAAAAATATACATAGAAAGAGAGATATGCACAGAGACATTCACAGAGTTACACACATTCACACAACTTAATTAAGAAGTATTTAGAAAAATATATCTATGAAATCACGAGGATATTAAGTACTAAATTATGTGAGCAATGAGGAGGAATGAGATCCAAACAAATTTTGCAAGTCCTCCAACATTCTCCATGCTTCCACACAGCTTTAGCTGTGGGAGTATCAGTTATAGGGCTGTAACTTTTGTTTTCTTCATTTATAATTTACTGTGAATCTCCTTTCTCCACCATTCAATATGGTCAGTAGTTTCCATGTGGAAGGACTTTCCAATGCATGGCATCTAGTGAGAAAGAGAAAACAATTTTAAAGAAGAGTCTCTATGCTAGAGCCAACTGTACAAACAATTCGTAGTTATTCTCCAAATGCAGGGCTCAAAGAACACAGAGGCTCCTCTAGCTGCTACACAGATCTTAAGTATGGCCCCACAGCATCACTGGGAACCTATTGACAATTCTCACTCAGGTCATAAAACTATGGAGGATTCCAATTTCTTGAGTTCCAGAAAAAAAGCCATTTGGAAGCTTATCTCCCTAAAATTGAAGATTACACTGAAATTTATGAAAAGTGAGAATAATTTTTAATGTGAAAAATCATTCCACACACACACATTAAAAAAATACATGAAGGCAAAATTGACAGCAATATATTTGACACAACACCCACCCACACACACCTACACACACCCACACAGAGAGAGAGAGAGAGAGAGAGAGAGAGAGAGAGAGAGAGAGAGAGAGAAAGAGAGAGAGAGAGAAAGAGAGAGAGAGAGAGAGAGGGAGGGAGGGAGGGAGGGAGGGAGGGAGGGAGGGGGAAGAGGAAGAGGGGGAGAGACAGATGTACACTTACAATACTTATTTTTAAGTCAAGTTGTCAAAACTCCTGACACAATCAATGTTCAGGAAGAGATGTATATGGCAAACACTCACGAGGAACAGACTGTCATGATAAAGAGAACATAGGAGGAAACAACAAGTTCATCTGTGGCATTGAGAGCCTGAATGGGCCCTTCTCACATTTGGTTGGATTTAGAATCCAAGATTTAGTTCAGAACCACCCAGCTCGCTCCTTCTTGCCCCACGGATCTACTTCTCCTAGGGCACAGTCACAAAGGTTCCACAACATTTCTAGACAGTTTTCCCAGTTTTAGACAACTGGGACTGTGGGAGAAATACCCCCCCCCCAATCTTAATTAAACTAAGCCACACAACTGCAAAATATATTTGAAAACAGTTTAAATTCAATTTTGGAAAGAGAACAGAGAGCTCTACTTTGAAATGGACTGAAATAGTCTTTAGGTTCCATTGTGCACCCTAAATGAAATATATTGTAAAAGATTCCGTTTTCTATGTAGCAAGTGAGGGCTGAAAACAACACACTAATGGAGATAAAATGCAAAAAAAAAAAAACTGGGAAATATAGTAACAATTCAAACTGACTGTGTGAAAAACGATGTATTTATACACGTTAACTGTCCTATTGACCACAGTGTCATTCATCATTGTATTAGGGGATACAATCTAGTGATTAATCATCAGGGTTTGACAGTAAAATCCTTAGGCTCAATACACCAGACATTAGCTGAAAAATGATTTACAAGAATGTATTGCCCTTTGGTGTCTTCTCTGTGAATCTGTTGTATGGCTGCCCTGTCGTTGGTTGTTTTAGTTGTTGGTGTTGTTTTAAAATAGATATATTGAATGCAAAAGCAAGTGGCAGGAGCCCAAAAGGTCCTCTCTCTATCTCCTTCCCAAAACTTTCTAATTTTCCCAATCCCCTCATTCATTCAAAAATTCAGAAGTTCAAAAAATACAGAAACTCATTCATCATCTTTACTTTGTGCTTGCATGCTGGTTGCAATTATCTTGTAAGCATTAAAAATTAGGCTAACATACTGCCTATGTTCAACAGGGTTTCATTGATGTGAAGAGACATCATGACACAGGAAACTCTTATAGGGAAAACTTAATTGAGGTTGTCTTACAGATTCAGAGGGTCAGTACATTATTATCTTGGTAGGAAGCATGGCAGCATCCAGGAAGAGGAGGTGCTGGGGAAGGAAGTAATTGGTCTATATCTTAGTCTGAAGGCAACAATGTGGAAGCTTGTGGCCACAGTTAGCAAGGAAGAGGATCAATTTTTGTCACTGGGCAGAGATTGTGCACTACATAAAAGCAAGCCTACACAATGATACACTTCCTCAAACAAGCCAACACCTTGTAATAGTGCCACATCCCATGGGCAAAAGATATTCTAATCAACACACTGCATCATAGGAAAATGGCAGAGAGAAATAAAGAAAGACACTGCATGATTGCATTCCTCTGGTCACAAGTGCTACATACCTACACGCTTATATGCACACACAAACACACACACACACACACACACACACACACACACACACACACACACACACACACACATGCCTATCGGATGTGCATAATAATAATGTGCAGTCTAGGGTCCTGGGCAATTTGATTGGACCAGGCGCTGTGTTCCACCCACCAGAGGTCTTAGGATCCCGTGGAGGATCCTTTGTGGGTCCTTGTGGGTGTCCACAGAATCCCCCGGTCCAGGGACCATGGTGCTCCCTTGATCTACTTCTGTTGTCCAATTGCTCTGGCTAGGATTTCAAGTGCTATATTGAATAGATAGGAAGAAAGTGGGCAGCCTTGTCTAGTCCCTGATTTTAGTGGGATTGGTTTTAGTTTCTCTCCATTTAGTTTGATGTTGACTACTGTTTTGCTATATACTGCTTTTATTATGTTCAAGTATGGGCCTTGAATTCCTGATCTTTCCATGACTTTTTTCATGAATGGGTGTTGGATTTCGTTAAATGATTTCTCAGCATGTAAGAAGATGATCATGCGGTTTTTGTTTTTCAGTTTGCTTATATAGTGGATTACGTTGATGTGTTTCCTTATATTAATCCATCCCTGCATCCCTGGGATGAAGCGTACTTGATCATTATTGATGATCTTTGTGATATGTTCTGAGATTCAGTTTGCATGGACTTTATTGAATATTTTTTGCATCAATATTCATAAGGGAAATTGGTCTGAAGTCTTCTATTTTGTTGGGACTTTATATGGTTTAGTTATCAGAGTAATTGTGGTATCTATAGAATGAATTGAATAGGGTACGTTCTGTTTCTATTTTGTGAAATAGTTTGAGAACAGTTGGAATTAGTTCTTTTTTGAAGGTCTGATAGAACTCTGCACTAAACCCATGTGGGTGGTCCTGGGCATTATTTGGTTAGGAGACTATTAGTGACTGCTTCTATTTCTTTAGGGGATATGGGGCTGTTTAGATCTTTATTCTTATCTGGATTTAACTTTGGTACCTGATTTCTGTCTACAAAATTGTCCATTTTGTCCAAGTTTTCCAGTTTTTTTAGTATAGCCTTTTGTAGTAGGATGTGATGATGCCTAGGATTTCCTCAGGTTCTGGTCTTATGTCTCCCTTTTCATTTATGATTTTGGTAATTAGGATACTATCCCTGTGCCCTCAAGTATATCTTGCTAAGGGTGTATCTATCTTGATACTACTTTCAAAGAACAGGCTCCTGGTTTGGTTGATACTTTGAATAGTTCTTTTTGTGCCCACTTGGTTGATTCCAGCACTGAGTTTGATTATTTTCTGCTATCTACTCCCCCTTGTAAATTTGCCTCCTTTTGTTCTAGAGCTTTTAGGTGTGCTGTCAAGCTCTTAGTGTGTGCTCTCTCTTGTTTCTTTTTGGTGGCACTCAGAGCTGTTGGTTTTCTTTGTGGGACTACATTCATTGTGTCCCATAAGTTTCGGTATATTGTCCCTTCATTTTCATTAAACTCTAAAAAGTGTTTAATTTCTTCTTTATTTCTTCCTTGACCAAGTTATCATTGAGTAGAGTGTTGTTCAGCTTTCACATGAATGTTGGCTTCCTATTATTTATGTTGTTATTGAAGATCAGCCTTCCTCCATGGTGATGTGATAGAGTGTATGGGATACTTTCAATATTTTTGTTGAGTCCTGTTTTGTGACTGATTATATGGTCTATTGTGGAGACGGTACCATGAGGTGCTGAGAAGAAGTTATATGCTTTTGTTTTAGGGTAAAATGTTCTGTAGATATCTATTAAATCCATTTGTTTCATAAATTCTTTTATCTTCAATGTGTCTCTGTTTAGTTTCTATTTCCCCGATCTTTCTATAGATAAGAGTGGGTTGTGAAGTCTCCCTCTATTATGGTGTGCAGTGCAATGAATGATTTGAGGTTTACTAAAGTTTCTTTAATGAATGTGGATGCCATTGCATTTGGAGCATAGATATTCAGAATTGAGGGTTCATCTTGGAAGATTTTGCCTTTCATGATCATTAACTGTCCCTTCTTGTCTTTTTTGATAACTTTGGGTTGGAAATTGATTTTATTCTATATTAGAATGGCTACTCCAGCTTATTTCTTCAGACCATTTGCTAGGAAAATTGTTTTCCAGCCTTTTACTCTGAGGTAGTGTCTGGTTTTGTCCCTGAGGTGGGTTTCTTTTTTTTTTCATTTTTTATTAGGTACTTAACTCATTTACATTTCCAATGCTATACCAAAAGTCCCCCATATCCACCCACCCCCATTCCCCTGACCACCCACTTTCCCTTTTTGGCCCTGGTGTTCCCCTGTACTGGGGCATATAAAGTTTGCAAGTCCAATGGGCCTCTCTTTCCAGTGATGGCCGACTAGGCCATCTTTTGATATATATGCAGCTAGAGTCAAGAGCTCCGGGGTACTGGTTAGTTCATAATGTTGTTCCACCTATAGGGTTGCAGATCCCTTTAGCTCCTTGGCTACTTTCTCTAGCTCCTCCATTGGGAGCCCTATGATCCATCCATTAGCTGACTGTGAGCATCCACTTCTGTGTTTGCTAGGCCCCGGCATAGTCTCACAAGAGACAGCTACATCTGGGTCCTTTCAATAAAATCTTGCTAGTGTATGCAATGGTGTCAGCGTTTGGATGCTGATTATAGGGTGGATCCCTGGATATGGCAGTCTCTACATGGTCCATCCTTTCATCTCAGCTCCAAACTTTGTCTCTGTAACTCCTTCCATGGGTGTTTTGTTCCCAAAATTATGGAGGGGCATAGTGTCCACACTTCAGTCTTTATTCTTCTTGAGTTTCATGTGTTTAGCAAATTATATCTTATATCTTGGGTATCCTAGGTTTGGGGCTAATATCCTCTTATCAGTGAATACATATTGTGTGAGTTTCTTTGTGAATGTGTTACCTCACTCAGGATGATGCCCTCCAGGTCCATCCATTTGGCTAGTAATTTCATAAATTCATTCTTTTTAATAGCTGAGTAGTACTCCATTGTGTAGATGTACCACATATTCTGTATCCATTCCTCTGTTGAGGGGCATCTAGGTTCTTTCCAGCTTCTGGCTATTATAAATAAGGCTGCTATGAACATAGTGGAGCATGTGTCCTTCTTACCAGTTGGGGCATCTTCTGGATATATGCCCAGGAGAGGTATTGCTGGATTCTCCGGTAGTACTATGTCCAGTTTTCTGAGGAACCGCCAGACTGATTTCCAGAGTGGTTGTACAAGCCTGCACTCCCACCAACAATGGAGGAGTGTTCCTCTTTCTCCACATCCACGCCAGCATCTGCTGTCACCTGAATTTTTGATCTTAGCCATTCTGACTGGTGTGAGGTGGAATCTCAGGGTTGTTTTGATTTGCATTTCCCTGATGATTAAGGATGTTGAACATTTTTTAAAGTGCTTCTCTGCCATTCGGTATTCCTCAGGTGAGAATTCTTTGTTCAGTTCTGAGCCCCATTTTTAATGGGGTTATTTGATTTTCTGAAGTCCACCTTCTTGAATTCTTTATATATGTTGGATATTAGTCCCCTATCTGATTTAGGATAGGTAAAGATCCTTTCCCAATCTGTTGGTGGTCTTTTTGTCTTATTGACGGTGTCTTTTGCCTTGCAGAAACTTTGGAGTTTCATTAGGTCCCATTTGTCAATTCTCGATCTTACAGCACAAGCCATTGCTGTTCTGTTCAGGAATTTTCCCCCTGTGCCCATATCTTCAAGGCTTTTCCCCACTTTCTCCTCTATACGTTTCAGTGTCTCTGGTTTTATGTGAAGTTCCTTGATCCACTTAGATTTGACCTTAGTACAAGGAGATAAGTATGGATCGATTCGCATTCTTCTACACGATAACAACCAGTTGTGCCAGCACCAATTGTTGAAAATGCTGTCTTTCTTCCACTGGATGGTTTTAGCTCCCTTGTCGAAGATCAAGTGACCATAGGTGTGTGGGTTCATTTCTGGGTCTTCAATTCTATTCCATTGGTCTACTTGTCTGTCTCTATACCAGTACCATGCAGTTTTTATCACAATTGCTCTGTAGTAAAGCTTTAGGTCTGGCATGGTGATTCTGCCAGAAGTTCTTTTATCCTTGAGAAGACTTTTTGCTATCCTAGGTTTTTTGTTATTCCAGACAAATTTGCAAATTGCTCCTTCCAATTCGTTGAAGAATTGAGTTGGAATTTTGATGGGGATTGCATTGAATCTGTAGATTGCTTTTGGCAAGATAGCCATTTTTACAATGTTGATCCTGCCAATCCATGAGCATGGGAGATCTTTCCATCTTCTGAGATCTTCCTTAATTTCTTTCTTCAGAGATTTGAAGTTTTTATCATACAGATCTTTCACTTCCTTAGTTAGAGTCACGCCAATATATTTTATATTATTTGTGACTATTGAGAAGTGTGTTGTTTCCCTAATTTCTTTCTCAGCCTGTTTATTCTTTGTATAGAGAAAGGCCATTGACTTGTTTGAGTTTATTTTATATCCAGCTACTTCACCGAAGCTGTTTATCAGGTTTAGGAGTTCTCTGGTAGAATTTTTAGGGTCACTTATATATACTATCATATCATCTGCAAAAAGTGATATTTTGACTTTCTCTTTTCCAATTTGTATCCCCTTGATCTCCTTTTGTTGTCGAATTGCTCTGGCTAATACTTCAAGTACTATGTTGAAAAGGTAGGGAGAAAGTGGACAGCCTTGTCTAGTCCCTGATTTTAGTGGGATTTCTTCCAGCTTCTCTCCATTTACTTTGATGTTGGCTACTGGTTTGCTGTAGATTGCTTTTATCATGTTTAGGTATGGGCCTTGAATTCCTGATCTTTCCAGAACTTTTATCATGAATGGGTGTTGGATCTTGTCAAATGCTTTTTCTGCATCTAACGAGATGATCATGTGGTTTTTGTCTTTGAGTTTGTTTATATAATGTATTACATTGATGGATTTTCGTATATTAAACCATCCCTGCATCCCTGGAATAAAACCTACTTGGTCAGGATGGATGATTGCTTTAGTGTGTTCTTGGATTCGGTTAGCGAGAATTTTATTGAGGATTTTTGCATCGATATTCATAAGAGAAATTGGTCTGAAGTTCTCTATCTTTGTTGGATCTTTCTGTGGTTTAGGTATCAGAGTAATAGTGGCTTCATAAAATGAGTTGGGTAGAGTACCTTCTACTTCTATTTTGTGAAATAGTTTGTGCAGAATTGGAATTAGATCTTCTTTGAAGGTCTGATAGAACTCTGCACTAAACCCATCTGGTCCTGGGCTTTTTTTGGTTGGGAGACTATTAATAACTGCTTCTATTTCTTTAGGTGATATGGGACTGTTTAGATGGTCAACTTGATCCTGATTCAACTTTGGTACCTGGTATCTGTCCAGAAATTTGTCCATTTCGTCCAGGTTTTCCAGTTTTGTTGAGTATAGCCTTTTGTAGAAGGATCTGATGGTGTTTTGGATTTCTTCAGGATCTGTTGTTATGTCTCCCTTTTCAGTTCTGATTTTGTTAATTAGGATTTTGTTCCTGTGCCCTTTAGTAAGTCTAGCTAAGGGTTTATCTATCTTGTTGATTTTCTCAAAGAACCAACTCCTCGTTTGGTTAATTCTTTGAATAGTTCTTCTTGTTTCCACTTGGTTGATTTCACCCCTGAGTTTGATTATTTCCTGCCGTCTACTCCTCTTGGGTGAATTTGCTTCCTTTTTTTCTAGAGCTTTTAGATGTGTTGTCAAGCTGCTAGTATGTGCTGTCTCCCGTTTCTTCTTGGAGGCACTCAGAGCTATGAGTTTCCCTCTTAGAAATGCTTTCATTGTGTCCCATAGGTTTGGGTACGTTGTGGCTTCATTTTCATTAAACTCTAAAAAGTCTTTAATTTCTTTCTTTATTCCTTCCTTGACCAAGGTATCATTGAGAAGAGTGTTATTCAGTTTCCACGTGAATGTTGGCTTTCCATTATTTATATTGTTATTGAAGATCAGTCTTAGGCCATGGTGGTCTGATAGGATACATGGGACAATTTCAATATTTTTGTATCTATTGAGGCCTGTTTTGTGACCAATTATATGGTCAATTTTGGAGAAGGTCCCTTGAGGTGCTGAGAAGAAGGTATATCCTTTTGTTTTAGGATAAAATGTTCTGTAGATATCTGTCAGGTCCATTTGTTTCATAACTTCTGTTAGTTTCACTGTGTCCCTGTTTAGTTTCTGTTTCTACGATCTGTCCTTTGAAGAAAGTGGTGTGTTGAAGTCTCCCACTATTATTGTGTGAGGTGCAATGTATGCTTTGAGCTTTACTAAAGTGTCTCTAATGAATGTGGCTGACCTTGCATTTGGTGCGTAGATATTCAGAATTGAGAGTTCCTCTTGTAGGATTTTACCTTTGATGTGTATGAAGTGTCCCTCCTTGTCTTTTTTGATAACTTTGGGTTGGAAGTCGATTTTGTCCGATATTAAAATGGCTACTCCAGCTTGTTTCTTCAGTCCATTTGCTTGGAAAATTGTTTTCCAGCCTTTCACTCTGAGGTAGTGTCTGTCTTTTTCCCTGAGATGGGTTTCCTGTAAGCAGCAGAATGTTGGGTCCTGTTTGTGTAGCCAGTCTGTTAGTCTATGTCTTTTTATTGGGGAATTGAGTCCATTGATATTAAGAGATATTAAGGAAAAGTAATTGTTTCTCCCTTTTATTTTTGTTGTTAGAGTTGGCATTCTGTTCTTGTGGCTGTCTTCTTTTTGGTTTGTTGAATGATTACTTTCTTGGTTGTTCTAGGGCGTGATTTCCGTCCTTGTATTGCTTCTTTTCTGTTATTATCCTTTGAAGGGCTGGATTCGTGGAAAGATATTGTGTGAATTTGGTTTTGTCGTGGAATACTTTGGTTTCTCCATCTATGGTAATTGAGAGTTTGGCCGGGTATAGTAGCCTGGGCTGGCATTTGTGTTCTCTTAGTGTCTGTATAACATCTGTCCAGGCTCTTCTGGCTTTCATAGTCTCTGGTGAAAAGTCTGGTGTAATTCTGATAGGCCTTCCTTTATATGTTACTTGACCTTTCTCCCTTACTGCTTTTAATATTCTATCTTTATTTAGTGCATTTGTTGTTCTGATTATTATGTGTCGGGAGGAATTTCTTTTCTGGTCCAGTCTATTTGGAGTTCTGTAGGCTTCTTGTATGATCATGGGCATCTCTTTTTTTATGTTTGGGAAGTTTTCTTCTATTATTTTGTTGAAGATATTAGCTGGCCCTTTAAGTTGAAAATCTTCATTCTCATCAATTCCTATTATCCGTAGGTTTGGTCTTCTCATTGTGTCCTGGATTACCTGGATGTTTTGAGTTAGGATCCTTTTGCATTTTGTATTTTCTTTGACTGTTGTGTCGATGTTCTCTATGGAATCTTCTGCACCTGAGATTCTCTCTTCCATTTCTTGTATTCTGTTGCTGATGCTCGCCTCTATGGTTCCAGATCTCTTTCCTAGGGTTTCTATTTCCAGCGTTGCCTCGCTTTGGGTTTTCTTTATTGTGTCTACTTCCCCTTTTAGTTCTAGTATGGTTTTGTTCATTTCCATCACCTGTTTGGATGTGTTTTCCTGTTTTTCTTTAATGATTTCTACCTGTTTGGCTGTGTTTTCCTGCTTTTCTTTAAGGGCCTGTAACTCTTTAGCAGTGCTCTCCTGTAATTCTTTAAGTGACTTATGAAAGTCCTTCTTGATGTACTCTATCATCATCATGAGAAATGTTTTTAAATCTGGGTCTAGATTTTCGGTTGTGTTGGGGTGCCCAGGACTAGGTGGGGTGGGAGTGCTGCGTTCTGATGATGGTGAGTGGTCTTGATTTCTGTTAGTAGGATTCTTACGTTTGCCTTTCGCCATCTGGTAATCTCTGAAGCTAGCTGTTTTAGTTGTCACTGTTAAGAGCTTGTTCTTCAGGTGACTCTGTTAGCCTCTATGAGCAGACCTGGAGGGTAGCACTCTCCTTAGTTTCAGTGGGCAGAGTATTCTCTGCAGGCAAGCTCTCTTCTTGCAAGGCAGGTACCCAGATATCTGGTGTTCGAACCAGACTCCTGGCAGAAGTTGTGTTCCATTCACTAGAGGTCTTAGGATCACGTGTGGAATCCTGTGTGGGCCCTTGCGGGTGTCAGGCGACTCAGCTGGCAAGGTAGCCCAGGGCTCGAGTGGAGTGGAAGGGGTTTGTGCCCCAGATCAAGCCCGGGTAGCCTACTTCCCTATGTACCGCAGTCTCAAGTTCTGCGCGATTGGAATGGAGCAGGCGCTGTGTTCCACTCACCAGAGGTCTTAGGGTCCCGTGGGGAGTCCCGTGTGGGCCCTTGTGGGTGTTGAGCAAGACTCTGCTGGCAAGGTATCCCGGGGCTCGAGTCTCGAGTCGAGCGGAAGGGCGAGGTGGGTTTCTTTTATGCAGCAAAATGTTGTGTATTGTTTATATAGCCAGTCTGTTAGTCTATTTGTTTTTATTGGTGAATTGATTCCAGATTAAGGCAACTTCAGACCAACTTCTTTTATGCATATCAATGCAAAATACTCAATAAAATTCTCCCCAAACTAAAAGGGCTATTAGGTCCTTTTTCTGATAGTCAAAACTGCAATGAGAACTGCCAGTTTTCCTAGTGTCACTGGCTAATTGCTATTAGATAGTAACTAGGCTTTCTCCTATTCAGAGCACATTCCAAGAGGTTGTATAACAATTAACCAAAGGTCATCAGAAGGGAACTAATGATTTATTATAGGTTCTAGGGTAAAAGATAAAATATTGATTGGGTTTACCTATACAAAACTTCACTAATATCATAGTTATGGTTTGATAACTTCAGTGAACCTGTTGATCTGAGACAGTTGATGAACTTTGTAACATGAGGTCATGTATTCTGAAATATTTATAAGTGCTGAGGACAAAGAGACAAGGAAAATCGAGAGAGAAAAAAAAATTTTTTTTTGCCTTTCTCCACTTAGACTATTTTTTTTTTCCTTTTACTCACTTAGAAGAATTTTTCCCTTTCCGCACTTAGGATCTTTCTGCTTTGCCCTTATATAAATTTCATAAAAATATTTTTATAACTTAGTAATAACTTCTATAATCACTTCTCTAAATTCCTTCTCTTCCAGTGACACCTGGCTTGTTGGCTCAAAGTTAGAGCCCAGCAATTCCTGCTGAGCTAGAAAAAAGGCTGCATTGCTTAATCCTCCTCTGTTAGGCTACAGGTGTTAATCACCTAAGCCAGCCTACCCTCAGAAAAACCAAGTACTTTTTAGAAGTTATCATCAGCATTTCAGTACAATTTGAGAGCTAGAAAGCCCTGAGACATTTCGATTTTAAAGGCATTGCCAGGGTCCTACTCTGTGACTCCACTGCTATCCTGGCTCAGAGCAATCCTGGACCTCAAACTCTAGTATAGAGCAGTAGTGATAAAAAAAAAAAAAACCTACATGGTATTGATACAGAGACTGACAGATGGATCAGTGGACTAGAACTGAAGAACCAGAAAGAAAACCACACATTTATAGACACTTGATATTTGGAAAGAAGATATATATATATATGATGGAAAAAAGAAAGGATTTTCAATAAATGGTGCTGTTCTAATTTGCAGTCTGTATGTTGAAAAATAAAAATAAATCCATACTTATCACCTTGCACAAAGCTCAGTTTCAAGTTGATCAAGATTATCAACATAAAATAAGATCCACTGAATCTAATAGAAGATAAACTCATTGACACAGAGAGGGAAATGTCCTAAAAACTACTCCCATGGCTCATGCTCTAAGATCATCAATTCATAAATGTGACCTCATGAAACTGGAAAGCTTCTGTAAGCAAACCATATAGGCAATGGTATTAATCATCAACCTACAGACTGGAGAAAAAAATCTCAACTAACCTCACATCTGATAAAGGGCTAATATCCAAAATATATAAAGAACTCAAGAAACGAAATAAACCAATCAAATATGGGGTATATATCTAAATAGAGATGTCAAGACAGAAGAGTCTAAAATGGCTAAGGAACACTTAAAGATATGTTTAAAGTCCTTAGTGCTCAGGTTAATTCAAATCAAAACAACCCTGAGATTGTACTTTACACCAATCAAATTGGCTAAGATCAAAACCTCAGATGACAGCACATGTTCGTGAAAATGTGGAGAAAAAGGAACACTCCTCCACTGCTGGTGGGACGGAAGCAGGTACAACTTCTCTGGAATTCAGTGTGGAGATTCCTCAGAACATTGGAAATAGGTCTACCTGAAGACCCAGATGTACCACTCTTGGGCATATACCAAAAAGATGTCCCACCATGCCCCAAGGCACATGTTTTTCTATGTTCATAACAGCCTTGTTTATTATAGCTAGAAGCTGCAAATAACCCAGATGTCCCAAAACAGAAGAATGGATACAGAAAATGTGGCTCATTTATACAATGAAATACTACTCAGCTATTAAGAAACGAAGACATCCTGAGTTTTTCAGGCAAATGGATGTAACTCGGAAATATCATTCTGAGTAAGGCAACTCAGAACCAAAAGGACATGCATGGTATATCCTCATTAATAAGTGGATATTAACCAAAAAAGTGCAGAACACCCTGTATTCATTCCGCAGAACTTAAAAAAGTTATCAAGCCACAAGTCCCAAGTGAGGACACCTCAATCCCACTTGGAAGAGAGAAAAAGAAATCACAGAGCGAGTGGGGGTGGTGGGAGGGTCTCAAGTGGGGATGGGGACCAGGAGTACTAGAGAAGAACATGATCAGGTATTGGTTAGAAAAAAAAAAAAACTGAAGCCCTGAGGTACAGCAGAAAGAATGAAAACAGGCAACCTATGGAAGTATGGCGTTGGGGACCTCCCAGAATGTACCAGAGCCCTGGGAGGTGAGAGACTCTCAGGACTCAAATGGAGGTATCTTAGATGAAATGCCCTACAGTGGGGAGTAGGAACTTGTAGATGGGAAGCAGGAACTTGTAGAATCCACATCCAGTAGAAAGATAAGGAAGGCATGAAGTGAGTGATGGGGTTTCCATCCCACGTCAAAAGCTCTGAACCAGAACTATTCCTGTCAAAAAGAACTTCAAGAACAAAAACAGAGAAGAGCCTGATGGAAATGAGGTCCAGTGAATGGATCAAGGTGGGGCCCAGCTTGGGGAAAGGCCCCAAGGCCTTACACTACTACTGAGGCTATGAAGTGCTCACAAAAGGGGGCCTATTATGACTGTACCCGAATGACCCAAAAAGCAACTGGAAGAGTCAGGTGCAGATATTTACACCCAACCAATGGACAGAAGCTGCTGATCCCTCTGGTTCAATGAGGGAAAAGCTGGAAGAAGCTGAGGAGGAGGGCAACCCTGTATGAGGACAAGCAGTCTCATTTAACCTGGATCTCCAAGACCTCTCTGACACTGAGCCACCAATCAGGCAAAATACACAAGCTGACATGATGCCCCAAACACACATACAGCAGAGGACTGCCAGGTCTAGGTTTAGTCAGAGAAGATGCACCAAACCCTCAAGAGACTGGAGGCCACAGACATTCTCTTGGGTAGTTCTGGTGAGGTGGGGGTTGAAGACAATTTTGTGGAATTGGTGGGCGGTGGTATGGAATGTGGAACAATCAGAGGGGGGACCTAGAGGGGTATAACACCTGGAGTATGAAGAAAAGATTAAATAAATCAAAAAAGATAAATAAATAAATAAATAAATAAATAAATAAATAAATAAATAAATTCTTAATGAACACTGGCTTTTAAAGGTTTCTTTCTTTTGAGTACATTCTCTCTCTCTCTCTCTCTCTCTCTCTCTCTCTCTCTCTCTCTCTCTCTCTCTTTCTCTCTCTTTCTCTCTCCTTTCTCCTCTTCCTTCTCTTCCTATTTCTCACTTGCTGCTTTGCTCCAGAATATTTATCAACAGTCACCTATTATTCTACCTATGTTTAGAAGGGGTGAGTCTCTGCCTCTTTAAGGTATCTAAGGGAGTTTTTTTTTCCTACAAAATTAAAATGAGAGTATTGTCCTGGAAATTTCCCAATGCTTGTTTTGTAGTGTGTAGCACTTTCCTGATACTTACAGAGGAGTTCCTATTAATTGAAAATTTTGCATCTGTGTATCAGAGGGAGAACAATAAATGGAGAAAGAGAGGATAAGGTGGGAGTTCTCATTGTTTTTTATTTGCTGAGAAATAATCTATGCACTAGACACACCAGTGCTTTGGTCATTTCCCAGATAAAACACCTGCTTTTAGCTATCAACGATTACAAACAAATATAGTAAAAATATGTAAGTATATTTTTGTGAGAATATGTTTTCCATTGATTTAATTATCAGAAATAATATTTTTCAGTCCTGTACTTAATTTGTTTAGCCCCTAGATATGAATCCCTGAAATATGTGTACTTGGGCTTTTGAAATATATTGAGATAGCTATCCAGGCTCTATTCTAATTTATCAGAACAATGTATGTCAGTTATAATAAGTATATAATATCCCTAACATAATTACTGAATAATATATAGATAAAGCAAGACATCAAACTTTATCCCTTAAAGATGCCCAGACAAAGATAGCTGATAATAAATAACTCTGAAAAGATAGTTAATAAAATTTATATTTGTCCACTTTGGTGAAGTAAAACCCCTCTGCACAGATATTTCTTTCATGATATAGAGTAGAGGTCCTAACTGTCACAGGAACAGATTTATATAGTTTGTCAAAGAATTCTTTACAAGATTACAAAAGAGGTCGAATATAAATGACATAGTCTTTAGTTGAATTGACCTTTTATAAATAGAAATTTGACAAAAAATAATATTTACTCTATGGGTGCTTTCATAAATAGAATGGTTTGCATGGAACAAGTTAGTATTGGAAGGATTAGAAGTTCGAAGCTATCCTTGGTTACATTCTAAGTTGGGGCCAGCCTAGGCTATATGACATCCTGTCTGAAAATATGAAATTACTGGAACCAGTAGTTTATCTTTATGAATCCTCTACTTTGGATACTGAATCATGAGCAATATCAGAAGTACAAGGTCTATCAGTACCAGAAAGTATAAAAAGAATTTCCCCAAACAAAAATAATTTAAGAGTTATTTTTAGGGGCATGATTATGTTGCCAGGGAATAAAAGCACTTTGAGTTTAGAGTGGTCAGTAATGAGGAGTGAGTATTGCTCTTACACAGGACTCACATTGGTTAGCTCACAGTCACCTTTACCTTGAGGTTCAGGAGGCCTCTGGCAACTGTGGGCATGTGCATTTCCTTACATACATATGTACGTACGAACACATACACACACACACACACACACACACACACACACACACACACACACACATTTAAATAATAGGGAAAAGTACTTTGCTTTATCTATCAGTTTAAAGGAAGTTTGAGTTGAATGTACTTAAAAGAGGTGCCTCATAACCAAAGTATGAAATCTGCTAGTCTTCCACAAATTAGGTGACTCAGAGCCACTACTCAAATAAATTACACCCTATAAAATCAAATAACCCCATTTAAAAATGGGGCTCAGAACAGAACAATGATTTCTCACCCGAGGAATACCGAATGGCAGAGAAGCACCTGAAAAAATGTTTAACATCTTAATCATCAGGGAAATGCAAATCAAAACATCCCTGAGCTTCCACCTCACACAAGTCAGAATAGCTAAGATCAAAAATTCAGGTGACAGCAGATGCTGGCGCAGATGTTGAGAAAGAGGAACACTCCTCCGTTGTTGGTGGGATTGTAAGCTTGTACAACCACTCTGGAAATCAGTCTGGCGGTTCCTTAGAAAATTGGACATAGTACTACCAGAAGATTCAGCAATACCTCTCCTGGGCATATATCCAGAAGATGCCCCAACCGGTAAGAAGGACACATGCTCCACTATGTTCATAGCAGCCTTATTTATAATAGCCAGAAGCTGGAAAGAACCCAGATGCCCCTCAACAGAGGAATGGATACAGGAAATGTGGTACATTTACACAATGGAGTACTACTCAGCTATTAAAAAGCATGAATTTATGAAATTCCTAACCAAATGGATGGACCTTGAGGGCATCATCCTGAGTGAGGTAACCCAAACACAAAGAATCTCTCACAATATGTACTCAGTGATAATTGGATATTAGCCCAGAACCTTAGGATACCCGATACAAGATATAATTTGCTAAAAACATTAAACTCAAGAGAACGAAGACCAAAGTGTGGACACTTTGCCCCTTCTCAGAATAGGAAATGAAACACCCATGGAAGGAGTTACAGAGACAAAATTTGGAAGTGTGACGAAAGCATGGACCATCTAGTGTATGCCATATCCAGAGAACCATCCCTTGATCAGCTTCCAAATGTTGACGCTATGGCATACACTAGCAAGATTTTGCTGAAAGGACCCAGATATAGCTGTGTCTTGTGAGACTATGTCAGCGCCTAGCAATCACAGAACTGGATGCTCACAGTCAGCTATTGAATGGATCACAGGGCCCCCAATGGAGGAACTAGAGAAAGCATCCCACGAACTAAGGGAACTGCAACCCTATAGGTGTAACAACAATATGAACTAAGCAGTAACACGGAGCTCCTGTCTCAAGCTGCATATGTATCAAAAGATGGTCTAGTCGGCCATCACTGCAAAGAGAGGCCTATTGGACTTGTACACTTTATATGCCCCAGTACAGGGGAACGCCAGGGCTAAAAAGGGGGAGTAGGTGGGTAGGGGAGTGGGGGTGGGTGGGTATGGGGTACTTTGGTATAACATTGGAAATGTAAATGAGCTAAATACCTAATAAAAAATGGAAAAAAAATAAATTACACCCTAGACATGTGCAGCCATGAGGTCCACTGGTAAACTGTGGATAGAGATCAATGGTAGAGCTATTGGATTATGTAAGGGGAGGCTTAAATAAAACTGAGAGAGTCACAGTCTCATGTGATATAAGCTGGCTTTTGTTTGTGTGTTGGTATTATATAGTATTATAATCCTTACTTGCTTTCGAGATATATTCCATATAGTTCAGACTGTCCTTTATCTCACTTAATAGCTCAATATGACTATGAACCACTGATCCTCCTGCTTTCATTTTCCAGAACAGCTAGTATTAAAGAGAGGTACCAGCATGCTCTACTTGATACAGTTTTAGAGATAAAACCCAAGGCTTCATGCATGAGAATAAAGTACTCTACCAAATCTACTTTGGCAGCTGCAAGCCTTCCTGTTAATGATAAGTCCAAGACAACATTTCTTACCCTTAACACATCATGCCTATGGCTATAATCATTAATGTCCTCTTCTGTCTAAATCAATATCAACTTCACACAAGCCAGAACCATTTGAGAATATTGAATTTCAATTGAGAAAATAACCCCACCAAACTTTTGCCTGGAAAAGGCTTTGTTGAATTTTATTAATTAATGATTTCTATAGAAGGATATCCCAGTTGGCAGTATCAGCTCTGGACTGATGGTACTGGATGCTATAAAAAAAAAAAGTAGGATGATCAAAACATGGGGAATATGCCAGTATGCAATTTTTCTACATGTCCTCTACTTCAGGTCTTACCTGCTCCAAATTCCAGTCTAGGGTTTCTGGTGTGACTTTCATGTATGATGAATTACAAACTGAACTATGAACCAAAACATTTTCTCTCCCAGTTGATGTTGTTCATAATGTCTTATCACCTAAATACAATCCCTTACTAAGGCAAGTTAGTATGCCAATGTAGCTCATATGGAATACCAAGTACTGAATGTTCACGGTGGTCCAGATAGAGCATAGAAATAATGAACTTCACTGGTCATGATAATGCATACCTAATATCTATGTACGTGAAAGACAGGAGGATGAGTGTAAGTTCAATGCAATGCTGAGCTACATAGGGAGGTTCTGAGTCCAAAACAAAACAAAACAAAAACAAAAACAATATCAAAAACAAAACAAAAAAAAACACAAAACGGGAGGTTAATGAGATGCTAAACAAATAAAGCACTTGCTAAGCAATTGTGATGGCCTTCATTCCATTCTCAGAACATACATGAATGTAAAGAGGGAACTGCATTCAGCAAAGTGATGCTCTGACTTCCACATGTGCTATAGATCACATATGCTACCACATAATAATAATAGTAGTAGTAGTAGTAGTAGTAGTAATAATAATAATAATAATAATAATAATAATAATAATAAATGTGTTTAAAAATGAAAAGAAAATTTATACAGTCATATTATATTAGGCTTATAAAAAAACTAGCACTGAGGAAGAGAAATTGGAGTAGTATTGAAAGTTTGAGGCAAGCATGAACTGCATTAAGAATGTTAGCACCTTATAACTTTCTGTAGGTATCCTGCCCAAAACAAGATACATGAAAGTTTATTTTACACACAAAGTCAGACTATAGTCCATCACTGTTGGGGCATCAGTGCAACAGGAAGTAGCAGAAACTTGACACAAGTCAAGAGTATAGATCAAGGAATTGATGCGTGTATGGTTACTAGAACTTAATTTGCTTTCTTTATTCTCATACACTCCAGAATCCCCATCGTAAATAATGGTGCCACAACAAGGGAAGTTCTTCCCATATAAATTAAAAGTAATCAAGATGCAGGCACACAACCATGCTCACAGACTAAGTAGTATAGACAATCCTTCATTCTGATTTTCCTCCCAGGCAATTCTATATTGTTTTATGTATATAACATTAACCATCACAGCTTCATTCATTGTTAACCGGTCACATAGACACATCACATTATGTTTTAGACATGAACTACCAACCCTTATTTCCAAAGTTCTCTGTGTGTTTAATAATGCAAAATACAGTTCAACTTTAAAAGTCCTCATAGTCTTTAAAATTTTTACCACATCAAAAAATGTATTGTGATATCTTGTAAAAAATTATGTTATTGCTATGCGTAATAGAATAATGTAAAAATTATTATCACAAAATAAAAATAAGTATTAGGAATAGAAAGTGATGATTATACAAAAAGCCAAAATCAAGCAGAGAAAGGAAATCCTCCATTTCTGGGGCTTTCCATGGAGAAATCAGCTTTGGTGTCCCAATTCCTCTACATATGCTATCTTCAGCACACACAGAATTTCTCAGCATTTAAACTGATTCTATTTCTCACCTTCAGATGTCCTTGTCCAGATATTAGATCATGTCCCATCATCCTGGCCTTTCTAATACTCTGGAATCTCTACAGTAGCTTAAACTTTATCTTCATAACTTCATGCAACAGCCTCTTGGGGCTTCTTTGCCAGGATTCAAACTCTGTCACACAGTTCTGGCCTCAGCTGTTCTTAAAGACTGTCTTAGTATTGCATCTTTCATATATTAAATTTAGAAAAATGTAGACATTGCCACCAAATTTCATGACTGGCCCAAGAGGTAACCTAGTTTCACTGGACCATAGCTGTAACATCATATCTCAGTTAATGTATCTGAAACGTTTGACCATGTTTCATCAACACTAGTATCATTGGCGAATGTAAAACATACAGAGTTCCCAAAGCTTTTTAATCATTCCCAATTCTAAGGTATGTTAATTTATTTTTAAACAAATTCAACATATATATTTTTGGTATGAACTTCATTGTACAAAGTTCCATTTCAAGGACTTGTGACTTTGTGATTAAAAATATGAACATAAGATGTTAAAAAAAAACATAAAATGTATGCACAATGAAATGTTTTGTCCACAGACATCCAAATTCTCTCAATATGTCTTACATTTTCTAGCCTCCATTCTCCATTTAATGTTGCCTTAACTCAAGGGGATTAATGATAAACACCTTCTTTCTGAAAATATTTTTTTCCAAATTCAATAAAATAAAATAAAATAAAAGCCAATTCAGTTTAAAAGAATGCATTTCTGTTTGATGGAAAACTCAAGTTGATCGTGCTGTGCTTTAAACTATTTCGAGTATTTGATATGCTCTCTACTTTATAGAGTTTGACTCACATTTAAGGGTACCCTGAGAAGTTCTGGTAAGTAATTTTATAATATTCAGTCAAGTTCCTACAAATCCAAAGTAACCAAATTATCTTTAGAAATCTGCAACCCTTGAAAAAACATATTGTCTTGCAGATTTTATAGTATATAGACCTGTACTGGCTAGTTTTATGTCAACTTCACACAGCTGGGGTTATCACAGAGAAAGGAGCTTCAGTTGAGGAAATGCCTCCATGAGATCCAACTCTAAGACATGTTCTCAATTAATGAACAAGGTGAAAAGGCCG
Source organism: Mus musculus (assembly GCF_000001635.26). Lineage (NCBI taxonomy): Eukaryota > Metazoa > Chordata > Mammalia > Rodentia > Muridae > Mus > Mus musculus. Next base: position 83,330,180 of record NC_000087.7, on the reverse strand, counting down.
TTTGTGGGTGGGACCATCTGTGGGCTGGTAGTCTTGGGTTCTATAAGAGAGCAGGCTGAGCAAGCCAGGGGAAGCAAGACAGTAAAGAACATCCCTCCATGGCCTCTGCGTCACCTTCTGCTTCCTGACCTGTTTGAGTTCCAGACCTGACCTCCTTAGTGATGTAAGCCAATAAATCTCTCCTTCCTTCCCAAATTGCTTCGTGGTCATGATGTTCTGTCCAGGAATAAAAACCCTGACTAAGACAACACCCTATCCTGTTACATATATTATGCTATTTTTTTCTAAGCCCAGTTTATAGAGATAATTATGTCTGACAGAAAATAAAGCTCATTAATTTGAACAAAGAGTTTCAATAACAGAATTTACTCTAGTTTTGGAGGGTTAACATGGTGAGTCAAAAAATGAGATGAACTGCCTTGTTGCTGCTCTAAGAACTTAAGAGGTTTTTTTGCAATGATGATTTGTGGGAATTTAAAAGGTATACATAACTACATCTGTATTTGTGTTTGTGTGAGAGAGAGAGAGATTAGGATAAAGTAATTTGTATTATTATTATTATTAACAATTTTTCATACAATATATTTTGAGCATGTGTCCCATCCCTGAATACCTCCCAGATTTTTTCCAACCATCATACCCAATTTAATGTTCTTTCTCTTTCTTTCTCTCTCTTTTTCTTTCTCTCTCTAAATGAAAAAAACAAAAAAGCCGGAATCAACAACAACAAAAAATCATGAAATCAAAAAGCCTCAGAAAATCACACACACACACACACACAAAACACACACACATACACACACACACACACACACAGAGAGAGAGAGAGAGAGAGAGAGAGAGAGAGAGAGAGAGAGAAAGCCAAAACAAACAACATCAAAGAAGTCCACAAAAATAACATGTGTTGGTCAACTCTCTGTAGGTATTAGTCAACTCTGGAATTTGGTTGACATGCAAAGCAATATTCCATCAGAAAAAAAAGAGTTCTTTCATATGCCTGAGGGTCTCAATTTAGAACAGAGTCTATGTACTTTTCCCCATCTAAGTGTTGGGATCTCATCTATCTTGAACTTGTACAGGTTTCATTTGTGCTACCACAGTCTTGTGAATTCTTATGTTCAACACCATTTTGTCTGGAAGAGAATGAAGAGGAGACCATATTTTTATGAAACTTAATAAATAAGTTTTCTCCACTTAAGAATAAGAACAAATTTGTTGTTAGAGTTATAACATCTCTCTTTTCAAAGAGACCATCTCATTACAGACATGTGTTCATTCCAACTACGAAATAACTAATATAATAATGTAAACTTTTAGTTATCTTCCAATATTGGTAAATATTTACAATTCAACTGATTTGGTAAATCAATTCAAAACTGACATTACCAATTTGAAAATTAAATAACTGTTTATTAAAATTACTAAGGTATAAAAATAAGTATGATTGCTATCAGAAAATATTGCCTTAATAAAATTAACATAAGTGAAGTAACAATTTTACTTAATATAGATTGTATCTCATATTCATCAATACTATTTTAAGATATTATAGTCTTCATTTTATGCATCTGGGATTAGATGACATGCTGAATTTCAGTGCCTGAAATAATAACTAGAGATGTTAGATGACTGGGAGGAAACTGGATTTGATTTTTATACTTATTGTGTTTTTATAATACTAATATTAAATCAATTGGTTACTACACTAAAGCTTTTTGAATCACTTTTTTTCAAATTTTAAAATCTTATGCTACCTCTTATACTACATAGCAAGGCATTATTCAACAGATTCTTAATTTGTTAAATTGTTCTTTGTGAATGACCATGATGTGTAAGAATATTAAAATCATCAATATACTCACCAAATAACTACAATGTTTTAATATGTTGAAGGAATTTTTATATTCTGCATCTGTTAGAAAAATATCTTAATGTTCATTAGACACAGCCCTGGAAGGAATTAGGGTAATTTTTTTCTTTGAGCTTAGAGATGGGTGAGTCCTTCAGTAACATTTAGAATTTCTTTTTACCATGAGCATTCTTGAATCTCGACAGTCCTGACCCATGAAACAATCGAACAGGGTCTGAGAAACCACCTAAGGAGAGAATGGGGAACAAGAAACACAAAAATGGACAGCAAGACAAAAAAAAAAAAAAAAAAAAAAAAAAACAACAACAACAACAAAAAACCTGATCAAGCTGACAAATTTTGTTTTTCCCAGGCAGGTTTTATACCAATAGAAACAGGAAATGGGGAGTGAAAATAATGCGAAATCACTTTGTTTCTGGGGGAAAGCACCTGTTCCCCAAAGCAGGATATTGACTAGGTAAAAAAAGTTCAGCAGGAGGAACAAAACAGAGTGGGTTGCTAAGTACCTGTCCACAAGATCTATAGCTATTTGTTCTTAACTGGGACTAGTACTTTCCTATACAGGCCTCAACTTTTCCCACAGAAATCTCAACTAAGATAGGACTTTTCCACTAAGGCCAAAACTTTGTTAGTAAGGACTTCTGGCTGACAAGGCAGTTAACTTCACCCACAGTCATTCCCAACACTTGACTATAAATACTGCACCTGGAAATTAAAAATAATATTTGTTTGCATGAGATGCAAGCATGAACATGTCTTGATTGGATTAACAACTTTTGGATTAGAATGGCTAGAAGATAAATACAACAAGACAAATTAAAATTAAGTTAACTATTGGGTAAGTAAACCTAATTAATATGCTTTATTGGCAAAACCAGAAACTAATATTGAGAAAACCAGCAAAGTTTCAACATTAAGGTCAAAAGAGCTATGAAACAAAAAACCTTTTTAAAAGGTGGGATGTGAAAATTTTAATTTCTCATTTGTTTAATGTTGCATGAGACTGTAGAAAAAATAGTGACAATGGGATAGAAGTCAACATAAGATTCAAAGTCACACAAAACATTAAAATAGACAGCATTTGCTAAATAAAAGTGTAATTTCAAAACTTAGTGAAATATTTATTAATAAAAAACTATTTGAAAGCATGTGGCAATGAGCAGACTAAAGCCCACACTAAAACGTTAGCTTATCTTTGGAGTTATTAATAGTATGCCAAAATTGGAATGCCTTCTTTTGAGACACGGATGCATTTAATGAAATCATATTCTCTCTAAAATTTTCATAACATCAACACTGCTGACAAGTATGAAGAAAGCAATGACTTGACTAGCTATTGATGCTGCAGTCAGTTTGTATTTTATTTTAATTTATTTACATTCCAAATATCCCACCTCCTGATCCCACTTCCTACAGTTCTTCAACCCATTCATCTTCCCCATTTCCTCTGAGAGGGTGTTCCACAAGACACCCACCCCATCTCACCTCAACATATCCCACACCAGCATCCCTGATGCATCAAGTCTCTCCAGGATTCAGTCTATCCTTTCCCACTGGGCTGGAAAAAGCAATACTCTGCTACATATGTGCCAGGGGCCATGGACTAGCCCAAGTATGCTCTTTGTCTGGTGGCTTAGTCTCTCAGATCTTCCTGGGAGTTTGGGTTAATTGACACTCTTGGTAATCCTATGGGGTTGTCATCTTCTTCAGTTCTTTCAAACTTTTCTCTAACTCTTCTGTATGCGTCCAATGATTAACTATAATTATCTGCATGTGTCTCAGTCAGTTGTTTTTAGAGACACTAGGGGCCCTGTCTATTAACTGGAGGTGGTCTTTCCAGGTTCCATCTCCGCACTGTTGGGCATTTCGGCTAAGATCACCACCCAGTTCCGGGAGCCTCTCACATCCCAGCTCTCTGGGACTTTCTAGAGTTCCTAAGAGCTCCCCACCACCAGATTACACGTCTGGTACATGGATCAGACCGCCTGAAATTGGAATCATGGATGATTTCAACTTACAAAGAATGTGTAGAGAAACAAATGTTTTCTCTGGAAGAGTACTGGCTATCACTCCTAACCACTGAGCAATCTCTCCAATTCAAGAATATTATTTCTTTAAGACAAGATGTCTTTTCTTGAAGTTCTTATATTGGAAATTATAGATAAAATCTTTTGTAACATGATGCTAATTGTCTGAGAATATGTTTCCCATCTGTACCTTAAATACTAGATTAATTTAAAATGTTAACTGTCACTAAACAACATTAATAACTATTTTTCATTTCATTTTTCATGCAGGTTATTGTAGACTAAATAAATAGTCTGATGTTATGCTGGGCATGGTTGTGCACGCCTTTATTCCCAGCACATGGGAGGCAGAGGCAGGTGGATTTCTGAGTTCAAGGCCAGCCTGGTCTACAAAGTGAGTTCCAGGACAGCCAGAGCTATAGAGTGAAACTCTGTCTCACAAAACCATAATAAATAAATAAATAAATAAATAAATAAATAAATAAATAAATAAATAAATAAATAAAATAAAAATTAAAAAAATAAAAAAGAAGTCTGATTTTATTGTGTGAATTGATGCATTTAAAATTAATGCAAAATATAACATATGATTATTCTCACAATGAAGATATCCATAAGATACCTTATATGATAAAATGTTTTAGCAGTGAACTATATTTTAACAGAGAGATCATTGAAAAGCCCTTAACTTGTGTCCTTTATTATCTGAAATAGGGTGTATTATGTGTATGTATGTATATATGTATGTATGCATTGTATGTGTGTGTCTTTCTGTGAGTGTATTTGAACTTTGTGAGGGTGCGAAGAGAAAGCGTTATGAACCAAGCAGTCCAGGAAGGTTAGGTTGGGGTGTCTCCTCTGGAGTTATACACCCCAGGATTTGGCTATATTTGAAGCCAGCAAACTCGAACAATAGTATTGCTAATATCCCCTTCTAAATTTGAATCATATCCCTACACCCATTGCCCAAATTGTTGCTGTATGAACAATATGGATGCTGTAAATTCAAACTCTGCCCTTGTCATTCAATAGCAATCTCAGTTAACTACTAAGACATCTCTTTAAATACTCTTTTGTGAACACAGACAAATAATAAAATTCTTCTAGTTTTAGACCTTTATGATAGCTATGAATTTCAACAAGATATCATAAGGACCTATTAATGGTTAGAGGTTTGGCAAAGGTAAGTGCTTGATCATGGACCATTTTCCACTTTGGTTAATGCTTCACATGTTGAATTATACCATATCAGAATATACATGAATATTTGTCTTAAGCATTACACAGAATAAGAAAATAAACAGAATAGGAAAGTGAATGGAAGATAGTTTTGACATTACTAATTAATTTACAAAATTATTTTTAAAATGGAATTTAAAATGAGAGATAGTAATTGTTAGTGAAGTTGTTAAAAAACGAAATTTTTGTGGAGAAAATAATTTTCTACACTAGATCTTTAGGCTAGTCTGTTCCAATAGGGGAAAGTAACTGGTATTGGTAAGACATAATTTTTATTTCCAGTATTCAGTAGGCTAATGCAGCAAAATCATACTTTCCAAGGAAATTTGAGCTATGTAGTGAGATCCTATGGCTTAATAAGTGTTCTATTAATACAAGATACCATCACCAGGAAAATATTGTAAACTGAAACCATTTAATCATGACTTGCTTACAGTTTCAGAGATTTAGTTCATTCTTACTGTGGTGGGAGTGCAGTAGCATGTAGACAGACATGTTAATTGAACAGTAGCGAGAGAATCTTCAGGTAGAAAGAAGAGAGAAACTCTGGTCTTGTAATGTACATTTTGAAATATCAAAATAATACCCAGTGTCAATACTTCCAAAAATGTTATACCCATTTCAACAAGGTCATACTTATTCCAACAAGGCCATACCTGCTTACTATTTCAATTATGTTACTCAGTACTTATTCAAATATATGAACCTTATGGGGGCCATCCTTATTCACACTGTTTCTAAATACTTTCTTTTTAATTGGACACTTTACTTATTTGCATTTCAAATGTTATCTCCATTCCATGTTTTCCATCTACAACCCCTATATCCCATCTCCCCTTTCCCTGATTTTATGAGGGTGATCCTCCAACCTCCAACCCACTCCTACCTCACCGCTCTAGCATTAGGCATAGAGTGTGGAATAACCACGATACAACTCATGAACTACATGAACTTCAGGAGGAAGTAAGACCAAAGAGTGGATGCTTCCATCCTAATTAAACGGAAAACAAAATAATCAAGGGACGTAGATGATGGGAGGGAATTGTGAAGAAGAGAAGAGGGGGGGCAAAAAAGAGGGGAAGAATCAGGAATGGGAGAAGACAGGAGAGTTGTTCAGAGGGTAAGGACATTGAACAGGGGTGTATAGCAACTGGGGGATGAGGAACTGGTGGTAAAAAACAGAAAGTCCCAGATGCTAAGAAAGCAAGAGCTTCCCAGGACTCCAGAAGGATGGCATTAGCTAAAATACTCCCACAAAGGGGACGGGAAAACCTGTCGAGACTAAATATATTATTTAAAGAGAGATAATGAAGTATTCTCTCCCTCTTTCTCTGTTTCTGTCTGTCTGTCTCTGTCTCTGTCTCTGTCTCTCCCTCTCCTTTCCTTCATCTCTCCCTCCATCCCTCCCCCTCGGTTGTGTGGTTTGGTATGGTGGTGGTTGTGGTGGTGGAGATTGTGTGTGTGTGTGTGTGTGTGTGTGTGTGTGTGTGTTTGTTTGCATGTGAACACACACATGTCTGTGAAGAAATGCCATGGTGTGCATGTATAGCTCAGATGACATCAGATGTCACTTTTATTTCTCTACAATATAGGACATAAGAGTCAAACTCAGGCTGTCAGGGTTGGCAGGAAACACTTTACCAGTTGAACCATCTCTACTGCCCATAACATAAAGGTCTATATCTAGTTTTGTTTAGTCTATGTATAGTTTAGCTGACTATGGATTTACTTTCTTGGTGTATCCTGGCATAAAGACATTCTTCATATTTCTTTATACTTTATACTTTAGCAAGTAGTATAGTAGTGATGTTACTTTCAGAAATGTACTATGGTTATTTAAAGTATTACTATTAAAGAAAAAAGAGATAAATGGTATATGAAAACTTTATCCTGACAATGTTTCTGCATATATAAAAATAATCTAAAACAAAAATTGAAGATTAAATAATTAAGCTTGAGATATACTTTCCTTTTATGAATATTCAGTAGGGACGTATAATTTAGGAGAAATAACAGATGTTTCAAGCCTTTGTTTCATAAGGCTTCTGCTACTCTGAAAATGTTTATGCAAACTAAAACGCCCAAAATAAAAATCAGTAAAGAAAATTGTATTTGAACACTGACATTCTTATTATGAACCACACATATGTAAAAAAATTAAAATAGTAACATAGATATTTATCTTCCTAACATTTAAAATATTGATTAATGAAGTATTTGTGCATATTTTACTGTCTTGAAAGAGAATCTCAACAATTACCTTAGGCTTTTTTTTTTAACTCAAAGGTCTTCCAATTATGGCTGTAGCTATGAGTATTAACTACCATACCAGCAAGAATTGATTTAGATATTTACAAGAAAACTATTAGCTGGGATATAGGTATCTGCACCGTAGATTTTGTAAGAAAAAGAAGAATAAAATATTAATAAAATAGAATATGTTAAAAAAATTCAGTTTTGTTGCACATTTCCTGAACAGAAAAAAAAATATCATGATTTATATACCATATATCCAGGATTATGTGCATAAGCTTATGTGTATTTGTGTGTGTGTGTCCGCACACACATGCACATGCACACACTTGTGCACGTATCTAACTTATTTCTAAACCTATAGCTTACTATAACTCTTCAAAATAAAATATGTTAACTCACAAAATGTCATGTTTACATGATATTAGTTCAATTTTTAGGGTAGAAACCTAGATGTCAGAAAAGTTAGTATTTTTTTATTTTTATATTATGAAGATAGTTGTATACCCCTGTGTATGTTTTACTTTTTCCCTTTAACATAGAAATGAATAATGGTTTGAAAATTTGGTACTCTTTTTCAAACTTTTTGTTTGATCTTCCTGAGTTTTAAATCATGCACCCAGTCCCACTTATCTCCTCATCACCTTGTATTCCGCTTCCATCATTGCAACCGCCCCACCAGAATAAGAATCTCATCCTGGAATTTATAATGTCACAGTGTATATCCCACAGTGTGAACTTTTATCTACACTTCTTTGTTTCCAAGTTGTTCATTTTAATGAGTCTTAAGAGCTCTCTGCCTTCTACTATACTATCAGTACTAATGCATAACTGTAACTCCTCTCAGATATCCTGTTGTTGCCCTTTTTTATGGAGATCCTGTAGTATGGGATCTGTAGGGTGGCCATTTTAATCTACTTCAGCAGTTCACCAATGGGGGTCAATGTTGTGGTGGGGCAATTCAAACCCCAGGATCTGGGCCTGAGAGAGATCTGACTAATCAGACCACCAGCTCTGCCACACTACCACCATCTGGGAGAGATTTCCTGCCCTTCCCAAGCTTCCCTTTCCAAAGTTGCAGCCAAAAAGGGGCAGAAACAACTTTCATGCTACCATACCCTCAGTGCTCTCTCATTTGTGCCCCTGCCATCAAAGCCAGCTTTACTGTGCTTCCCAGACAAGGTAGAGGGGTCATACTCTACAGTGCTACAGCAGGTAAGGGATGGAGCCAGGTCTCTAATTCTCACTCCCTCTGAGCATGCTCACCAGTAACCCCCCAAACCAGGGCCAACTCCCTCCCTGCTGCTCAGATGAGGTGCATGGCCTAATCTCCCAAGTGCTGCAAGAGGTGATTGGGCTCATGGCCCCATCAGGGACAGCTCTCTTGCCAAGGGTGGTGAGGGCAGAAGGGATGGAAAGGGTCTCTCCTTTGTCCAAACCACTGCACATCAAACAAGAGGCAGGACCAGGTACCCATGCCCATGCCCACCAGGCAGCTCATCAGAAAGCCCCAAATCTAGGGCCAGCTCTACTCTGCTGCTCAATCAAGGAAGGCTGTCACTAGAGGCAGGTTTTGAGATCATATATGCTCATGTCTGGCCAGTGTGTAGACAGCCTCTTTTTGCTGCCTGTGGATGAAAATTTATAGCTCTTGGCTTCATCTCCGGCTCTAACAAAAATCTTCCTGAAAACTACCATGATTCTTGGCAAGACAATAATGAAATTAACCTCTGAAACTGTAAGTCAGCCCCAGCAACGTTCTTTGCTTTATAGGAATTACTGTGGTCATAGTGTCTCTTCATAACAACAAAACTGAAATTTCGACACCTTCCATCCTTACCCTCCAATTCATTCTCTAAATTTCTTTCTCACATTCACATTTTATTTTATACTCTATGATAATGATTAAAACGTCCAGGTAATAGTAAATAAACAGTAAATTACTAAGATTTCTTTTTGTGAATCTATTCAACATTTTATCATTTTTATCATAAATGTAACACTGTTCTTGTTTCGAATACAAATAAAATCTCAAAGAAAAATGAACTGTAATAAGAGGATATTAGCCAAAGACGTACAGATTTCCTAAGATACAATCCACAGAACTCAACAAACTTAACAACAAGAAGGGTCCAAGTGAGAATGCTTCAATCACACTTGTAAGGGAAAAGAAAGAAATCACACGAGGCAGAGAGAGAGAGAGAGAGAGAGAGAGAGAGAGAGAGAGAGAGAGAGAGAGAGAGAGAGAGAGAGAGAGAGAGAGAGAGAGAGAGAGAGAGAGAGAGAGAGAGAGAGGGAGGGAGAACTAGGTGGGAGATGGGAGGGGGAGGAAAAAAAATGAACACATTCAGGTATGGGAAGGCAGGAGAGAGGCCGTGAGTGTTAGCAGCTCTCCCAAGTCTGCCTGCCCAGAGCATAGGAGGAACTCTGGCCAGATGTGGGCTATCCTTCCTACCCTTCCTTCCCCTGCCCTCATTAGTTTCCACATATTTGGTGCTAAATTTTCATTTTTTATGAAGTCTATGACAATCCTAGAACTAAGGTATCACAAAACTGGTTCATCCTTGTTTTCTGCAATGATCACTTTTCATACTATTAAAAGAGCTGGAGTCCTATTCATCCCTTCATGTTAAAATTAACTAGGTCCTAAGATTGCTGTTTTTACTGACTGCATGTGCTGCTGTTCCCAGTCCATGTCTCCATTCAGAGATCAAAAACCAGCAGCAGCCTTATGACTTGACTAGGACAATTGAGAATCCTGAAATGGGTTATTGGGTCCAACTGGCTAATAAAGAAAAACCACTTGGGATGTCATGATTTCCATATTTAACGTTTGATCTGTGCCGGCTGGCTGATAACTCATGGCCTGACTCCCAACAGACTTTACAACATTCATACACTAAGTAGACTTAGGGAGAATTTTGTATATGTCTGGGGAAAAGAGAACTGTGGCATATGGGGAACCAGAACAATTCTATTATGCTTTTTGGGATTGTGAAACATCGGGATAGAAGGCATCAATGGAAAATTTTATTACAGTCACCTGACAGGGGAGGGAATCTGAAGTTCAACTAAAGTTCACCAGCCTAGGAAAGCAGGAAAAGGGCTGGGAAACTGGGAAACCTTGGGGCCTCCGATTTTATATTATTGGGGGGAAAAACCTCAAACTCATTTTCACAATTAGGCTCCTGATAAAACCAATAGTAAACCCCCTGAATGTGACTGTAGGACCAAACCGAATTTTGGCAAACACTAAACCTATACCAAGAGGTCTTGCCCAGAAAAACCTATGCCAAAGTCTATTCTCAAACCAGTGTTTGTTGACCTCCAAGTCCTTCCCCAGCAGGCTCTGCGCCCCCGTAGATCTGATCTGGTCAAGGATGCTAAAAACCTTTCAGATTTTGACCAGTTCCCAACCAGAGCTAACCATCTTCTGCTGGCTGTGTTATTATGCCAGAAACCCTTTTTATGAAGATGTTGGTTTTATGTCTAAATATAATGAGTCCGAGAGAGACACTGCATGCATATGGTCCCAAGAGAAGAACCTTAACCATACAGACCATATCAGGACAGGGGACCTGCCTGGGAAAAGTTCCCTTGTCACATCAACATATTTGTAACCAAAATACCCTCATGGTGCATTCCAAATGGGTTATTTCCCCCTGAACAGGCATGGTGGGCCTGTTCAACAGGGTTGACTCTGTGTGTGCATGGAGAGGTTCTTAATTCCCCTACTGCAAAGGAGTTCTCTATTCTAGTCCAATTGGTGCCATCCATAACCTATTATTCAGAGGAAATAGTGCTGAAGAACCTAATAGGGCATGTTGGGGGAGACCTCAAAAGACAGAAGAGAGAAACTATTTCCCTAACGTTGGCTATAATTTTGGGAGCAGGGCTACCTAGTGCAGGCACTGGGATAGCAGCTCTAACATTGTAAGAGAATAACTATACAGCCTTATATTAGATACAGATCAAGACAGCCAATGCTTAGAAAAATCCATTGCACACCTAGAGTGAAATGTAGATTCCCTGGCTGAGATAGTTGAACAGAACATACAAGGGTTAGACTTTGTGTTCCTGCATCAGGGATCCACTTAGACTTGAACTACTTTTTCTTTCTTTTCTAGATATATTGGATTTTTTGCTAATATTCATTATAGAACAATATGTGAAATGTTCATAAAAAACATTCCTAAATGTTCCATAACCTTCCCAAACACTGTCTCTACCTGGAGACCAACTGTTTAAATATATTAGCCTACTCAAAATATTATATATTCAAATCATAATAAGACTGAAGCTATGGTGACAGCTAGAGGCGTAAATTGCTTCTGAGTAAAATTTTCACACTAAATGGACAACTGTGACCATAGAACAGGCACTGAGTTAACATGTCAGTGGTGGGCATAAATATACCACCTCCTGTTTAAACGTGTACACTGTGTTTAAACTGTAAGACAGAATTTGCAACACCTATTCCCTTGTTTGTCTTCCCAATATTTTATTATTGAATAAAGCTTCCTTGTCTGAACTTTATTACTTGTCTATTTGGTTGTTATATAGGAGATAGGTTGCCAGGCATATTACTTCTATGACTTCTACCTTTTTGATTGCTAGTCTTAGTTGTTAACTTTACTGAATATTGAATTAACTGAAAGTGAAAAGCACTGGATATAAGTGATTTTCGGTTCATTACCTCATTTGAGGTCTAAAAACCTATCCTAACTCTGGGACACATATTCTTGTGCTAGCCTATGTAAAGCACATAGAAGACCCCTTTGGTTTTTGCCTTTTTGTCTTCATTCTCACAGGTATGCTTGTTCTTTTGAAGGTTTTAGAGTATATTTCTTTGAGAGCCCAACATATACTGAAGAACATCTGGGAAACTCAGTCTTGTGGACAGAAGATCTATTGGATTCCTTTACTATCTGACCATAGACATCTATTTTTAAATACCTGGGCTGGACCACAGTGTATAAATCCCTCTACAAACACACACACACACACACACACACACACACACACACACACACACACACACACACACATAATTATTCCAGTTTTTTCTTTAAAGAATTTTGACTACCATACCTAAAATCTCTAAAATTAAATTTATCTTCCTATATCCAATTACTTTCATGCTCCTGTTTTGAAGATATTCTAAACTATATCATACTATCAATTTTACTAATTATTTTATTTATTTATATTTCAAATGTGATCCCCTTCAGCATACTCCCTCCATGAGGCCCCTACCACACTTCCCTCCATTCTCTAAAATGTTACTCTCCCACCCACCTCTCTAGAATTCAACTTTTCTGGGGACATAAAGCTTCCACAGGACAAGCACACACGCTCATCGCACTGAGGCCAGACAATGCAATCCTCTGCTACATATGTATAGTAGGGGTTATGTACTAGTACATGTATGCTTTTTGGTTGGTGGCTTAGTACCTGAGAATTCTGAGAAATCTAGTTTTTTCATGGTGTTGTTCTTCCAATAGGGTTGTAATTCCCTTCAGTTCCTTCAGTCTTTGATCAAACTCTTCCATAGGGGTTCCTGGGTTTAGACCAATGATTGGCTGTAAATATCTGCATCTGTCTCAGTCAGTTGATGGCATAGCCTCTTTTAGGACAGTCATGCCATGTTCATGTCTGAAAGCATATCTTGGTCAATTAACAAATGGGACCTTCTGAAACTGAAAAGGTTCTGTAAGGCAAAGGACACTGTCAATAGGACAAAATGGCAACCTAGTAATGGAGAAAAGTTCTTTACTAACCCTACATCTGATCGAAGGCTAATATTCAAAATATACAAAGAATTCAAGAAGCTAGACTCCAAAAAAAAAAAAAAAAAAAAAACAAAAAACAAAAAACAACCTAATGAAAAAATGAGCTCTAGAGCTAAACAAAATTCTCAATTTAGGAATCTCAAAAGCCTGAGAAGCACCTAAAGAAATGTTCAACATCCTCATTTATTGTGAAATAAAAATCAAAACCACGCTGAGATTCCATCCTAAACCAATCAGAATGGTTGAGACCAAAATGTCAGGTGAAAATAGCTGCTAGAGCAAATGTAGATAAAAAAGAACACTTTATCTTTGCTAGTGGGATTGCAAAGTGTTTTCCAGATTCCATAATCTGGAAAATATTCTGGCATTTCTTCACAAAATTGGAAATAAGTCTATCTGAATATTCATATATACAACTTCTGGGCATATACCCCAAAATGCTCTACCATATCATGAGTAAACCTTCAGTGTTTACAGCAGCCTTAATTATAATAGCGGGGGTTCAGGGACTATGCCGAACTTAGGAAATTAATCTGAACAGGTAAGAGAGTGCACCACAGAACTGGACAGCTTCTGGGACAGGCGGAGCCACAGAACCACTGAGGCAGCACGCTTTTCAGGCAATAGAAAGCCAGCCACCCTCCCAACCAAAGGACAGGTATCTGCCTGGTTAGGAAGGCTTCAGCCTCAGGAGCAGCAGATGCCACTTTGGTTCTGGGACTCCACCGAACTTAGGAACTTAGTCTGCACAGGTGAGAGTGTGCACTTCTGGGACCTGCCAAGCAACACAGCTTCTGGAAAAGGTCCTGTTTTTGGCCCACTTCTTCAGCCAGGAGGAGGTCCAAACACAAGATAATCTGTGCACCTTCCCTGTAAGAGGAGAGCTTGCCAGCAGAGAGAACTCTGAGCACTGAAACTCAGAGGAGAGAGTCTGTCTCCCAGGTCTGCTGATAGACGGTAACAGAATCACCAGAAGAACAATCTCTAAACAGAGTCAACTATAACAACTAACTCCAGAGATTACCAAATGGTGAAAGGTAAATGTAGGAATCTTACTAACAGGAACCAAGACCACTCACCATCATCAGAACCCAGCACTCCCACTTCGCCTAGTCCAGGGCACCTCAACACACCCGAAAACCTAGACCCAGATTTAAAAGCATATCTCATAATGATGGTAGAGGACATCAAGAAGGACTTTAATAACTCACTTAAAGAAATACAGGAGAACACTGCTAAAGAGTTACAAGTCCTTAAAGAAAAACAGGAAAACACAATCAAACAGGTAGAAGTCCTTACAGAAAAAGAGGAAAACACATCCAAACAGGTGAAGGAAATGAACAAAACCATACTAGACCTAAAAAGAGAAGTTGACACAATATAGAAAACTCAAAGTGAGGCAACACTGGAGATAGAAATCCTAGGAAAGAAATCAGGAACCATAGATTTGAACATCAGCAACAGAATACAAGACATGGAAGAGAGAATCTCAGGTGCAGAAGATCCCATAGAGAACATCGGATCAACAATCAAAGAAAATGGAAAATGCAAAAAGATCCTAACTCAAAATATCCAGGAAATCGAGGACACAATGAGAAGACCAAACCTACGGATAATAGGGGTGGATCAGAATGAAGATTTTCAACTCAAAGGACCAGCAAATATCTTCAACAAAATTATTGAAAAAAACTTCCCAAATCTAAAGAAAGAGATGCCCATGAACATACAAGAAGCCTACAGAACTCCCAATAGATTGGACCAGAAAAGAAATTCCTCCCGACACATAATAATCAGAACTACAAATGCACTAAATAAAGAGAGAATACTAAAAGCAGTAAGGGAAAAAGGTCAAGTAACTTATAAAGGCAAGTCAATCAGAATTACACCAACTTTTTCACCAGAGACTATGAAAGCCAGAAGAGCCTGGACAGATGTTATACAGACACTAAGAGAACACAAATTCCAGCCACGGCTACCATACCCAGCTAAACTCTCCATTACCATAGATGGAGAAACAAAAGTATTCCACAACAAAAACAAATTCACATATTACCTTTCCACAAATCCAGGCCTTCAAAAGATAATAACAGAAAAAAGAAAAAAACTAGGAAGGGAACCTTGCCCTAGAAAAAACAAGAAGGCTATCCCTCAACAAACCTAAAATAAAACAGCCACAAAAACAGAATGCCTACTTTAACAACAAAAATAAGAGGAACCAACAATTACTTTTCCTTAATATCTCTTAATTTCAATGGTCTCAACTCCCCAATAAAAAGATATAGACTAACAAACTGGCTACACAAACAAGACCCAGCATTTTGCTGCTTAAAGAAACTCATCTCAGAGAAAAAGATAGACACTACCTCAGAATGAAAGGCTGAAAAACAATTTCCCAAGCAAATGGTATGAAGAAACAAGCAGGAGTATCCATCATAATATCTGATAAGATTGACTTACAACCCAAAGTCATCAAAAAAGACAAGGAGGGGCACTTCATTCTCACCCAAACTTATGGGACACAATGAAAGCATTTCTAAGAGGAAAACTCATAGATCTGAGTGCCTCCAAAAGGAAACTAGAGAGAGCACACATTAGCAGCTTGACAACACACCTAAAAGCTCTAGAACAAAAGGAAGCAAATTCACCCAAGAGGAGTAGATGGCAGGAAATAATGAAACTCAGGGGCAAAATCAACCAAGTGGAAACAAGAAGAACTATTTAGAGAATCAACCAATCGAAGAGCTGGTTCTTTGAGAAAATCAACAAGATAGACAAACCCTTAGCCAGACTCACTAAAGGGCACAGGGAAAGCATTCTAATTAATAAAATCTGAAATGAAAAGGGAGACATAACAACAGATCCTGAAGAAATCCAAAAAACCCTCAGTTCCTTCTACAAAAGGCTATACTCAACAAAACTGGAGAACCTGGATGAAATGAAGAAGTGTCTAGACAGATACCAGGTACCAAAGTTGAATCAAGATCAGGTAAATGATCTAAACAGCCCGATATCCCCCAAAGAAATAAAAGCAAACCTTAATAATCTCCCAACCAAAAAAAAAAAGCCCAGGACGAGATGGGTTTCGTGCAGAGTTCTATTAGACCTTCAAAGAAGATCTACTCCTAGTTCTGCACAAACTGTTCCACAAAATAGAAACAGAAGGTACTCTACCCAACTCATTCTATGAAGCCACAATTACTCTGATACCTAAACCACAAAATGACCCCACAAAGATAAAGAACTTCAGACCAATATCACTTATAAATATTGATGCAAAAATCCTCAATAAAGTTCTTGCTAACCAAATCCAAGAACACATCAAAACAATCATCCATCCTGACCAAGTAGGTTTCATCCCAGGGACGCAGGGATGGTTCAATATACGGAAATCCATCAATGTAATCCAGTATATAACAAACTCAAAAACAAAAACCACATGATCATCTCATTAGAAGCTGTGAACACATTTGACAAAATCCAACACCCATTCATGATAAAAGTCTTGGAAAGATCAGGAATTCAAGGCCCATACCTAAACATGATAAAAACAATCTACAGCAAACCAGTAGCCAGCATCAATGTAAATGGTAAAAAGCTTGAAACAATCCCACTAAAATCAGGGACTAGACAAGGCTGTCCACTCTCTTCCTTCCTATTCAACATTGTACTTGAAATCCTATCCAGAGCATTTAGACAACAAAAGGAGATCAAGGTGATACAAATTGGAAAGGAAGAAGTCAAAATATCACTTTTTGCAGATGATATGATAATATGTATACGTGACCCAAAAATTCCACCAGAGAACTCCTAAGCCTGATAAACAGCTTCAGTGATGTAACTGGATATAAAATTAACTCAATCCAGTCAATGGCCTTTCTCTTCACAAAGGACAAACATGCTGAGGAAGAAATTAGGGAAACAACACCCTTCTCAATAGCCACAAATAATATAAAATACCTAGGCATGACTCTTAGGAAGTAAAAGATCTGTATGACAAGAACTTCATGCCTCTGAAGAAAGAAATTAAAGAAGATCTCAGAAGATGGAAAGATCTCCCATGCTCATGGATTGGCAGGATCAATATAGTAAAAATGGCTATCTTGCCAAAACAATCTACAGATTCAATGCAATCCCCATCAAAATTCCAACTCAATTCGTCAACAAATTAGAAAGAGCAATCAGCAGATTCATCTGGAATAACAAAAAACCTAGGATAGCAAAAACTCTTCTCAAGGATAAAAGAACATCTAGTGGAATCACCATGCCCAACCTAAAGCTGTACTACAGAGCAATTGTGATAAAAACTGCATGGAACTGGTATAGTGACAGACAAGTAGACCAATGGAACAGAATTGAAGACCCAAAGAAAAACCCACACACCTATGGTCACTTGATCTTTGACAAGCAATCTAAAACCATCCAGTGGAAAAAAGACAGCATTTTCAACAAATGGTACTGGCACAACTGGCTGTTATCATGTTGACGATTGCGAATTGATCCATTTCTATCTCCTTGTACTAAGGTCAAATCTAATTGGATTAAAGAACTCCACATAAAACCAGAGACATTGATACTAATAGAGGGGAAAGAAGGGAAAAGCCTCGAAGATATGGGTACAGGGGAAAAATTCCTGAATAGAACAGCAATGGCTTGTGCTGTAAGATGGAGAATCGATAAATGGGACCTCATAAAATTGCAAAGCTTCTGCAAGGCAAAAGATGCCTTCAATATGACAAAAAGACCACAAACAGATTGGGAAAGGATCTTTACCTATCCCAAATCGGTAAGGGGACTAATATCCAATACATATAAAGAACTCAAGAAGGTAGACTCCATATATTCAAATAACCCCACTAAAAATGGGGCTCAGAACTAAACAAAGAATATGCCCCAGTACAGGGGAACGCCAGGGCCAAAAAGGGGGAGTGGGTGGGTAGGGGAGTTGGGGTTGGTGGCTATGGGGGACTTTTGGTATAGCATTGGAAATGTAAATGAGCTAAATACCTAATAAAAATGGAAAAGAAAAAAAAAAGAAAATATATATATATCATAAAATTCTGAAATATATAACCTAAGGTTGCTCTTTAAGTCCTTGAAAAAAAAAATAAAAACAAAAGTTATAGTAAGAAGTAATAAAATCAAAGGCAGACATGAATGTGAACTAGAGCACAGAATAAGGCAACTCAAACAAAAAATACATTCTTTTAAAAGCTTAAAATAATAAAATCAAATAAAAAGTGTAAAATACAAAAGTGGGTGGTGAGTGGGAGATGCTAGATATACAAATGACATGAGAAAGAGAGACCAAGAGAGAGGAAAAAAGGATTTTGGAGCTCTCCCAGGAACAGAAGGAAATTTGGAGATGTACTGTTTCTCTTTGCCCCATACAGGAGACATCCATAATTCTGGTTACATCAAGTTCTCTACCCTCTCTGTATTGTCTGTGTTTAATGCACCAGTCTTTCCATGTGTCAATTCGTGTCTGTTTTTGTTTTGTTGTCTGAACAACTGTTGTTCTGTTTCATGTTGAATAAAAATAGTTAAAACTTAAAAAAAAAAAAAAAAAAGTTCTCACCAGAGGAATACCGAATGGCAGAGAAGCACCTGAAAAAATGTTCAACATCCTTAATCATTAGGGAAATGCAAATCAAAACAACGCTGAGATTCCACCTTCACACCAGTCAGAATGGCTAAGATGAATAATTCAGGTGACAGCAGATGCTGGTGAGGATGTGGAGAAAGAGGAACACTCCTACATTGTTGGTGGGATTGCAAGCTTGTACAACCACTCTGGAAATCAGTCTGGCGGTTCCTCAGAAAATTAGACATATTACCACCAGAAGATCCAGCAATACCTCTTCTGGGCATATATCCAGAAGATGTCCCAACCGGTAAAAAGGACATATGCTCCACTATGTTCATAGCAGCCCTATTTATAATAGCCAGAAGCTGGAAAGAACCCAGATGCCCCTCAACAGAGGAATGGATACAGAAAATGTGTTACATTTACACAATGGAGTACTACACAACTATTAAAGAGAATGTGAGTTTCCTTCATTCGGATTCCAGATTTGGAGTATAGGGGATGTGATTACTTGGCATTATTCTATTTTAATTCATTCATTCATTCACTCAACCCTGTCCACCTTCTTATTATTACACATCCCATATCTACTGACCATCCACTGTATCCAAGAGCATGTCCCCAAGCCACCTGATCTCTAAACACCCAGGGGCCTCTAGCCTCTTGAGACCTCAGTGCATCATCTCTGATTGAACAGAGATCAAATTTTTTTTCAGTGTATATTTTGGGGATAATCTAATAGTTGGTATATGCTTCCTGTTTGGTGGTCTATCATTTGGGAGAATTCTGGTCCAGAATAATTGAGACAGCAGGTCCTCCTAAAGGGATACTCTCCTCTTCAGCCTCCTTCAGTCTTTCTCCAATTCCCCAATGGTTCAGCAGATTCTGTCCATTGGTTGGTTGCAGACATATGCATCTGATTGTTTCAACTGCTCATTAGGTCTTCAGAAGTGCATTCATGCTAGTATTCACATTACAATTATGTGAATTCAGAAGCCAGCAGAGTTCGTGGACTGCAAGCAGGTCTTCTGAAAAAGCAATGCATGATATAATTACCTGAATTTTCTGGCAGTGCTCTTCAATATTGTGTTCTACGTGATGCAATATTCCACTCTCTTTCTCTAGCTCTGTCTCTGTCTCTGTCCCTCTCTGTCTCTGTCTCTCTCTGTCTCTTTGTCTCTCTCTCTCTGTCTCTCTGTATCTGTCTCTGTCTCTGTCTCTGTCTCTGTCTCTGTCTCTCTCTCTCTCTCTCTCTCTCTCTTTCTCTCTCTCTCTCTGTCTGTCTCTCTCAATATCTATTCCTCTAACACTCAGTATGACTAATGATTCTCTTATCTTCTCTTCTACAAAGGGGATGATATTTTAATGTCATCTGCAAATTGTTATTCTGAATCGGAGTAGGGAAAGGACACTTTAAATCTGTTGTTACACCCAAGAGCATGGCTTTTAAAACCTGGTGAATCAGTAGAAGATGAGACAATGTATAGAAGAGGTTGCTTCTTTTGCTTTGGTTTGGTTTAGCTTTGTTTATTTCTGTTACACGCAATCATTAGAAGAAACTCTGTGAAATACTGCCTAATGCAAATTTCCTGAAGGAAAATAGGTACCTCAGAACCAAAATTATATTTCTCAGTTACAATATATAATATATATTATTAGAGATTTTTTTTCATTAAACCTTGATCAGAATTTTTCTCTGATCTTAACAAATCTGCAAAGTACATGGGGGATAAAGGTGCACACTCTCAGGTGTGCATGGAATGACAATATGTTGAAGACCTTATTAGCCTCCATGTCTTTACCCTATGTGCCATCTTGGAAAAAAAAATATGCTGAAAGTCAAGAAAATGGCTTACTTGAATATGCCAGGGAGATTTCTAACCAAAATGTCACTGTGTATATCTCTAACACAAGGTAGACCTGGTATTGCAAGAGACAGTAAATGGCAGTAACATTGGTGCACTCTAGGATATGGGCCTGTTCTAAGTGTACATCAATAACAACAAAGAGAACGAAAATTTGCAGCCTAATTGCATAAAGGATATAGATATATCTATCTATTTATCTATAGATTAGATAGATAGATAGATAGATAGATAGATAGATAGATAGATAGATAGATAGATAGATAGATAGATAGATAGATAGTTATAATAAATACACAATGATACACACACATACATATATATTATATATAATATAACACTTATAAGCATATACATATAATACATATATACACATATCCATCTGTTAAACAAATATGATATATGATATTTGTGCACAGCAAGATTTCAGTTTCATAATGATGATCACCTTTACATATAATCAAATGAATCTGACTTTTTTGTCTACTTCAATCTAATTTATATCACTCTTCATATATTAGAAACTCTTGATACATTTTAATAAATATCAGTAATCCTATTGCTGAATATAGAAAGGTTTGTTCCATTTTCTCTTCATTTTTGTCTTGGTTATATTGTTTAATTTCATATCCCATGTTATCTCCTGTTTTAGATTTCCCCCTGGAAATCCCTCATCTGACCACCTCACCTGCCTCCGAACCTGTGCTGTCCCATCAATTCACCCACTCCATTTCTATACTAGAAAATCCTACCGCCTGATTTTACTGGACTTAGGATCAGTTATCTACTTTCTCATTCACAAATGCTATCTCTGTGAGATGTAAACTTTACTGTTGTATAGTAAATTTGATATTGGTAAATGATCATGTCAAGAAAAACTAACTACAATCAAGCAGGATTGGTCCAACAGATTGTATATGTTCAGCAAGTTTACCCCATTCACTAGGTATTATGCCCATTGCAACAAGTTTAAGAAATGTTCCTGACCCAACTAGCAGCTGAAAGAGTCAGATGCAAACACTTGCACCCAACCAATGTCTTGAAGCAGTTGAACACTATTGTTGAATTAACTAAGTTTAAAAGATGGTGAAGAGGAGGGCAGCCCTGTAGAAGGACCAACAGTCTCAATTAACTTGCTCCCCCAAGATGTCTAAAACTCTGGACAACCAAGGAGACAAAATATGCCTGCTGATATGAGGCCTCAAGCACACATACAGAAGAGGATTGCTGGGTGTGTGTTCCATCTGAATAGATGCACCTAATTTTCAAGAGAATGGAAGTTCCAGGGGGTTTAGATTTCTGGTAGTTTAGAGGTGAGGTGTGGAGACATTTTTGTGGAGAGTATGAGGTGTGAAGGAGGTATGGGATGTGGAACAATTGGAGGGTAGATAGGGTGGGGAATAAAATCTGGACTGTAAATAGAAATAATTATAAAGAAAGAAAAAAAGACAAAAGTTATTGCAATTGCACTGAATTGTGGAATATTAGTGGAGAGTGGTGTGTTCAAGGGTTTTCTTTCCTTTTCTCTATAAAAATGCATTCATGGAAAGCAAGTATTAAGATTTTTAAGGATCCAGGACTATTTTGGAAACTGTTCAGAGAATGTTCTGCCAATGCTGAATATCTGAGTTCTGTTCCTCTATCGTCGTCTGCTATTTCATAACTGTTTTTGTGTCCCTTAAACTGCAGTTTGAGTATCAAGACGTTCTTTGCAAACATGACATCTTCAATCCAGTTTCAATGAGTAAAATGTGGATTTTAATGCAGGATGTATTCCTTAAAGGGATGTTTCTGTGGAGACTAACATGAAGAGACATTTTTTTTAAATGATGATGCATTTTAGACCAAATTCTCATGCTGTTGATGGATGAATGTGAAGGATTTAGTGTAGCTGCAAACATACACTTATCTTTTTGGAAATGTTATTTTCTAGGATGTAGTAAAATCAAAATGTTGCCTCCATTTTCATCTATTTAGAATTTTCGGAGTCCAGGACCTCAATCTGATCCGGAAAATGAGGCCAGATTATCATAAAAATTGAATACACGATAATATCAGTTTTAACATTTCTTTCCTAACAAAATGATAATTGCTTGTTGACATATTTACAAACTTTCTTTATTTTATTCTGTGTTTGTTTACATTCCTTTATCATATTTTTACAGTGGAGTAGTTATCCCAGTCTCAGCCTGCACCCTGACTTCCTCATCACATACCTCTGCCCTCATCAGCAATAGGATATCCACACATCCCAACCCCCACATATTCCCAATGCCTAGGACCTCAACTTTCTCTGGTGTTTAGGTGTATCTTCTTCCATTGAGGCCAGGTCAGGCAATCCTTTCTGTATATGTGTCAGTGTCTCATATCCGCTGGTGTATGCTGCCTAGTTAGTGGCATATTATCTAAGAGATCTTAGTTGTCCAGAGTAGCTGACAGTGATGTTAGTCATTCTATTGGTCACACTCCTCAGCTTCTTCCAACTAGCTCCTTATTTCAAAAACAGGGTTCCCCAAATTCTGTCAATTGTTGGATAAGATATGTGTATATTTGAAAGCAGAAAAAAAAAAGAATGATTTCACCTTAGAATACAGAGCCATATTTTGGAGAACACTGAAAAAAACAGAGAGTCTTCTCTCATGAATATGTTCCTACTGGAAATAAGAAAAAGTGTTCTTATTTCATATTTGTTGATTCTTTAGGTTGATTTGTTTCTCTGATACTTTTATTTATAGCCCTATTTGACCTGGGACTTAATTTCTATGCAAGGTCATAGATTCAATTGCCAAATCCAATTTAATTGGAAAATAGCAGGACAGAAATCTTCATGAAAAAAAAATGATGAATAACATTGAAATAAAAATTTGAGAACTTTATTTCTTCCAAAGGAAAAACAAAAGTAAATGAGTAAAGATTTTATGGAGAATGTACATTAGATTGGTGGATAAATATTTCTAGACATCACTGGATGAATAAATGTGAATTATTCCAAAACAAGATAAATGCAGTGTAAGTCAATAATTTAAAGAGATGTACCAAATTAATATTTGACAGTATTCCTGAGCTATGTGTTCAGATATCTGACTTCTATCTGACACCTTGGATAGAATTCAAGTCTGGTCTTATTTCAATGATGTAGATCTTGGGTGTAAAGATGCATCCAAGCATCACTGTACTGGATGCCAAGATTGAGAAGACCTCTACAGCAGCCATGACCATGCCCTTAGTCCTATGTGAGTCATGGAGGAAGGTGACATAAACACTGCAGAATCCTAGCACGACAAAGGTCAGGAACTTGGCTTCATTAAATGTTTCAGGAAAATTCTTTGCCACGAAATCCACAGTGAAGCTTCCAAGGGCAAGGCAGGTCAAGTATCCCAAAATTCAGTAGAATGCAGTAACTGAACCCTTGTTGCACAAAATGATTATCATTATCATCAATATCAACAAATATCAATATCAACAAAAGGAGGAGAAACTGAGAGCCAGATTACCCACAGAATACATTGATATGGAACATATCAGAAGGATGTATTTCATTGAACCTGATAAAAGGAGGTTCCTTAAACCTCTTCCAGGTTCTGTGATCATGAAAGCCAAACTACAATGATTGTTTTGGCAAGCAATGTGGAAACAGACACCATGAATACAATTCCAAAAGTGATTTGTTGTAAGGCTACATTTTTTTCTGTTAGGAAGACCAATGAAGAAAAAGGAGCATGAGAAAATGGAACATGAGTGACATGAGTAGCTGATGAGAAATGTGGAAAGACATAGAAGGAAGGACAGGAAGCAAGTTAGAGAGTAAGAAAGATTAAAGCTTAGAGAAAGAGGTGAAAGCTTAGAGAGAGTAAGGATTGTAAAAGTTGAGAGAGAGAGAGAGAGAGAGAGAGAGAGACAGAGACAGAGACAGAGACAGAGACAGAGACAGAGACAGAGACAGAGACAGAGGGAGGGAGGGAGGGAGGGAGAGAGGGAGGGAGGGAGGGAGAGAGAGAGAGAGAAAAGAGAGATAGAGAGAAAGAGAGAAAGAGAAAGAGGGAGACACTGAGGTAGGGCCAAGTAGCCTCTCATATATTGGGCTTGCTATCTTGCTGTTGCTAGGTAACTGGAAGGAATCTAACCTGAAGATCAGAAGCTTTGGTCATTTTGTATATAACTTCTAGCCATTACCCTATCCTGAGCAGGGGTGCCTGTGGGTTGGGTAAATTCACCAGGGGCCAGTGTTCCAGAAGTACTGAGGAAATGCCTTTTTTCCCATGTAGGTGAAAATTACGACCCATTAGGTTTCATCAGGTTTAAGGACTTCAGCATGACTGGAGACCAGGCATTTGGTACATAGCCCAATGCCCCAAGCTCAATGATCAAATTTAACTCTAGCATCCAGAGTTTGTGGTTTCTCAGCAAAACAACAGCACAGACGATGTGAGTTTGAAACTCTGGAGACTCCCACCAGAAGAAATCAAGGCATGGAGGTTGGGTTTGGTAAAATGATCTAGAAGAAATCTGTAAAACAGTGAAAGGACAATTGAAAAGACTCATATGGAAAAGATCAGCAACAGGGAATGCCTCAGGAGACCATCCTTGTATTCATAGCTTCTCAAGACAAAATTCAAATGACCAATAGTACTGGAGGAGAGTCTGTGAATGCATCAGGGAGGGGAGAGTAAGTGTTAGGAGGGAGGGTGAGATAGAGAAAAAAGTAGAAGGAGAAAAAGAAAGAGAACGAGAAGGGAAAGTAGAAGGAGAAGAATATGGAGAGGGAGAACAGAAGAAGGAAGGGAAGAGGAAGGGGTGGAGCAGGATGACAAGGAGAAAGAGATGGAAGAAGAACAAAAAAAAGAAGAGGAAAATGAAAAAGAAGGAGCAGGAGGGGAGGAGAAGGAGAAAAGGAGAAGGTGAAATAAGGAGGAGAGAAGGAGAGAAGAAGAAGGAGAGAGGAGGAAGAGATGGGGAAGGAGAAGAAGTAGAAGAAGATGTGGAAGAAGAACTAAAAGAAGAAAGAGGGAGAGGAGAAAAAGATTGAGAAGGAAGAAGAAAGAAGGAGAAGAAAGAAGAAAGAAAAGTAGAAGAAAAAAAGAAGAAAGAGGAGGAGGAGGAGGAGGAAGAGGAGGAGAAAAGAGAAGGAGAAGGCAAAGAAGGAGAAGAAGTAGAAGGAGGAGAAGGAGAACATGGAGAAGAAATGAGAAGAGATGAGAGGTATAGTTAGGCAGACACAGACAGAGAAACACAGACACACAGAGAGAGTCGTGCACATAAACATTCACACAGAGACACACAAGTAGGCACAGAGACAGAGAAAAATATACATATAAAGAGAGACATGCACAGAGACATTCACAGAGATACACACATTTACACAACTTAATTAAGAAGTATTTACAAAAATATATCTATGAAATTACAAGGATATTAAGTACTAAATTATGTGAGCATTGAGGAGGAATGAGATCCAAACAAATTTTGCAAGTCCTGCAACATTCTGCATGCTTCCACACAGCTTTAGCTGTGGGAGTATCAGTTATAGGGCTGTAACTTTTGTTTTTTTCATTTATAATTTACTGTGAATCTCCTTTCTCCACCATTCAATATGGTCAGTAGTTTCCATGTCGAATGACTTTCCAATGCATGGCATCTAGTGAGAAAGAGAAAACAATTTAAAAAAAAGAGTCTCTATGCTGGAGCCAACTGTACAAACAATTTGTAGTTATTCTCCAAATGCAGGGCTCAAAGTACTCAGAGGCTCCTCTAGCTTTTACACAGATCTTAAGTTTGGTCCCCCAGCATCACTGAGAACCTATTGACAATTCTCACTCAGGTCATAAAGCTATGGAGCATTCCAATGTATTGAGTTCCAGAGAAAAAGCCATTTGGAAGCTTATCTCTCTAAAAGTGAAGATTGCGCTGAAAATTATGAAAAGTGAGAATAATTTTAAATATGAAAAAACATTCCACAAACACACATTAAAATAATACATGTAGACAAAATTGACAGCAATCTATATGACACAATACCCACATACACGAGAGGGGAAGGGGCAGGGGGAGAGGTGGAGAGACATATGTATACTTACAATACTTTTTTTTTTTTAGTCAAGTTGTCAAAACTGACACAATCAATGTACAGGAAGAGATGTATATGGCAAACACTGGGGACAGACTGTCATGATAAGGACAGCATAGGAGGAAACAACAAGTTGATCTGTGGCATTGAGAGCCTGAATGGGCCCTTCTACATTTGGTTGGATTTAGAATCCAAGATTTAGTTCAGAACCAGCCAGCTCCCTCCTTGTCCCAGTGATCTACTTTTGCTGGGGCACAGTCACAAAGGTTCCACAACATTTCTAGACAGTTTTCCCAGTTTTAGACAACTGGGACTGTGGGAGATATAACCGCCCCCATCTTAATTAAACTAAGCCACGCAAATGCAAAATATTTTTGAAAACAGTTTAATTTCAATTTTGGAAAGAGAACAGAGAGCTCTACAATGATATGGACTGAATTAGTCTTTAGGTTCCATTGTGCACCCTAAATTAAATATAGTGTAAAAGATTCTGTTTTCTATGTAGCAAGTGAGGGCTGAAAACAACACACTAATGGAGATAAAATGCAAAAAACTGGGATATACAGTAACAATTCAAAATGACACTGTGAAAAACGATGTATTTATACATGTTAACTGTCCTATTGACCACAGTGTCATTCATCATTGTGTTAGGATCCAATCTAGTGATTAATCATCAGGGTTTGACAGTAAAATCTTTAGGCTCAATACACCAGACATTAGCTGGAAAATGATTTACAAGAATGTAATGACCTTTGGTGTCTTCTCTGTGAATCTGTTGTATGGATGCCCTGTCGTTGGTTGTTTTAGTTTTTAGTGTTGTTTTAAAATAGAAATATTGAATGCAAAAGCAAGTTGCAGGAGCCCAAAATGTCTTTGCATCCTCTCTTTCTCCTTCCCATAACTTTCTAATTTTCCCAATCCCCACATTCATTCAAAATACAGAATTTCAAAAAATAAAGAAACTCATTCATCATCTTTACTTTGTGCTTGCATGCTGGTTGCAATTATCTTGTAAGCATTAAAAATCAGGCTAACATACTGCCTATGTTCAATAGGGTTTCATTGATGTGAAGCTACATCATGACTCAAGAAACACTTATAGGGAAAATTTAATTGATGTTGTCTTACAGTTTCAGAGGGTCAGTATATTATTATCTTGATAGGAAGAATGGCAGCATCCAGGAAGAGTCGGTGCTGGGGAAGGAACTAATTGGTCTATATCTTAGTCTGAAGGCAACCAGGAGGAAGTTTGTGGCCATAGGTACCAAGGAAGAGGATCGATTTTCGTCACTGAGCAGAGATTGTGCACTACATAATAGCAAGCCTACACAATGATACACTTCCTCAAACAAGCCAACACCTTGTAATAGTGCCACATCCCATGGGCAAAAGATATTCTAATCAACACACTGCATCATAGGAAAATGGTAGAGAGACATAAAGAAAGATACTGCATGATTGCATTCCTCTAGTCACAAGTGCTACATACCTACACGTTAATATGCACACACACACACACACACACACACACACACACACACACACACACACATAAACACACACACACACACACACACACATAAACACACACACACACACACACACACACACACACACACACACACACATGCCTATCTGATATGCATAATAATAATGTGCAGTCTCGGGTCCTGTGCGATTGGATTGGACCAGGTGCTGTGTTCCACTCACCAGAGGTCTTAGGATCCCGTGGTGGATCCTGTGTGTGTCCTTGGGGGTGTCCAGAGACACCCCTGGCAAGGGACCACGGTGTTCCCTTGATGTACTTCTGTTGTCCAATTGCTCTGGCTAGGATTTCAAGTGCTATATTGAACAGATAGGAAGAAAGTGGACAGTCTTGTCTAGTCCCTGATTTTAGTCGGATTGGTTTTAGTTTCTCTCCATTTAGTTTGATGTTGATTACTGGTTTGCTATATATTGCTTTTATTATGTTTAAGTATGGGCCTTGAATTCCTGATCTTTCCTTGATTTTTATCATGAATGGGTGTTGGATTTGTTTAAATGATTTCTTAGCATATAACGAGATGATTATGTGGTTTTTGTTTTTGAGTTTCTTATGTAGTGGATTACGTTGATGTGTTTCCTTATATTAAACCATCCCTAAATCCCTAGGATGAAGCCTACTTGATCATTATTGATGATTTTTGTGATATGTTCTTGGATTCAGTTTGCATGGACTTTATTAAATATTTTTGCATCGATATTCATAAGGGAAATTGGTCTGAAGTCTTCTATTTTGTTGGGAATTTATGTGGTTTAGTTATCAAAGTAATTTTGGCTTCTATAGAATTAATTGAATAGAGTACCTTCAGTTTCTATTTTATGGAATAGTTTCGGGACAGTTGGAATTAGTTCTTTTTTGAAGGTCTGATAGAACTCTGCACTAAACCCATGTGGGCTGTACTGGGCATTATTTGGTTGGGAGATTATTAGTGACTGCTTCTATTTCTTTAGGGGGTATGGGGCTGTTTAGATCTTTATTCTGATCTGGATTTAACTTTGGTATCTGATTTCTGTCTAGAAAATTGTCCATTTTGTTCAAGTTTTCCAGTTTTGTTTAGTATAGCCTTTTGTAGTAGTATCTGATGATGCCTAGGTTTTCCACAAGTTCTGGTCTTATGTCTCCCTTTTCATTTCTAATCTTGTTATTTAGGATACTATCCCTGTGCCCTGTAGTTCGTCTTGCTAAGAGTTTATCTATCTTGATACTATTTTCAAAGAACAGGCTCCTGGTTTGGTTGATACTTTGAATAGTTCTTTTTGTTCCCACTGGTTGATTCCAGCCCCGAGTTTGATTATTTTCTGCTATCTACTCCCCCTTGTAAATTTGCCTCCTTTTGTTCTAGAGCTTTTAGGTGTGCTGTCAAGCTCTTAGTGTGTGCTCTGTCTGGTTTTTTTTTTTTTGTGGTGGCATTCAGAGCTGTTGGTTTTCTTTGTGGGACTACATTCATTGTGTCCCATAAGTTTGTGTATATTGTCCCTTCATTTTCATTAAACTCTAAAAAGTGTTTAAGTTCTTCTTTATTTCTTCCTTGACCAAGTTATCATTGAGTAGAGTGTTGTTCAGTTTTCACGTGGATGTTGGCTTTCTATTATTTATGTGGTTATTGAAGATCAGCCTTCTTCCATGGTGATGTGATAGGGTGTATGGGATACTTTCAATATTTTTTTGAGTCCTGTTTTGTGACTGATTATATGTTCTATTGTGGAGAAGATACCATGGTGTTTTGAGAAGAAGTTATATCCTTTTGTTTTAGGGTAAATGTTCTGTAGATATCTATTAAATCCATTTGTTTCATAACTTCTATTATCTTCAATGTATCTCTGTTTAGAGTCTATTTCCAGGATCTTTCTATTGATAAGAGTGGGTTATTGAAGTTTCCCACTATTATGGTGGGCAGTGCAATGAGTGATTTGAGCTTTACTAAAGTTTCTTTAATGAATGTGGATGCCTTTGCATTTGGAGCATAGATATTCAGAATAGAGGGTTCATCTTTGAAGATTTTACCTTTCATGAGCATTAATTGTCCCTCTTGTCTTTTTTGATATCTTTGGGTTGGAAATTGATTTTATTCTATATTAGAATGGCTACTCCATCTTATTTCTTCAGACCATTTGCTTGGAAAATTGTTTTCCAGCCTTTTACTATGAGGTAGAATCTGGTTTTTTACCTGAGGTGGGTTTCTTTTATGCAGCAAAATGTTGTGTATTGTTTATATAGCCAGTCTGTTTGTCTATTTGTTTTTATTGGTGAATTGATTCCACATTAAGGCAACTTCAGACCAACTTCTCTTATGTATATCAATGCAAAAATACTCAATAAAATTCTCCCCAAACTAAAAGGGCTATTAGGTTCTTTACTGAGAGTCAAAACTGCAATGAGAACTTCCAGTTTTCCAAATGTCTCTGACTAATTGCTCTTTGATAGTAACTAGGCTTTCTCCTACTCAGAGCACATTACAAGAGGTTGTATAACAATTAACCAAAGGTCATCAGAAGGGAACTAATGATTTATTATAGGTTCTAGGGTAAAAGATAAAATATTGATTGGGTTTACCTACACAAAACTTCACTAACATCTTAGTTATGGTTTGATACCTTCAGTGAACCTGTTGATCTGAGACAGTTGTTAAACTTTGTAGCATGTGGTCATGTATTCTGAAATATGTATAAGTGCTGAGGACAAAGAGACGAGGAACATCTAGAGAAAAGATTTTTTTTTTTGCCTTTCTCCACTTAGACTATTTTTTTTTCCTTTTGCCCACTTAGAAGAATTTTTCCCTTTCCCCACTTAGGATCTTTCTGCTTTTCCCCTTATATAACTTTCATAGGAAATTTTTTATAACTTAGTAATAACTTCTATAATCACTTCTCTAAATTCCTTCTCTTCCAGTGACATCTGGTTAGTAGGCTCAAAATTAGAGCCCAGCAATTCCTGCTGAGCTAGAAAAAAGGCTGCATTGCTTAATCCTCCTCTTAGGCTACAAATGTTAATCACCTAAGCCAGCCTACCCTCAGAAAGACCCAGTACTTTTTAGAAGTTATCATCAGCATTTCAGTACAATGAGAGAGCTAGAAAGCCCTGGGACACTTAGATTTTAAAGCCATTGCCAGGGTCCTACTCTGTGACTCCACTGCTATCCTGGCTCAGAGCAATCCTGGACCTCAAACTCTACTATAGAGAAGAAGTGATTTAAAAAAAAAACTACATGGTATTGATACAGAGACTGACAGATGAATCAGTGGACTAGAACTGAAGATCCAGAAAGAAAACCAAATATTTATGGACCCTAGATTTTTGACAAGGAACCAAAAAAAAAAAAAAAAAAAAAAAAACGATGGAAAAAAGAAAGGATTTTCAATAAATGGTGATGTTCTAATTTGCAGTCTGTATGTTGAAAAATAAAAATAAATCCATACTTATCACCTTGCACAAAGCTCAGTTTCAAATTGAACACTATTATCAACATAAAATATGATACACTGAATCTAATAGAAGATAAACTCATTGACACAGAGAGGGAAATGTCCTAAACACATATCCCATGGTTCATGCTCTAAGATCAACAATTCATAAATGTAAAATAATAAACTATTTTAGATCATCTCCCCATTAATGTAACAATCACTGTAGTCATCAAATGGTTTCCATGTAAGATTTGAGGCAATTACCATATTAACCATTTTTTTTTAATTTGGTTGGTTAATTGTTTGGGGGGTATTCAATTTGAAATGAACAGGAGATCATTTCCTGCCTGCGAACAACGTGGAGGGAGTCAGTTCAGGAAACAGATAGCTACTACAGATAATAAATAAATAAATACTCCAAATGAAGGCAATTTTTAAACCTTTCATAGCATGGCAAAAAACACTTTAGTCATTTACAGACCAAAAGCTAGAACCTCTTTGTAGTGTGGGCATTGGGCTTAGCAGCCTAGTCTCAGTATACTAACATACTTGGAAATTATCATAAAAAAATACACTGAATAGTTTGTCTTTAGATCTTTAAAAACCTCAGAAATACTTATCAAAATAAAAGACTATAATAAATTCAACAGAATAAGTTTCATTTTCTTTCAACAAAAATTTAGGCTTTTTATAATAATAAATATTTGTTATGAGTAATTCTAGCTCATTTGGTCATAAATATATATGTTTTTAGGAAAATAATTCTAAAAACTTAAAATTTATGTTTTGTATTATTATGTATAATATTGGCAAATTAGATAAGACATGCTCATTCATGTTAAACTCATAAATCTACTCCTATTTATTGAATCTTTTAAAAATCAGAAACCTCCCTAGGCAAGATCTTAAACTAATGTTCCCACTTATGCCATGACATTTTTAGCAGATATTTAAATGTATTAACTGATCTACTAATGAGTAGAAATCTGAAAGACCAGAATCTCTGTTACCTTTCACATAATGATTCTATTCAATGTAAACTATGACTACAATTAGAAAAATACCCAAATCCTAAAGTCAAATCCTCACCTCTTTTATCAGTCATAGAAAATATTTTAATAGCTATGGTACTGTAATCTGTAATCCCAGCACTTGGCAGTTGAATGAAGGAGGATCAAGGCCTTTGACTGTCCATAGCTACATAGCGAGTTTGAGGTCAGCATGAGTAATGTAGGACTGTCTCAAATAAACCTGTCCCCTACAAATCAAACAGAAATCTAATGTTAGTATAAACATATAAGAAAGTAAATATTTCTGTCACTTCAGTAGGAAAATGTTGACCAGAAATACTAAAATAAATGTACAATTGCAATTTTTTTACTATATTTTTGAAGGGAAAACTATTGAAATCTGGATATCCATAGAGTTCCCTGTTTAGAACATTATCCTGACAGCATATAGCCCAGAAATGGTAAGAAGCAAGGCTTGGAGAATCACAGGAGTTGCCTTGCCCAGACTTTAGAGATGGCAGCAAATAACTGTAAGTATCACCTGTTTTTTTAGACTGAGGAAGTTCAATTGATGATGACATGTTCCAATATAATAATAGAAAAACAAACAAACAAACAAATAAAAAACTATTATTTCTGCTTTAGATCTTGGCAGGGCCATTCTAGCCCCATCGTTTGACAAAAGCACAACACAGCTCAGAAAATTGTTTTGATGACATCAACAATTGTCAGACTTAAAATCTATCGATGTGCTTCAAACTTCTCTCATCTTCCGGGGTTATACATGGTGGTATTTATGAGACCTCTAAATGATCCCTAGGAATAGGAGCATAGTGTGTAGAGTTGGGAGTGGATATATAGACTGGAGAGATAAAATGGGAAGCATGGTGATCCTTGGATTGCCTGTGCCACATACCTTTGCAGTTGTGCTAATAGATTCAGTGCAGATTGCCGATACCTTCTATGAGCACTACCCTAGCACACAGTACAGTGCTTTCTATTCTTTTTCCGGGCTTTTGCCTGTGACAGGGAATGTAGCTTGGATACTACTGGGTATTGTGTGGAAGATAACAATCATTGGATCAGTTCAAAGCTTTGGGAGCTGCCAGTTAATAGGCTAAGCTTCAGACTACATCCTTCCAATGGATAACTAGGGTCCAGTCTAGATGAATTTCTGGATCCCCAGGATACATGAATAGCATGCAGTATTCTAGAGTAGTATCCAGCTTAATGATACTTCTGTTGCTCTTGTGTCTTTCCCTCTTCTGTATCCCACAAGTTCATTCTGCTTTCTTGGCATGACTCACAAATGAGCATTGTGTATTAACCTGTGATATATGAGAGGAGTTGTCTGAATAGAGATGAAATATTGAGTCATGGCAAACACAACTGTGGAAATGGAAACCATCCAGGGGCAAATGTTGTAAAATTAACATAGTCTGTGAAAGAAAAATGCTTTTGCGTTCAGAAGGAGAGTGAATGGAGTTTTTCACTAAGCTGGAAGGGGGCTAATAAAGACCTTCTTTAACTGGAGAATTTAATAAGAATTAACCAAAACCCAGGTGCAATTATTCTTACAGGAGTGAACTGGATAGATGGGTAGAGTTTGGCTAGTATAAGATACTTGATTTAATGACTTTTGAGGTCCTTTTTCGAAATCATGATCAATAAATTCTGCCCTCTGTGACATTTCTACTATATTTGTTTGAAAGATGAATGAACTAGGATACATAGATATAACTTTATATTATAGTTCTTGAACTTTCATGATGTGACAATTAAATCTGTATGATCAGGACATATTGTAGAGCTCTGCATTAGGCACACATAATCTATAGCTCCTGGGGACATACACGCAAATGAACAAACATGACTTTATAGTGTTTCTTGTTTTCAGAATGGAATACATTTTATAAATAATCTAAAAGAAATAGGTTCAGTTTCTATGTTCTTAGAGATAGAACCTTAAAGACCCTAAAAACTCTAAAAAAGAAAAAAGAAAAAAGAAGAGAAAATAAAATAAACTTGAAGCTTTAAATAAACAACAAAAACCCTAAAAACAAACAAACAAACAAACAATAAAAAAAACATAATTTTTTTTGAAAAAATAAAACTAAAAGAACCTAAAACCCTAAACAAACAAACAAACAAACAAAAAAATCTAGATCTCTACAAAGACCCAAAAAAACAAAAAATCATTACCACAAACAAACAAACAAACAAGGAAAGAACAATAACCACACTAAGCCTTAAAAAAAAAAATCTCGCCAAATACACTGAGAACAACCCTAAAATCATTAAAAAAAAACGTAAAAAAAAACCCTAAAACAATAAAGCAAAACCTAAAACCCTAAAAACGCTAAAATTATTAAACAAACACTAAATGACCGAAAAAAGCTATTTTTTAATCTTAATAAACATTTTTAAAACCCTACAATTCTATAAATAAGAAAACACAAGAACTCTAAAAAGACCCTAAAAAAATTATAAAACCCTAAAAAAAAAATCCAAAACTCTACAAGTCTAGATCCCTAATAAGACAATAAAAAAAAAAAATTAAAAAAAATAAGATAATGAAAAGATACAAAACCACCACCCCAACAACTACAAATTCTTCTGCCTTAAAAAATCGCCAAAAACACTGGAAAAGAAAATCATTTTACAAACCTTATTAAAAAAATGCTTAAAACAATTTTTAAAAATTCCTTAATTAAATTAAAAAACAAAACAAAACTAAAAAATAAAGAAAAACCCTAAAATTCTAAAACCATCTCAACAACAGTAAAAAGACCCAAAAGAACTGTAAAACCCTAAAAAAAGTTTTTTTAAAAAGTTCTAAAAACACATCAAAACTCTGAAACTCAAAAAAAAAACCTTGAAAACCAGCTTAAAAAAGCAAAACAACAAAAACAAACAAATAAACAAACAAAAAACAACAACAACAAAACACCTACAATACCCTGAAACACTAACTAAAATCCTGAGACTATAAAAACAACCCTACCCCCCCCAAAAGGCTTACAAAACCCTGAAACATTAACTAAAATCCTAAGATACAAAAATAATCCTAAACCCATAAAAAAAAGCAAACACACACACAAGAAAACAAAAAACCTTTACAAAATTCTAAAACCCTATAAAACACTAAAAGTATAAAAAGAAACAAAAACAAAACAAAACAAAACAACAAGAAGATCAAAAACACACAAAAAACTACAATTATCCTAAAATTATTCATAAACCCTAAAAAGCCCTAAAACCCTGAAATACCTTAAATTTCTAGGAGAAATCAAGATCTAAAATAAATAAATACATACATAAATAAACACATAAATAAATACATAAATAAACAAACAAACCTCAACCCTACCAAAAACAAACAAACAAACAAACAAACAAACAAAAAACTTGTAAGGACAAAACAACCTCCCAAATTTAAAACCATTAAAACCCTAAAACTCTAAATAACCCAAAGGGCTTTACCCTCCTGCACCCCCCCCCCAAAAAAAAAACCCGAAAACTGTAAAATACTAAAAAGCCCGAAAAAAAAGCCTAAAACATTAGAAGAAGTAAATAGAAAAAAAAATCTAGAATCTTTAAACAAATACTGAAATAGTCCTAAAATCAAAAAAAAAAAAAAAAAAAAAGAAAAGAAAAGAAAAGAAAAGAAAAAGAAAAGAAAAAGAAAAAGAAAATTCTGAAAACACACCTATCAGCTAGGCAGTCATTCAACTTACATATTTTAGCCTGCTTCTGAGTGCTGGTATTAAAGGGGAATAAAACTATACTTGACTCCTTTTTGTTTGTATAATTGTTTTCTAAAAGATTTTTTTTTCTCTATGGGTGAGTATATGTGTGTGTGTGTGTGTGTGTGTGTGTGTGTGTGTGTGTTGTCCAAAGAGGTCATCAGATCGTCTAGAACTAGAATTGCAGGTGGTTGTGAACAACCATGTGGGTGTTAGAAATTGAACCCTGGTCCTGTGCAAAAGCAATCAGTGGGCCTAAGCAGTGAGCTATCTCCTCAGTCCTTTCTGCTTGCTCTAATCTCTACTTCACTATTCATCTTGCCCAAATATGTCTTTAATTCTTACTTCTTCTGTCTTTTTTTCTGTGATGAATTCTTGTTTGCTTTTCTCTTGCTTCTCCAATTACAGCACCAAGATTCTGCATTTCCTTTTGTTTTGGAAGATTCTCAAGGAATCCTAAATCCAGATTTTAGGGCAGTTATTTAAAATTCTTGCTGGTGATTCTGACAATGGTTTCCTCATTTTTTTAAAAATTAGGTATTTTTTCATTTACATTTCCAATACTATCTCAAAAGTCCCCACATACCCACCTCAACCACACCCCCACCACCACCACCACATCTTGTCCCTGGCATACCCCTGAATTAAGGCATATAAAGTTTGCAAGACTGATGGGGCTCTCTTTCCAATGATAACCAACTAGTCCATCTTCTGATACAACTGCAGCTAGAAACATGAGCTCTGATATGCTGCTAGAAAAATGAGCTCTGGGGGGTTTCTTTAGTTCATATTGTTGTTCCACTTATGGGATTGCAGACCCCTTTAGCTCCTTGGGTACCTTCTCTACCTCCTCCATTTCGGTCCCTGTGATTCATCCAATAGCTGACTGTGAGCATCCACTTCTGTGTTTGCTAGGCCATGGCAAAGCCTCACAAGAGACAGCTAAATCTGTGTCCTTCCAGCAAAATCTTGCCAGTGTATGCAATGGTGTCAGTGTTTGGAGGCTGCTTATGGATGGATTAGTGGATTGAAAACCACTAATTTGGACACAATGGGGCTACTGCTGCCAATGTAGACTGTTTATCCAGTGTTGCTGGTCAGAAATCTCCGTTCTTTGAAGGCAATGGGTTTTCCCAGAACAGGCTTCTTCTGAGTCCCCAAACTTCTGTCAACACCTGTTCACCTTGATGATGATCACTGATGTATCAAATGACCATACTTAGTAAATTAGAGTAATACAGTTTTCTTTTCCACCCTAGAAAGTGGGGATTCTAAAAATATGTGTACTAGCTAAAAGCAGTGATGGTGCTCTTCCTAGGGTTCCTTACATAGTGTCCTCCTTGGATGTTCCTCTCTGATCTATACTCACCATCTATGCAGCTTCCTCTCATGAACAGCACACATGATAACACTCAACATATCTGATCTTCAGTCAGCAGAAATATAGTAATTATATTTCCCATATGGCCCAGTTGCTCATGATTCTGAGGCATAATCATACATGTTGTATTGCCAAACAAAATGACACTAATTGTCTAGTATATAATGAAGCATATTTTGTATGACTCTTTTCAGGAGTCTGTATATTCAATGATGAACACACCATCAGCAAATGAGTGAATTCTTGTGAGATGATGTCATCACAGAGGGAACCAATGGGCTAGAAAGAGAAAAGAGAGAGCCAAACTCCCTTTCATAATTAAACCTTTTCTATAACAGCATTATTAAATTATTTTTATATGTAAGTCATATCCCTCCTGACCCATTCAATTTCTTCCAAATATATTCACACCTGGGGATTAATCTTCAGAAAATTATTCTTGGGAAACACATGTGATTATTTCAACATCTATAGTAGTGTGGGGGCATTATTCTCCCTACGTCATGTACACTTAATATCTTTAGATACCTCCTTCCCTGTGATAGCCTTGCAGCTCACTGAGTGACATGTGCATTTGATGATAAATGATACACAAACATTGAAGCACCTTACCATATCCTGTCACCCATATCATGTACAACATAGCAAGAACCACACCTGAGTTGAAAAATACAAATATATTTTATAGTGTCTTGAAGCTAAAATCCCCAAATTAATCAAAATATTATTTGGACTCTGTTACTTTATACCAGTGTTTTTTAAGTGTACAAGTCGCAGGCCTTTTCTGTGACCCTTTGCACAGGTTTATAGTGTCCTTTTACCATCTTCATCCTCCCCACTATCCTCCATTGGTATCAAATCTCCCCCTGCTGCTGCGCTTACTCTTCCAAAATACCTCCTATTTTTTAATGCCTCTTATTAAATTTATATTTTCACAATTGTCATTTTGAGTTTTACTTGTCTAACCTAATATATAGTATTTTAACGTTCCATCCATTTTTTTGAAAACAAAGCCCTGCACTAATACACATAGATGAGAAATATATTTCTCTCTCTCTCTCTCTCTCTATCTCTCTCTCTCTCTCTTTCTCTCTGTCTCTCCTTTTTAAGGCATTCATCCAGTAGTTGACATCTAAAATCACTCCATAGCATGTATGTTTCATACAGTGAGGCAATCAATATTGATGATATGGATATGTAGTGGTCCTTCTTAGATTTTTTTTTTTTTGAACTTAAATCAACCTGGGAAGATAGAATCTCAGATAAAGATCCTCCATCACATTGGCCTGTGGCCACACCTTAAGGAATGATTTTTTTTTATGACTGTTGTTGAAGGATCTAGCTCTCTATGGATAGTGTCATATTCTATGAAGATGATGTACAGGGTACGGTGGGGACCGTGGAAGGTACTGAAAACGATTTTTTTTTGAAGAACTGAAGATCTATGTGGCATGAACAATTAAAGTGTCCTCTAATTTGTAAGTAAATTTTATACATACCTGTGTCCAGTATTCTGTCTACACATATTTCAAAACTAAAATTACCTCATCTATTTCATCCTGTTTTACTGCATTTAATCTCTGAAATTCCTTGTAATCAGAAGTGCTGGTAAATTTTAAAAACCTTTAAAATATGACTGGGAGATATCAGGTTTGTTTTAATTTTATCACAACTTTGTAAGCATGCCCAAGATCTATGTTTTCCTCTTACTTTCCAAAGAATCCATAATTCATGATTGCCATTGGTTTCAATATATGTCATTTAACCCTGTCAAATTCCAGGGTTTTTTTGCATAAAAATAGTCCTCCTCTAACTGTGGGTTTTCATAAAGTGAAAATTGGTGTGCTATCCAGTGTGCTGCCTCAAAGAGTCTGGCAATATTTATGATAAGAAGCACAGCTTAAAGATAACCAAGGGAAAGGTTGGAACATGAAAAATAACCACCATGGATGTTGTCAAGTCAGAAACCGAAGACTTTTTCAGAACGAAAATAAAAACAAAAATGAAACAAAACAAAACACAAACCAAACAAATAAATAAAAATCCAACAACCAAACAATAAAAACAATGCAAGGGTGAAATTCTTTGGCAGAATATTACTCAGATCATCAGGCCTTTCAGTTGGGATTTCATTTATTATTTCTAGGAGGCCATATGAAAAGGTAAATTCGAGATGCTGAACGTTTCTGAGTGTAACTAGGGAAGGAACCAGCCTGAGAGGGGTTCTATGATGTAAGCTGAACTAGGGTGATGTCACAGAGCACTGGCTGGAGGTTGCTCATCTATTCCACTTGGAGGCACTAGAATCCATTGAAGGTGAGTTCACTATCTTCACAGTGGTGTGTCAAAGCCAGGTCATTTTTTCCCACAGGCTTTTGGTGCCTGGTCTGTATCAGGAGACAGAATCTTGACAACTAGGATATTTTTCTATTGGTAAGTATATTTATGTAGTAATTAGGACCCTCATAGCTACAGAAAGCTAAAAATTTTCTATCCTACAGAGAGTTACTGTACAATTTACTTTCTCCATGTTTATTAGCTAGGGAGATGAATGGTCTAGGTTAGTTTATCTCCTGAATTTATTATCCTTGCTAACAATATCTAGATCACAATTCCACTAAAATGCCAAATCTCCTCTTTGTCCAAGTGCATGTTAGAAGATATTAGTTCTAAATGGCTGATATTGCCTCAAATTGTTGAGTTGTTCTTGAGTTCACTGATGCAATGGCTTCATCAAATAATTTTGAAGCTGGGTCAGGAGAAACAATAAAGAAGGACAGTGGTGTGCTGTGTCCCTGGGAAGATATTTGTGAATGCAGGCACTTAGCTCAGTCCTTACACGTACAAGAGAGTCATGGTGACCCTTCTGGCCCTTTTATTTTTTTTTCTCTTCTTCTTGATCATTGGGTGTAATAGTCATAGCACAACCTAAATTGACATAGAATTTCAAGGAGATGATCCTCATCAGAGACAAATTAACTCAGGGCTGAAGAAATAAATGTTGATCTGAGTATATTCTTCTGAGCTCTAGAGAATTACTTGTTAATTACACTATTTTTATGTCCTTGTTTTTTTGTTTCTTTGTTTCTTTGTTTGTTTGTTTGCCTGCTTGGTTAATTTTATTTGAGTTTCTGTATGTTTAGATTTGGCTGTCAGGAAACTCACTGTGTAGACCAGACTAGCCTTTATCTCACTAAGGTCTGCCTCACTCTGCCTCTTGAGTACTATGATTAAAGTTATGGGTCACCACCACTTCCTATTAACTTCTCCATTTGATTGTTTGTTTTGTTATTTTTTGTTTGAATTTCTCTTTTGTTTGTTTTTCGTTTGATTTTCTTCTGTTTTCTTTTACTTGTTGTTGTTGTTGATGAGACAGGGTTCCTCTCTATAGCACTGGCTTCCCTGGAACTCACTTTGTAGACCAGGCTGGTCTCTAATTTAGAAATCTGCCTGTCCTTGCCTTCTGAGTTCTGGGATTAAATGCGTGTACCACCATGGCTGACTTATTAACTTCTTATTTTTATAAAATTAATTTTAGGAGCTCAAATCTGTTTAGCATAGTCTTCTTCACATGCTCAGAAGTTCTCGTAGAGAAGAGTCTTGGTCCAGCATTCACTCCCAACCCATAACCATTGCCCATCAGGAATTCATATATATGACAGAGGCAACAGCATTGTGTCTGGCATAAACGGGCAAGATCTTCAGTCCCAGGCAATGGGCAAGTATGATATTTGAAGAGAATGGAAGCCACTTAGACAGTGTGATTTAGCACAACAGGTCTACAGCCAGGTAGAAGACAATACCTCTGAAGAGTCTGAGCATGACATCACACAAGAAGAAGAGTAGGAGGAAGCCTTCTTCCCAGGCCCTGGGGAATATTGTTGGCTGCAGAATTTCTCACGGGTGGAAGGAAGGTAATGAGCCTGTCACCCATTGGAAGGCCATCATTCTAGGTCAACTGCCAACAAACCCTTCTCTTTATTTGGTGAAGTATGACGGAATTGACAGTGTCTACGGACAGGAGCTCCACAGCGATGAGAGGATTTTAAATCTTAAGGTCTTGCCTCACAAAGTAGTTTTTCTTCAGGTGAGGGATGTCCACCTCGCCAGCGCCCTGGTTTGCAGAGAGGTACAACACAAATTTGAGGGGAAAGATGGCTCTGAGGACAACTGGAGTGGGATGGTGCTAGCCCAGGTGCCATTCTTACAGGACTATTTTTACATTTCCTACAAGAAGGATCCGGTCCTCTACGTCTATCAGCTCCTGGATGACTACAAGGAAGGTAACCTCCACATCATTCCAGAGACCCCTCTGGCTGAGGCGAGATCAGGTGATGACAATGACTTCTTAATAGGTTCCTGGGTGCAGTACACCAGAGATGATGGATCCAAAAAGTTCGGAAAGGTTGTTTACAAAGTTCTAGCCAATTCTACTGTGTACTTTATCAAATTTCTTGGTGACCTACATATCTATGTCTATACTCTGGTGTCAAATATCACTTAAATTAAAAAAAATCACAAAGTACAGAAAAGTAAACTTATAGGATTGAAAAAAATGTTTATTTTCCTGTGTTGGGTACCTATGGGTCTTTGACAACCTCAGTATCTTTGTCAATAAAATTTGTTTTGTTCTAAAAATTAATACGTGTGACATGACATGCTTTTAGTGAACACATTGTTGGAAGAGATGGACTATGGTGGAAAGAACATCAAAGCAAGATGAAAGTTGCAACTCAGGCTGTGAACAGTGCATACATCTAATATTACACAGGCTAAAATGGACAGGACTTAGATTCTGTGGTCTGCATAGTGAGCAAGGAATTGGAGATATGACTTAGAGAAGCAGGGATGGCAGCAAAAGATGGATTTTTAGGAAGAAGGGGAGAAAGACAGGACATAGATAGAATCTCTGGAATGAAGTCTGAGGGAGAAACAACAAGTTGGGGGAAAGAGTGATAGATAAAAGGAATGTGGCCTTGTTACACAAAGTGCAACCCAGAAAACTGATCCAAAGAGACTCAGAAATCAGAGAAAATCAGGGTTCATTTGAATAATGAAACCAAATGAAACTTGTCTCTCATTTTAAGATTTATTATCTTTATTTATATGGGTGGGTAGTAGCTTGAGAGTATAGGTGACCACAGAGACATGAGTTGTCAGATCCCATGGAGCTGGCATTAAAGCTGATTGTTAACCATTGGATATGAATTCAAGAAAACAAATCCAGTTTTTTTGCGGTACAAAAGTACTCTTGACAACATGGTCATCTCTCTATTCCCATTAAGATATCTTTTTAAGAAATCCAATATTAACATGCAGAAAAGAGACCAGGTAGAAGTTAAGAAAGATTAAATTGATGGTAACCTTTAAAAACAATAAAGGACACACAAAGGAGTAAAGGACACTGAGGAACAAAAATATTCTAAGATGAAGTTCTCAAAATGTGAAGCAGGAGACCCAGGAAGAATAGAAATTTTCTGCAAGTAGTTAAAATTGGACATATCCACATTAGGTTCTTTGGTTTCTTAACAAATAGCCAGCCGATCAGGTCAAATAGTAATTTAAAAGAGAAAATGAGTATACGGTGAGATAATATATGGTGGGGCATGGATCCTGAGTGCTTTCCCTGAGCACTCTTTGCCTGGGATGAATCCTGTGATCTTTTGGATGTCTCTGTGGAGTGCCCCAGATGACCATCAAAATGTTCCCCATGGCCTGTTCCCCTGGCTCTCCTCAAACATCTGACTCCCAACATACCTATGTACCATTTCAGCCTGTCTATTCCCTGGAAATTCCAGTCTTAAATTTATGTGTGACCTCATTCTCATAAAACAGTGAAGGTGTACTCAATGCATATGTGCTGACCTCTTTTCTATGCCAGTTCTCATGGGTTTCAAACTCTATGAGGTTGCCCAATATGTTGGTCACTACTCCTGAGTAGCCCCTGTGCTTCATGGGGGTCTTACTGGGTCCCATAAGCACTCTGAGTGTTTCTTTTGTTTGTTTGGTTTTATTGTTGTTGTAGTTTTGTTTTTGTTTTTGTTTTCTTTGGGTTTTTTTTGTTTTTGTTTTTGTATTGTTTTTTTTTTGTTTTGTTTTGTTTTTAGTCAGGCTTGTCATGGACTCAATCATTTGTGTTTTTTCTCTAGAATAAGTTTAAATGCCAAATGACATGAAAATACTCTCTATTGTTGATTAATTTTGGTATTTAAGAGAGTTTTTGGGCTAGCTGGATGTCTTAATTAGGGTTCCAATGCTGTGAAAAATCACTATGACTAAGGCAACTCATTAGAAACATTTCATTAGGGCTTTTCAACATTTCATTGCAGTTTCAAAGGTTCTGTCCACTATCATCAAGGAAGTAAACATGCAAGTGTCTGGAAATATGTGGTGGTGGAGAGGAAGCTTAGAGTCTTCTGCATGCAGGGATGGTGTCTTCCACACTGAGCAGAGCTTTAAAGACTCACAGTTATATGCTTCCTCCAAAGAGGCTACACCTACTCCTATAAGGCCACACCTCCTCGTAGTCCAACTACATTCAGAGTGCCATACTGGTTTCATAGAAACTTGACAAGATCTAGAGTCTTGAAAGAGGAGGAGCCTCAGTTGAGAAAATGCCTCTTTAAGATCAAGCTGTAAGGAATTTTCTTAATTGGTGGGAGAGGACCCAGTTCATTGTGGGTGGTGACACCCTTGTGGTGGTAGTCTTGTGCTCCTCATGGAAGCAAGACTTAAGGAGCATGTCAATAAGCATCACCACTCCATGGCCTATGCATGAGCTTCTGGATCCAAGAA
Source organism: Mus musculus (assembly GCF_000001635.26). Lineage (NCBI taxonomy): Eukaryota > Metazoa > Chordata > Mammalia > Rodentia > Muridae > Mus > Mus musculus. The sequence continues at coordinate 83,285,604 of NC_000087.7, read as the reverse complement.
CCTGTGTTGTTTCAGTTTCTTTCCCAACTACTTTGATGATGAACAGCAATGTGGAATATAAGCTGAATAAAACTTTTGCTATGGAAATAGCTCTTTGGACATGGTATGTCCTTACAACAATAGAAATTTTAAGTAAGACAATTTCTTAGAGAAACAAAATATCTAATAGTACCACTGTCACTTATCCTATAAGGACAAATAATGTGTAGGTGTTTTATTTTAATTTAAAGGTAAGATATTCTCATGTATATAATGACATGCAATTGTTCTAGTTTGCATCTTTCTCACACTGATGAATACTAACATCAAACATAACTTGGGAATATAAGGGTTATTAGCTTACATGTTACAGACTATTACCAAGGAAGGCAAAACAGGAACTTGAAGCATTACCAGGAAAGAATGCTTATTGCTTGACCCTATCTTAGTCATTGTTCTATTGCTGTGAAGAGACATCATGGATAAAACAACTATTATGAAACAAAGCATTAACTGGGGGCTTGAATACACTTACAGAAGTTTAGTCCAACATCAAGTTAGTGACCGCAGCACTGGAGCAATAGAACTATTGATCCTTAGACAGAGACAGATATTCTGCCATTACATTGGTTTCTTGAAAACTCAAAGACCACCCTTATTGACACTACCACTTCCTCCAATGAAGCCACATCTTCTCTCATTCCTTCTAATCCTTAAACACACTGCCAATCCCTGGTGACTAAATATCCATATATATGAATCTATAGGGGATATTCTTATTCAAACCACCAAAAATCATGTGGCTTGATCAAATATTTTATTTAAATACAGAGTAAAAGCCTCCCTTTTATAAATGACTGATGAGCTTACCCACAGTTGCCTACCCTCACACATCGACCATCAAGGAAGAAAATGTCCCATAGACTTACCCAAAAACCAAGTGAATAGAGACAATTCTTCAATTGTTCTCTCTCCTAAGGTGACGCTAAATTGTCAAGTTGGAGATAAAAAAAAATCCCAGCACATTAAGGTTTATCCTGCTCCATAACCCACACAAACATTATTCATCCCAATCTCCTCCTTCTGTCTAGGTATAGACCCACTTCCCTCCATGGCAGAAGTGAAGGGTAAGTACCTCCAACAGCAAGAATACTCAATAATAGGTGACAAGTAGTGAATATGTCTTATAGCCTCACAACTCCTACATTCTAATGTGTGTTACACTTTCTGGGAGACACTCCAATCTGTCCAACTTCCTGCCAAGTCAGCTTTAACCAGAAAAAATTCTCATCAATTAATCCAATGACTTTTAATTGATTTATTTCTCCTGAGGGAATGGAGTGTTAACCCTTCATGGATGTATTGGTGTCTGATTCATAAGTAATAAAACCCACTACTATTAACAGCTAAATCACAGGTGCTATGACAAATAACAACTCACATGAGAAGCATCACATTTAGTTAAGCCTTTTCAGAAGTTTTATTGGAGTTTTATTTATGTACTATATAAATCCATTGATTTATTTATTTTTAAGTGTGTAATTTAATGATTCTAAACACATCTCACCACTGTCATTTTTCACTCATTTTTCTGGTACTTCATATGATATTGAAATCTACTAAAATACAATAGTGAATTCAGAAAAAAGACCAGTGGTGTGGGTAGCAGCAAAGTTCTTGAGTCTCAAAGACAACAGATACCGTGGCTGAATATTCCAACTACAACAACTAGGTAACATTGGTTCTACACTTAGCATGCCGTTTCTAGAAAAAAAAAATTAAAGAATTAAGCCATGTTTCCTCTGAACCTGACATGTTACTATCACAAATGAAAGAAGGATCCATGATCACATGAATATGAAAGGGGCATGAAGCAGCAAAATTGTTCAACTTATTGGCAGCTAGTCAGCATTAACACAAGAAGGGACAAAGACAATAAACAGCTTTGAAGACATGTCCAAATGACCACGTTCATTTACAAGTTTTTTACCCATTCCATGCACATCCATTGATTGATTAACTCATTGATTAAAGCCCTCAGGTTCCAATCACTTTTCAGAGAGCATATTGTACTACCTATGAACATTGTACTGTGGACCAAAGCCTTCATCAAAGACCCATGACTGACATTTCAAAACAATTTAACCACAGAATTCTTTATTTGAAACAAAGTGATAGGATCCATCTATCTCTTCAAGGATATCTCCGTTTTGTTCAAAAAGAACAAAAATGCAATGCAAGTTCAGGATATTGATCACCTATCCATGCATCTTAAACCCATAGGTTCTAGCCAGAATGTAAGGTCAGAAGTCTAAACTTCACCTATACTACAACTAACTCTGAAGATATCTAGCAATCTCCAGTTCCTTTCTGGTACTTACCCACACCAAGTCTGCATTAAGGAATATAGTCTAGTGTGAGATAGTGCCAGCAGTTAATTGCAAAATCCCACTCTGAGTTGAGTTGTATGTAAACTCAGACATCTGTAATATAGACACACATGCATATTCACAAATACTCACAGAAAGAGGCAAGAAGTAGAGGAGCTGAATCTTAGAAATCCTCAAGGAAGAGAATGAAAATCTTGTAAGGCACAGAGGTAAGAGAAAAACTGTGTCTTTCTGCACAAAATCAGGCCATTCTGTCTTCCATCACTGAACGGGAAGGCTCACTATCACTTATCACTATCTGATAAGGTATAGACAGTTGATGAAGGATGAATAGTCAGTTTTCATCAAAGGTATTGACTATGAAGGTGATAGATTGTTCATTCTCTACTGGAAGCCAGATGTCCAAGAGTTTATGGGAAACACAAATGATTTGAATGGGTTGTAACAAAAGGGAGAAGACGAGATATGAAGTTGGCAGGAGGAGTTAGGTGGGAATGGGCCAGGTTTTGTTCTGGGAGGAGTTACTAAAAGAATTGGAAAGTAAATTCCATCAAAATATAGTGTATGAAATTCTCAAGGAATTAAGGAAAGTAGTTCTTAATATACCATGTCTGTACTGAACACACACAGACCACTTATATGTCCATCTTCTAAATAACAAATTCTTATACAGCAGTTTCATTACATTGAGGGCAAAAGTAATCCAGAGGTTATTTAAAATAAAGAAGAATCTTTGGAGATGTCCCAGGGGTAAAGCCAAGTGTTTGGTCAAACATTCACCTACAACACCAGTGCTTAGGAATTGGAGTGGCAGAGACAGAAGGATGACTGTGGCTTCCTGAATGTCAGCCTCACTCCTAGCTCAGCAAGAAACCCTGTCACAAGGGGAAAATTAGGGAGTGAAGTATCAGAAAACAGTATACCCTTCCCTATCCTCTGCACTTACCTGTATATTTCTGTATGCATACACACATCAATATGATTACTGTATAAAAGAGGTTACTTTGCATAAATTATAGGCAAAAGCAATGTTGTTTTAACCTAGAGACCTGAAGACTTTTATATCATTAGGGTCCTGGAGAAACTCTCCAGATATAGAGGATTGATATATCTTCTTCCTGTGCTAAGGAAACCTAAGTTAAGTGTGTGTGTCAGTGACTTTAAACACCTTTCTTCTTCTAGATTCCTATTTATACCACAGAATAGTCTGTAAATAATGAAAATATGAAAATAAGACTTTTTCAGGGTGTTGCCTTCTTTTAAAATCATATTTATAATATTTTACTAAATCGATGGGAAATCTTCTGCTCCAAGGAACAATGGATTCAATCCTGTTGACTTCTGTTTTATCCCATTATGAATAGGAATTAATTATACATCAACATTTCTCACGATTTGAACTAAATCAGGAATAAGGGATATGTTTCCATGAAAATAAGTAATGCCAATATGGTTAATCAAGTAGAAATGTGTGTGTGGGTGTGGGGTGGGGTTAGGATGCCTTTGGATTATTTGAGAATGATGGCTGATCAGAAATATGTTATGCAAATAACCCTAAACTGTGAGAAATGAAAAGTAATGATATAAACTATACTACCAAGTGTCATGGCCACTTATTAGTTGATTTCATTTTCTTTTTCATTCCTTTATTCTTTTGAATAAATGTGTGCCACAGATGATCACACGTTCAAATGTGTTAGTTTTCCAGGTGATGGGCTGTTTAGAATGAATTAGAATTTGTTTTATTATTAAAGGAGACTTGTCACAGAGCCTTGAAATATCAAAAACCCATCAGACTCTCTCTATCTCTCTCTCTTTCTCTCTTTCTCTCTCTCTCTCTCTCTCTCTCTCTCTCTCTCTCTCTCTCTCTCTCTCCCTCTTTCATTACTCTCTGCCATCTCCATCATAAGTTGTTCGCTCTCAACTACTGCTCTACATCTTTTGCCTCTGTGTTGCCATGGTGTCTACCATAATATCCTGGACTTGCACTCTGGAACTCTAAGACCACAATTAAATGTTTCCTCTTATAAGTTGGTTTGGTCATGATGTCTCTCACAGCAAGAGAACAGTAACCAAGACATACATACTCCTGTTTATTTTTTGAAACATTCTTTATTTCTTTCATTAAAGTTACCTTTAATGAAAGGTCCATTGAACAGTTTTAAGAATAATGTTAATGGGCCCATATAAATAGTGCCAATAGGTGTGGCACTCTCAGGAGGTGTGGAATAGTTTCATGAGGTGTGACATTGGTGGAGTAGTTGGGACACTGATGGAGATGTGTCTTTGTTGAGTTGGTGTGATCTTGTTGGAAGAAATGTAACAATTTGGTGGTAGGCTTGGATGTCTGCTGTCCTTAAGCAATCTCCAGTTTGACACAGTCTCCATCTGCTTCCTGTATATCAAGACCTAAAACTCATCTCCTTCTCCAACACTGTGTCTGTCTGAAGGCAACCATGTTTCCAGCCATGAAAATAATGGAGTAAACATCTGAAAAGAAGTTACAAAGTGTTCAAAATTTACTATGATCCTGGTGACACTTCATGTCAATAGAACCCATACTAATACTCACATAAACACTCAAAAACACATTTGATGTTGAGTGGGAACAGACTTTAATGCCCTCTGCCTACTGCCAGGAAGCTATTCATTTCCAAGCAGCTATCAGATGAAGATGTAGAACTCTCAGCTCCAAATGAACCATGCCTGCCTGGATCCTGACATATTCTTAACTTGATGATAATGGACTGAAATTCTGAACCTGTAAGCCAGCCCCAATTAAATGGTTTTCTAATAAAACATGCATTGATAAGTGTGTCTGTTTACAGCAATAAAATCCTAACACACACATGTACATATTCACCTAGATATACTGAGTCACAGACACACACACATGGAAATATTCACACACACACACACACACACACACACACACACACACACACACACACACACACACACAAACACATTCATTTACAGGGACTTTAGATTCAGCCAGTACCCATGCAATTTAATTGGGGTGTCGAATACAGGTGTTTGTGGAACATGACTATTGCTCTTTCTTTTAGGAATTATGTGGACAAAATCTGCACACTCACTTCATTCCTCCTCAACATCAGAAATCTCAATTTAAAGAAAGTGAGATAATGAGAAGTAGTTTTAGATACCTCTTTTTTTTTCATTTGAGTAGCTTCGACTTCAAATCACCAAGGAAAAATAAACATAACAGGAAAGAAATTCATATTAAAATGCCCTTGACAAGCTCATAATACATTCTCCATAATGAATATAAACTTTTATTTAGAATTCCCAAGGAAATGAGACTTTTGAAAAATCCTTAATTTCAGATAGGCTTTGGTATTTCATTTCCCTGCAAAGGAAAACCAATGTAAAAAGACAGAATCTAGATTGCATTGTGCACAAGTTGAATCAGAAACATTTGATATTGTGCATTCAGGGACTCACCACATTTTTACAAATATATATATATATTGGGGGGGGTGAAAGGAGACATCTGCAGAACAATAAGACCCTCATTAGCATTTAACATTCCTGAAGTCAAGTAATAACCTCTAACAACATCAATAACAACAACAACAAAAACAACAACAAGAATAGATGTTCATTAGAAAGAATTTTTTTTTAATAACCTTCCATTAGCCTCAGAAAGAGGGGGCATGATCCATCTGCAACACTTTATAGATACTTATTACAATTACCACTAAAGTTTTTAAAATAATATGGATTTTTAAAAATGAAATTGAATTAAAATAGATTTTTTTAGCTGTTAAAAGGGGGAAAATGTGTTCTAGAACGAAATAAAGAGTGTAAGAACTAATTGATTTTTTTAATAAAGAACATCCTTATAACTCATGTGTCAGTAAGTATCAGAATTATAATGCAGTTGATTTTCTCATTGTAGAATAATTTTAATGTGTTTGAATATTTCCAGTTGCAAGAATGGATCTCAGAATTTTCACAAGACAAGAAGAAGTCACCAAGTAGTTTCTCGCTTTTGTTTCAAAAGTCTTCGTTCCTTTTCTGCAGAGTCCCAGACATTCCAGGGAAGGGTTTGAAATATCCAACAACTTCTGAGACCATAACCTCAGAGGGAAGCTACCTTTCTCAGTAAATGGAACTAGGAAAGCTGAAAAGATTCATCCAATCGCTTTAGAACAAAAGTGGCAGCTGGTTCACAGAACAAGGTATCATTTAGCAACTCAGCCAAGAAATAAGAGGATTTGAAATGATAATAACACAGAGTAATAAAAACCACTATGCAATTGTAATTTAATTGCATATATATACTTTGGACAGAGAAAGCAATCAAATCTTGGGATCTCTCTGCTCAGCACAATGAAACTCTGGGTCATGCTGCAGATGTCCCAAGTTTATGGCTCATCACAGATACTGGAAGTCTCTGGGAAACTAGAACTACATCATGTAAGTGCTGTGAGTCCAAAGACATGACTTCATAAATTGTTCAAGTCCTCATCTTGCTTGGAAAAAAAAATCACAAAGCACCAGAAGTAATAAGAAGTTCATGGTATCAATGTCAACAGGTAAGCACTACTAACAAATATCTGTTAAGCATTGGATTGTTACCAACACAAATGAGGAGATGATTTTTAAATTTAAATGCAGTTACATTTTAATAATTCGTAGTAATGTTAAGTGTCCAGTATGAAACTGTGGGTTTAGGGGAAGTTGATGAAGTGAGAGAGAATATGGCCAGCAGAAGGTTCTGTGCTCTGTGAAGGCTGACATGGGAGGAGTGAAGGATAATTACCATGCATCCCTGGTTGTGCATCTGGTTGTGTAAATCCACTGACACTACACGGATGGGGGTGAACTAGGGGAAGACAATGGTACCAGATTCTTAGTCTCTGGCATCCCATATAGGGCCTTAAAAAAACATAGACAGTCTAATGTTTTAGAGCTTTATTTTAGACAGCAGTGAGAAAAACAAAGGGTAAAAAGATTGTTAGACTTGCCATGGCCAAAAGGAGAGATGGGGAAGTACATAGAAGGAAGGACAGAAAGCAAGTTAGAGAGTAAGAAAGGTGAACACTTAGAGAAAGAGGTAAAAGTTTACAAAGAGTAAGGATTGTAAAAGTTAGAGAGAGAGAGAGAGAGAGAGAGAGAGAGAGAGAGAGAGAGAGAGAGAGGGGGAGAGACTGATGTAGGGCTAAGTAGCCTCTCATATATTGGGCTTGTTATCTTGCTGTTGCTAGGTAACTAGAAGTTATCTAACCCGAAGATCAGAACCTTTGGTCATTTTGTATGTGACTGCTAGCCATTAGCCACTGCTGGGCGGGAGTGCTTGTGGGTTTGGTAACTTTACCAGGAGCCAGGGTTCCAAAAACACTGAGTAAATGCCTTCCTTCCCATGTAGGTGAAAATTACGACCCATTAGGCTTCATCAGGTTTAAGGATTTCAGCATGACTGGAGACCAGGCATTTTGTACATAGCACAATGCCCCAAGCTCAATGATCAAATTTAACTCTAGCCCCTAGATTTTGTGGTTTCTCAGGCAGAACACCAGGAAAGAGTATGTGAGTTTGATACTCTGGACACTCCCACCATAAGAAATCAAGGCATGGAGGTGGGGTGGGGTAAAATGATCTTAGAAGAAATCTGTAAAACAGTGAAAGGACAATTGAAAAGACATATGGAAAAGACCAGTAACAGGGGATGCCTCAGGAGACCATCCTTGTTTTCATAGCTTGGCAAGACAAAATTCAAATGACCAGTAGTACTGGAGGAGAGTCTGTGAATGCATCAGGGAGGGTAGGGTAAGGTTAGGAGGGAGTCAGGGAGGGTGAGATAGAGAAAAATGTAGAAGAAGAAAAAGAAAGTGAAGGAGAAGAATATGGAGAGGAAGAGAGAAGAAGGAAAGGAAGAGGAATGGGTGGAGCAGAACGACAAGGAGAAGGAGAAGGAAGAAGAACAAAAGAAGAGGAAGAGCAAAAAGAAGGAGGAGGACTTGGAGAAGTAGAAAAGGAGAAGGTTAAATAAGGAGGAGAGAAGGAGAGAAGGAGAATAAGAGAAGGAGGAAGAGAAGGAGAAGTCAAAGGCATAGAAGAAGAAGAAGAAGAAGAAGAAGAAGAAGAAGAAGAAGAAGAAGAAGAAGAAGAAGAAGAAGAAGAAGAAGAAGAAGAAGAAGAAGATGAAGAAGAAGAAGAAGAAGAAGAAGAAGAAGAAGAAGAAGAAGAAGAAGAAGAAGAAGAAGAATGAGGAGGAGAATGAGACCAAAGACAATATCAAGAAGAACAAGAAGAACAAGAACTAGAACAAAGAAGGAAGAAGAATAAGGAAGAAGAATAAGGAAGAAGAAGAAGAAGAAGAAGAAGAAGAAGAAGAAGAAGAAGAAGAAGAAGAAGAAGAAGAAGAAGAAGAAGAAGAAGAAGAAGAAGAAGAAGAAGAACAAGAAGAAGAACAAGAAGAACAAGAAGAAGAACAAGAACAAGAAGAACAAGAACAAGAACAAGAACAAGAAGAACAAGAACAAGAAGAAGAAGAAGAAGAAGAAGAAGAAGAAGAAGAAGAAGAAGAAGAAGAAGAAGAAGAAGAAGAAGAAGAAGAAGAAGAAGAAGAAGAAGAAGATGAAGAAGAAGAAGAAGAAGAAACAGGAGTAGGAGGAGAAGGCGAAGGAAAAGGAGAAGCAGAAGGAGAAAAGAATAAGGAGGAGAAGGATAAGGCAAAGAAGGAGAAACAATAGAAGAAGAAGGTAAACAAGGAGAAGAAATGAGAAAAGATGAGAAGCATAGATAGACAGACAGAGACAGAAAGACAGAGAAACTTAGACATACAGAGTGAGACATGCACATAAATATTCACACAGAGACACACAAGTAGTCACAGAGACAGAGAAAAATATACATAGAAAGAGAGACATGCACAGAGACATTCACAGAGTTACACACATTCACACAACTTAATTAAGAAGTATTTAGAAAAATATATCTATGAAATCACGAGGATATTAAGTACTAAATTATGTGAGCAATGAGGAGGAATGAGATCCAAAATAAATTTTGCAAGTCCTCCAACATTCTCCATGCTGCCACACAGCTTAAGCTGTGGGAGTATCAGTTATAGGGCTGTAACTTTTGTTTTCTTCATTTATAATTTACTGTGAATCTCCTTTCTCCACCATTCAATATGGTCAGTAGTTTCCATGTGGAAGGACTTTCCAAAGCATGGCATCTAGTGACAAAGAGAAAACAATTTAAAAAAAGAGTCTCTATGCTAGAGCCAACTGTACAAACAATTCGTAGTTATTCTCTAAATGCAGGGCTCAAAGAACACAGAGGCTCCTCTAGCTGCTACACAGATCTTAAGTATGGCCCCACAGCATCACTGGGAACCTATTGACAATTCTCACTCAGGTCATAAAACTATGGAGCATTCCAATTTCTTGAGTTCCAGAAAAAAAGCCATTTGGAAGATTATCTCCATAAAAGTAAAGATTGCACTGAAATTTATGAAATGTGAGAATAATTTTAAACGTGAAAAATCATTCCACACACACACATTAAAAAAATACATGTAGGCAAAATTGACAGCAATCTATTTGACACAACACCCACCCACACACCCACACACACACACACAGAGAGAGAGAGAGAGAGAGAGAGAGAGAGAGAGAGAGAGAGAGAGAGAGAGAGAGAGAGAGAGAGAGAGAGAGAGAGAGAGAGAGAGGAAGGGAAGGAGGGAAGGAAGGAAGGAAGGAAGGAAGGAGGGGAGAGGGGTATGGGTAGGGGAAGAGGTGGAGAGACAGATGTACACTTACAATAATTATTTTTAAGTTAAGTTGTCAAAACTCCTGACACAATGAATGTACAGGAAGAGATGTATATGGCAAAAACTCACCAGGGAAAGACTGGCATGATAAGGACAGCATAGTAGGAAACAACAAGTTCATCTGTGGCATTAAGAGCCTGAATGGGCCCTTCTCACATTTGGTTGGATTTAGAAGCCAAGATTTAGGTCAGAACTAGCCAGTTCCCTCCTTCTTGCGCCAGTGACCTCCTTCTGCTAGGGCACAGTCACAAAGGTTCCACAACCTTTCTAGAGAGTTTTTCCAGTTTGAGACAACTGAGAATGTGGGAGAAATCCCTCCCGCCCCACAATCTTAATTAAACTAAGCCAGGCAAGTGCAAAACATTTTGAAAACAGTTTAATTTCAATTTTGAAAAGAGAACAGAGAGCTCTACTTTGAAATGGACTAAATTAGTCTTTAGGTTCCATTGTGCACACTAAATGAAATACAATGTAAAAGATTCCGTTTTCTATGTAGCAAATGGGGCTGAAAAGAACACACTTATGGAGATAAAATGCAAAAAAAACTGGGATATATAGTAACAATTCAAACTGACAGTGTGAAAAACAATCTATTTACTTAACTGTCCTGTTGACCACAGTGTCATTCATCATTGTGTTAGGGGATACAATCTAGTGATTAATCATCAGGGTTTGACAGTAAAATCCTTAGTCTCAATACACCAGACATTAGCTGGAAAATGATTTACAAGAATGTAATGCCCTTTGGTGTCTTCTCTGTGAATCTGTTGTATGGATGCCCTGTTGTTGGTTGTTTTAGTTGTTGGTGTTGTTTTAAAATAAAAATATTGATTGCAAAAGCAAGTGACAGGTGCCCAATAGGTCTTTGCATCCTCTCTTTCTCCTTCCCATAACTTTTTAATTTTCCCAATCCCCATATTCATTCAAAAATTCAGAAGTTCAAAAAATACAGAAACTCATTTGTCATCTTTACTTTGTCTTTGCATGCTGGTTGCAATCATCTTGTAAGCATTAAAATCAGGCTAACATACTGCGTATGCTCTACAGGGTTTCATTGATGTGAAGAGACATCATGACTCAGGAAAGAAACTCTTATAGGGAAAATTTAATTGAGGTTGTCTTACAGTTTCAGAGGGTCAGTACATTTTGATCTTGGTAGGAAGCATGGCAGCATCCAGGTAGAGGAGGTGCTGGGGAAGGAACTGATTGGTCTATATCTTAGTCTGAAGGCAACCAGGTGGAATCTTGTGGCCATAGGTAGCAAAGAAGAGGATCGATTTTTGTCACTGGGTAGAGATTGTGCACTACATAAAAGCAAGCCTACACAATGATGCACTTCCTAAAACAAGCCAACACCTTGTAATAGTGCCACATCCCATGGGCAAAAGATATTCTAATCAACACACTGCATCATAGGAAAGTGGCAGAGAGACATAAAGAAAGATACTGCATGATTGCATTCCTCTAGTCACAGGTGCTACATATCTACATGCTTATATGCACACACATGTGCACACACACACACACACACACACACACACACACACACACACACACACACATATCCTATCTGATATGTATGTCCATCCAAATTTATTTGTCTATTTATTTAATTACTTACTTATTTACTTTGTTTTAAATTTGTTTGTGAAGAACTTTCTACATACATGTAAATGAGTTTGAGCAAATCCATCACTATCTTCTCCTCCTTGAAATGTTCCCCACTTCTCCTGTATCACTCTTATCCTTAAGTCCATGTGCATTTTTATATAGATAGCTGAGTCCATTTAGTCCTGACTACATATGTGTGGGTAGGGACAAATATATACTGAAACACGGGCAACCTTTCACTAGCCAAATCCATGAAGAAAACTGGCCCTCTCACCTGAAGCCATTAATTTCCAATAACTCCTTTGTTGGGGGTGAAAGTTTCTGAGTCTCCCCAATCTATTCTTGGATTTGTCTGTGAAAATTTTGTTGATGGAAACTTAGCCACGGTGAGTAACACACAAACACACACACACACACACACACACACACACACACACACACACACACACACACACACACATACACACCAAATTTTAAAACCAGAGGATTGTTTAAAAGTTTACACAACGTCCAAAATTCAATTCATTTTTGTTGAAACATTTGAATTCCATACGAGATCTTAATACTATCTGTATAAAATTAGATTATAACAATGAATATTTTAAAATTCAGGGGATCTTTATGTGTTAAATAGCACCTACTGAACAAAATCCGTTAGTGCCAAAACACTGATGGCTGCACAAAAAAAAAGTGTAAATCAGTGTCCAAAGGTAAGAATCCACAAGGTAAGGGGGTTGTCAGAGATTAAGGGCATGCAGGATAGTGTATGGAAGCTCTGTAGACCAAAACAGGTATACCGTTAGCAAATAGCCTGGAAAATCTGCCATTCATTCCTTCACAATCTTATACTAGGGAAAATTCAGGTGTAAGTACCCTCAAAAGTGGGAGTAAGAAAACGTTAATATACTCCAGGTCTCTTGACTACTAAAAGGAGTGTGGACTGATATCTACAGTGTGAAAGAATTTAGAAATGGCAATGTCCGTTTTTATCTTTTCTGTGACAAAACTTTGTTATTGAGGGGCTGGAGAGATGGCTCAGAACCCTTTGCACCCTCGCATCTGTCTCTAAGTCTGGGAGATCTGACTTCTTCTTCTGGCCATTCCAGGTACTGCAGCCATGTGGCATACACAAAACCTACTTTATATATTTTAAATGAGATATTTAGTTGTTATTAGTGCCCCAAATTTTGAGACTCTCTTATAAACATCATCTGTCAATTAAATAATGTGTATGACAAATGAGCTGAGGAAGAAAATATGAGGTGAGGCTTTTCAAAAAGAGAGTATTCTATGAAATATTAGGAGAATAAACAGATTCAGGGACAGATGCTGGCACATATGCTAAGGGAGATATTTAGGAAGATGCTAAGTAAATAGATAAAGGGGTAACTAAAAATGTACAAAACATAAAATATTTTGAATGTGTTAAATACGTTATTCTGGGAATAAGCCACAGTTTGTGGCCCAGGCATTTGTTAATAAGTAGTCTAAGACAAAACTGTCTTTTTTTTTTCCTTACAAATTTTATTTTCTCCTCATTATTGTCATACAAATTTGTAAGATGCTAACATATGGACATCATGAGTAGGGAATACAGGAAATTGCGAGTATCCTAGAGAATTCTAAAATAAATGTGTTTTTTTAATTTGAAGTTGGTAGAGGTTTTTGTTTTTTTTTTAATTTACATTTTTAAGTTTCAGTATATTCTAAAATATATGTGCTTATATGCACTGTAGAAAATATCTATGTGATGTAAGGAGACATTAATCAAATCTACTAAATTGCTTTCTGGAATTCAGTTAGCTTTAGACACTGACAGCTGTGATGATTTAAGATAGGCAGCAGAGTGCTCACAGTATCACTAAGAGATGAACATTAGCTTGTTGTCATATTCACCCACACTCACACATACATAAACACACACAAACACACACACACACATAAACACACACAACACTCACACAAACACACACGCACTCACACACCCACACACACACACACACAAACGCACACCAGCCATTGGAACACAAACCCCAGTAGTGACTCCCGTGACAGTTCTAAATATTTAGACACAGTCCCTAGTCAAAAAGTTCATGGAAACTAAGTCTTCAGGAACCATCCTGGAAAAAATGCATCAAACTTGTCCTTACATTAGTAAGTGATTGAATCTTTGTGACTTCTTTCAATGTTGTTTTATTATAAGTGCCTCCAAGTAATGACTTGGCAAATATCTAAGCAATATCCAACTTTGTTCCCTGTCCTTCACCAATATTCTAGGTAGTCCTTGAGCGGATCCTGGGCTTGGAATTCAGTAAGAATGTTACCTGTAACAACCAGAGTTACCTCTAGTATTATAAGAGAGATTGTGACAGCCATTGCTATATACTACATAGAGTTAGAAATCTCAGGACAACTTTAGGAAAGTATGTTTAGAATATTTGTTATACTTATGCATGGCAGGCTACATTAGTTGTTAGTAGAAAGATTCCCCCATACAATCCCTCTCATATACAGGAATTTACAATGGTTTAGGAAATAACTTGTGCTGTGGTTTGAGGGGGAACAACAGTTTTGAATTATTCATGAGAAGATTAGCTAGAAAGAAACTCCCTAATTAGAACCATGGCTTGAGTGTGAAATCCATTTGCATGGTGTGATCATAAAGTGTTCAAACCTAGCTTCAAAGAATATAGCTGACTTTAGAGAAGAATTCATTTCAGTTATTTTATTGCTCAGTCCCTGCCAGTCATTATGTTTTTATTGCTCTATTTTGGACATGAGTCTTTAAGAATTCAGTAACCTCATTTACCTGGCTGATTTGAAAACCAACTTCCCTATTTGTTTCTATATTAATAATCTGATGATTTCTTTGAGAAATTACATTCAGATACAGCACCCCCTCTGTGTTTGTATCTGATTGACACTTAAATGTCAGCTTCCTGCCCACCTATACCAGGACAACGATTTCTCCCAGAGATTGAGGAGGGCTGATTGAGGCCAGTCTGCAGCAGGCCATCCATTAAAAGCAGTACCTAAGCTTTGGTTGTGGCTTCAAGAATCTGCAACAGTGGCATTGGCTTTTGTTATTTCTTATTTTAGCCATTCTGTCTAGTCTTCCCTATTCCAGAACTTTTTTCTTTTCTGCATGTGTTTATGTGTGTGTGTGTGTGTGTGTGTGTGTGTGTGTGTGTGTGTGTGTGTGTGTGTGTGTTTAAGAGATACCATGCGTGTTGGCAATTATAAGAGAAAGAACAGTATATATGAAGGTTTTTCCTCTACATGTGCATGCAGACACTTGATGAAGCCCAAAGTGGATTCAGGAAATGACCCTAATGTGTTGTCTATCTTTTCACGGAGGCAAGGTCTCTCAATTAGAGGAAAAGCTTCTTGGTATGGGTCATCTTTCTAGACAGGTTTCTCTGGGCATCCTTCCCCTGCATTCTGTGATCCTCTAATAGATGATTTCTACATCCACAGGGCATTTATGTTAGTTTTGTAGGGAGCAAGTGATTAACTGCTAGGCTTTCAGTCTAGCCCCTTCCAAAACTCTCTGTTGCAACTCTTTGTCACATTTTCTTTTTAGATGTATCAAGCGTGCTTCACAAACGGAAACTGTATGAATTTGGTGCATGAGGCATGGGGTTCTGAAGAAAAGAAATATTGTAAAAATGATTCTTTTTTTCTTTCTTTCAATATTACATTAGATATTTTCTTCATTTACGTTTTAAAATCAAGACCATCCATCATCTCATCACCCCATTCTATTTCTCTATGTCTCTGTCTCTGTCCATATCCACTCTGTCTCTGTCACTCTAAGATCTATTCCCTTGACATATTCCATATACAGAGAACACCATTGACAATTATTTTCAGTTCACTGTTGCCAGGCTCCAAGGTAAGTTCATTTTTTACCTGTACATTGTTGTACATTCTAGACAGTCTATTTCTCAAATAGAAAACTAAATACATTTGTTATCCTGTTAAAACCCTCTAAATGGATACTTATTGTCCTGAGGGTAAGTTGAAAAGTCTTTCTGATGATAGTTGGATGCTATTCCAGAAAGACAAAATGTTGTGTTCTACCATCCTGAATCTGAGAATACATTGGTTTAATTTCTGGAATTTAAGAGAAAACAGGATTAACAAGACAATGAGAATATAAATCTTCCCATTTCATACTTAGAGACACATAGGTTATGGAACTGCTGAACTCAAGGTTTCATGTGTCGTATGCAAGAGGGTTTCCTGGCTTCATATGAGTGGAGTGTCTGTTCCCAATTGTGAGGTCACACCATGAACATACACATATGTTCAGATATGAGTAGAATGTCCTCACCGTTTGGTCTCTCCGAGTGTATTACACCCACCATTTTGACGAGTTTGAATAGCCAGTACACTATTGGGATATCTACCTGTTCCCACCCACAGTGTTGCAGACATGAATAGAAATGCCTGGAATTTTACAGAGGTGCCAAGAATATATTCTCTCCATGGAGCCTTCTTTCCAGTGCCCAGCAGGTTATTGTTCTTTTAAACCAATGCCCATATCAGTAGAGAAATGAAAAAGACATTACCCTGATATTCTACTTTACATCCATATTACAACAAATAACTGAAATTTAAATATAAATTTAATGTATATCTAACTGAATCCAGATTATATTCTAATGAAAGGTATAATTGGTGTGGATCTAGATAAAATTATGTTGGGAGATTTTCCCAGATAAAAACTATGTTAGGAGATTTTGGCCTTTTATATGGAGAACAATCCATATTTTGGGTAGATTAGGAGAACAAATGTATGTAAATTAATGGAACAAAAGAAAAACTCTGTTCCACTGTATTTCTTTGTAAAATGAACTTCAAAATCATGGAATTTCAGTTATATGTGTGTGTATTTTTTAGTTATATTTTTGAGTGTGCTGTTATGTGAACATGTGTGTTTTCTTGGATTATGATTAAAGAATTAGAGTATATGGGGCGTGGTTACTTGGCAGTATTCTTTTTTATTTATTAATTCATTCATTCATTGAACCCTGTCCACCCTCCTATTGTTCCACATGCCATATCGACTGGCCATCCCCTGTCTCCAAGAGCATGTACACATTCCATCTGATTTCTAAACACCCTGGGGTCTCTAGGTTCTTGAGAATCATTGCATCATTTCTGATTGAACAGAGACCAAGAATTTTTTTTTCTGTGTATGTTTTGGGGACCTTCTAACTATAGTTGGTGTAAGCTGCCATTTTGGTTGTCTAGCATTTGGGAGAATTCTGGGTCCATATTAATGGAGACATCTAGTCCTCCTACAGGGTTGATCTCCTCCTCAGTCTCCTTCAGTTTTTCTCCAATTAAACCAATGGTTCAACATATTCTGTCCGTTGGTTGGTTGCATACAACTTCATCTGATTGTTTCACCTACTTGTTAGTTCTTAAGAAGTACAGTCATGGTAGTATTAATATTACAAATGTGTGAATTCAGAAAACTGCAGAGGTTGCTTACTGCAAGAAGGTATTCTGCAAAAGCAATAGATGATAAAAGTACTGAAATATCTATCAGTGCTCTACAATATTATATTCTAGGTGATGAAATTTCTCTTTCTCTCTGTCTCTGTGTCTCTGTGTCTCTGTCTCTATCTCTATGTCTGTCTGTCTGTTTGTCTCTCTCTCTCTCTCTCTCAATTTCTACTTCTCTAATACTTATTATGAATTATGATTCTTTTATCTTATTCCCTCCAATGGGAATGATATTGGAATGGCATCTGTAACATTCATTCACATTCCTACACAATTTGTGCTTTCTATTAACAATCAACTAATATCAAAGTCACACATTCACTCAGATTACAAAATAAGATATCTGAGCTCATGTAAAGTGATATTCTGAATCAGAGTAGGGGAAGGGCACTTCCAATGTGTAGTTTCACTCAAGAGCATGGCTTTTAAGAACTGGTCAATTGGAAGAAGATGAGACAATGTATAGAAGAGGGTGTTTCTTTTGGTTTAGTTTGGTTTAGCTTTGTTTCTTTAGGTTACCCACAGTCATTTTAAGAAACATTGAGAAACACTGTTTATTACCTATATCTTGAACTGAATGTGAATAGGTCCCTTAGAACCAAAGTTATATTTCTCAGTTACAATATGCAATATATTTTTGATATTATTTTGATTCATTATCTAGTACATACACTACAACAAGTTTAAGACATGTACCTCATTAGGAACTAGCAGGTGAAGGATTCAGCTGCAGATATTTGCAACCAACTAATGGACTGGAGCATCTGACGCTTGTTGTTGAATTAACAAAATTTAAAAAATGTTAAAAACAAGGGTATCCCTCTAGGAAGACCCACAGTCTCATTTAAACTGTTCAACCATGAAGTCTGAAACTCTGACCCTTCAAAGATACAGAATTCACCTGCTCATATGAGGCCTCCAATACACATACAGAAGAGGACTGCTGGGAGAACTCTACAAGTCCCCTTTCCCAACTGGAGGGCATTTCATCTAAGGTCACTCCCTTTGAGTCCTGGGAGTCTCTCAGCTCCCAGGTCTCTGGTACATTCTAGAGGGTTTTCTCACCTCCTACCTCACAAAGTTGCCTGTTTCCATTCTTTTTGCTGATCTTCATCAATGCACTCCTGTTTCACAACCCCCCACAGTACTTGATCAAGTTCATCTCTTCCCCTCCGTGTGTGGTTTCTCACCCAGGTCTCTCCCTCCCCCTTCTTGTAGTAATTGTTTAACCTTCTTAACATTTCTAATTATTTTTATCATAAAGATAATTGAATTTTTTGATTCATTATCTTATAACCTTCCCAATGCACTAGATACAATTATCGAAGGTACATTTGTTTGATTTTATTTCACTTCATTTTAGTGTTGAGGTAGGCACTTAGTATGTTATGTATTCTCTAGGAAGTGATAGAGTGTTGCGGTTCAGCATTCCGTGTTGGTGCTAATACAGGTATGTTTAAACATACCTGGCTTTAATTGTTCTTCGGAAAATAGACCCAAAAAAACTCCTATAACCACAATAAAATTTCCACAGGCAGTTCTGAGAGATGGAAATATTTCCTGTTCACTTATAAAATTCATTGAAAGAAAGTATATTTGTTTCTTGAACCAAAATAAACTGCTACCTGAGAGGAAGGATAAAATGACTGATTGGCCCCTTTCTCTTTCCCAGGACCAGCCCCTACTCTCTGTTCCCATTGTACTTGATGCTCCAGTACAGTGGAATTCCAGGACAAAGAAATGGGAGTGAGTGGGTAGGGGATCAGGGCAGGGGGAAGGGAGGGGAAAGGCTAAAGGTGACTGTTATGATAGCATTTGAAATGTAAATGGAGAAAATAACTACTAAAATTAAAAAAAATTAAAAAACATAAGTGTATTTACATATGTGCACAGGGATATGTGGCTAACAACCACATAATATAAAATTATCATTCCTTTCCAGGACTGTCTTTTTTGTTTGATTGTTTGTTTTTTGTTTTGTTTGTTTGTTTTGTATTGTTTGTTTTTTATTATAAGTATTTTTTTTTTGTATATCTATTAGTCCTGGAAATTACTTTGTAAACTAGACTGGTCTCAATTTGAGATCTGCCTACTTCTCCCTCCAAAATCTTCGAAATATGTGTGTGCCCCCACCACGTGGCTTCAAAATTATTTTAGACTTATTGGAGAAGGTCCATTATTGTTTCTTGTTAGGATATTTTAAAATCATCAAGATGTCATTTTTCCTTAATATATTTATAAGATTAAATCCATTCCTATAAAAATATGTCAGATATTTTTGGAGACAGGCAAGTTTGCAAGAAGCATCATTTAAAAATACTTCTGGAGCCAGTGCCTTGAGCAGGCCATGCATGCAAACTCTGAAGGCAGCCCCACATCACCGAGAGGCTGCTTCAATCCAAGGTACTCCAACATTCTAAGGATCAGATAATCAGACAGGAGGAAGAACATCTGTCATCAACACATGGAGTAGCTGGAATCAGAAGGATCCAGGCATGCAGGAACTGTGCCAGACAAGTGGCATGGGTTATTTCTATTCTGTCTTGGCCAAGGCCCTGAACAGTCCTTGGAAGAAAACTCAGCAGCCAGCCCCATAACACCCAGAGTTCTAACATGGCCAGGTGCAGAGGATCTCAGGATCCCAGGATCTTGGTCCCACCAGGATTTCATGGTCCCAAAGGCAACTTGACTCCCAGAAGATCAGACAGACCAAGGATATCTACCTTTTCTATAAACTTCTTTATCACCTGTGAATACAGCCACAAACCTAGTTACATTTTTTTCAAGGCTTCTATCTCGTCAATTTTCTCTTTCCTCAGCCTCTCTCTTTTTTATTTGTCTTTTTTCTTTTTCAGTCTCAATCTCTTTTTAATATATTTTATTAGGTATTTTTTTCATCTAAATTTCCAACACTATCCCAAAAGTCTCGCATACCCTCCCCCTCCCCCACTCCCTTACCCACTCACTACCACTTTTTGACACTGGCGTTCCCCTGTACTGGGGCATAATTAGTGTGCATGCCCAATCGGGCTCTCTTTCCAGGGATGGCCTACTAGGCAATCTTTTGATACATATGCAGCTACAGTCAAGAGCTTTGGGGTACTGGTTAGTTCATAATGTTTTTTTACCTAGAGGATTGCAGATCCCTTTAGCTGCTTGGATATTTTCTCTAGCTCCTCCATTGGGGCCATGTGATCCATCCAATAGATTACTGTGAGCATCCACTTCTTTGCTAGGCCCCGGTATAATCTCACAAGAGACAGCTATATCAGGGTCCACTCAGCAAAACCTTGCAAGTGTATGGAGTGGTGTCAGTGTTTGGAGACTGATTAGTGGATGGATCCCTGCATATGGCAATCTCTAGAAGGTCCATCCTTTTGTCTATGCTCCAAACTTTGTCTCTGTAACTACTCCCATGGGTGTTTTGTTTCCAATTCTAAGAAGGGGCAAGTGTCCACACTTTGATTTTCGTTCTTCTTGAGTTTCATGTATTTGGCAAATTGTGTCTTATACCTTGGGGTTATTCTAGGTTTCAGGGCTAATATCCACTTATTAGTGAGTACATATCATTAGCATTCTTTTGTGATTGAGTTACCTCACTCAGGATGATGCTCTGCAGGTCCAACCATTTGCCTATAAATTTCATAAACTCATTCTTTTCAATAGCTGTACTATTAGTAGTAGTACTCCATTGTGTAAATGTACCACAATTTTGTAAACATTTTCTGTTGACAGGCATCTGGATTCTTTCCAGCTTCTGGCTACTATAAATAAGGCTGCTCTGAACATAGTGGAGCATGTGTCTTACTAGTTGGAACAGCTTCTGGATATATGCCCAGGACAGGTATTGTGTGAGCCTATGGTAGTACAATTTCCAATTTTCTGATTTCCAGAGTTGATTTAAAACTTGCAATTCCAACAACAATGGAGGAGTTTTCTGCTTTCTCCACATCCTTGCCAGCATCTGCTGTCATCTGAATATTTGATCTTAGCCATTCTGTCTGGTGTGAGATGGAATCTCAGGGTTGTTTTGATTTACATTTCACTGTTGATTAAGGATGGTGAACATTGTTTCAGGTGCTTCTTAGCCATTTGGTATTCCTCAGGTGAGAATTCTTTCTTTAGCTCTGAGCCCCATTTTTAAATGGAGTTATTTGATTTTCTGGAGTCCACCTTCTGAGTTCTTTATATATATTTGATATTACTCCCCTATCTAATTTAGGATAGTGAAAGATCCTTTCACAATCTGTTGGTGACCTTTTTGTCTTATTGAAGGTGTCTTTTGCCTTACAAAAGATTTGCAGGTTTATGAGGTCCCATTTGTCAATTCTAAATCTTACAATACAAGCCATTTGTCTTTTATTCAGGAATTTTTCCCCTGTTCCCATATCTTTGAGGCTTTTCCTCATTTTCTCCTCTACAAGTTTCAGTATGATTTTATGTGGAGCTCCTTGATCCACTTACATTTGACCTTAGTACAAGGAGATAGGAATGGATTGATTCACATTCTTCTACATGATAACCACCAATTGTACCAGCACCATTTGTTGAAAATGCAGTCTTTTTTCCACTAGATGGTTTTAGCTCCCGTGTAGATGATCAATTGACAATAGGTGTGTTGGATCATTTCTGGGTTTTCAATCATATTTCATTGGTCTACTTGTCTGTCACTATATCAGTACCATGCAGTTTTTATCACAATTGCTTTGTAGTATAGGTTTGGGTCAGGTATGGTGATTGCACCAGAGGTTCTTTTATTCATGAGAAGAGTTTTTGCTATCCTAGGTTTTGTTTATTCCCAATGTATTTGCAGATTGCCCTTTCTAATTCATTGAAGAATTGAGTTGGAATTTTAATGGAGATTTTATTGAATCTGTAGATTTCTTTTCGCAAGATGGCCATTTTTACAATGTTGATACTGCCAATCCATGATAATGGACGATCTTTCCATCTTCTGAGATATTCTCTAATTTCTTTCTTTAGAGACTTGAAGTTCTTATCATAGAGATCTTTCCCTTCCTTAGTTAAAGTCACTCCAAAGTATTTTATATTATTTGTGACTATTGAGAAGGGTGATGCTTCTCTTATTTCATTTTCAGCCTGTTTATTCTTTGTGAAGAGAAAGGTCATTGATATGTTTGATTAATTTTATATCCAGCTATTTCACTGACGTTGTTTTTCAAGTTTAGGAGTTCTGTGGTGGAATGTTTAGGTTCATTTATATATACTATCATATCATCTGCAAAAAAGTGATATTTTGATTTCTTCTTTTCCAATTTGTATCCCCTTGGACTCCTTTCGTTGTCAAATTGCTCTGCCTAGGACTTCAAGAACAATGTTGAATAGGTAGGGAGAAAGTGGGCAGCCTTGTCTAGTCACTGATTTTAGTGGGATTGCTTCCAGCTTCATACCATTTCATTTGATGTTGGGTACTGGTTTACTGTAAATTGCTTTTATCCTGTTTATGTATGGACCTTGTATTCCTGATCCTTCCAAGACTTTTATCATGAACGGGTTTTGGATATATTTAAATGATTTATTTGCATCTAATGAGATGATCATGTGGTTTTGTCTTTGAGGTTGTTTATATAATGGATTATGTTGATGGATTGCCATATATTAAACCATCCCTGTATCCCTGGTATAAAACCTACTTGGTAAGAATGAATGAAATTTTAATGTGTTCTTGGATATGATTAGGGATAATTTTACTGAGTATTTTTGTTTCGATATTCATAAGGGCCATTGTTCTGAAGTTCTTTTTCTTTGTGGATCTTTCTGTGGTTTAGGTATCAGAGTAATGTGGTTTCATAGAATGAGTTGGGTAGTGCATCTTCTACTGCTATTTTGTGGAATTGTTCATGCAGAACTGGAATTAAATATTCTTTGAAGGTCTGACAGAACTCTGCATTAAACCCATCTGTTCCTGGGCTTTTTTTTTTTTTTTGATTGGGAGACTATTAATTCCTCCTTCTATTTCTTTAGGGTATATGGGACTGTATATATCGTTAACTTGATCCTGTTTTAACTTTGTTACCTGGTATCTGTCTAGAAATTTGTCCATTTTGTCCATGTTATCATGTTCTGTTGAGTATAGCCTGTGGTAGAAGGATCTGATTGTGTTTTGGATTTCGTCAGGATCTGTTTTTATGTCTCTCTTTTCAATTCTGATTTTGTTAATTAGGATGCTGTCTCTGTGACTTAAGGGATGCTAGCTAAGGGTTTATCTATCTTGTTGATTTTCTCAAAGAACCAGCTCCTATTTGGTTGATTCTTTAAGTAGTTCTTGTTTCCACTTGGTTAATTTCACCACTGAGTTTTATTATTTCCTTACATCTTCTCCTCTTGAGTGAATTTGCTTCCTTAATTCTGGAGAATTTTTATGTGTTTTCAAGCTGCTTGTATGTGCTCTCTCTGGTTTCTTTTTGAGGCACTCAAATCTGTGAGTTTCCCTTTTAGTAATGATTTCATTGAGTCTCATAAGTTAGGGAATGTTCTGGCTTTATTTTCATTAAACTCTAATATGTCTTTAATTTCCTTCTTTATTCCTCCTTGACCAAGGTATCACTGATAAGACTATTGTTCATTATCAACGTAAACATTGGCTTTCCATTATTTATGTTGTTATTGAAGATCAATCATCCTTAGTCTTTGGTGGTCTGATAGGATGTTTTGGACAATTGCAATATTTTTTATCAGTTGAGGTCTGTTTTATGATCAATTATATGGTCAATTTTGGAGAAGGTACCATGATGTGCTGAGAAAAAGTTATATCCTTTTGTTTCAGGATAAAACGTTCTGTAGATATCTATTAAGTCCATTTGTTTAATAACTTCTTTTAGTTTCACTGTGTCCCTGTTTAGTTTCTGTTTCCAAGGTATGTCCATTGATAAAAGTGTTTTTTTAAGTCTCCCACTATTATTGTGTGAGCTGCAATGTGTGCTTTGAGCTTTCTTTAATGAATGGGACTGCCTTTTCATTTGGAGCATAGATATTCAGAATTGAGAGTTCCTCTTGGAAGATTTTAACTTTGATGAGTATGTGTCCTTCTTTGTCTTTTTTGATAACTTTAGGTTGTAAATCAATTTTAATCGATATTTGAATGGTTACTCCAGCTGATTTCTTCAGACCATTTGCTTGGAAAATTATTTTCTAGCCTTTCACTCTGAGACAGTGTCTGTCTTTTTCCCTGAGATGGGTTTCCTGTAAGCAGCAGACTATTGGGTCCTGTTTTTATAGCCAGTCTATATCTTTTTATTGGGGAACTGAATCCATTGATATGAAGAGATATTAAGGAAATGTAATTGTTGCCTCGATTATTTTTGTTGTTAGAGTTTGTTTTCTGTTCTTGTGGCTGTCTTCTTTTTGGTTTGTTGAGGGATTACTTTCTTGCTTTTTCTAGGGCGTTGTTCCTGTACTTGTATTGGTTTTTTTTTTTTCTGTTATTATTCTTTGAAAGGCTGGATTCATGGAAAGTTAATGTGTGAATTTGTTTTTTATCGTGAAATACTTTGGTTTCTCCATCTGTGGTAATTGAGAGTTTGGCTGGGTTTAATAGCCTGGGCTGGCATTTGTGTTCTCTTAGTATCTGTATAACATCTGTCCAGGATATTCTGTCTTTCATAGTCTCTGGTGAAAAGTCTGGTGTAATTCTGATAGGCCTGCCTTTATATGTTACCTGACCTTTTTCCCTTACTACTTTTAACAGTATATCTCTATTTAGTGCATTTCTTCTTCTGATTATTATGTGTCAGGAGGAATTTCTTTTCTGGTCCAGTCTATATGGAATTCTGTAGGCTTTTTTTATATTCATGGGCATGTGTTTCTTTAGGTTTGACAAGTTTTCTTCTATAATTTTTTTGAAGATATGTGCTGGCCCTTTAACTTGAAAATCTTCATTCTCATCTACTCCTATTACCAGTAGGTTTGGACTTCACATTGTGTCCTGGATTTCCTGGATATTTGAGATAACATCTTTTGCATTTTGTATTTTATTTGATTGTTGTTCCAATATTCTCTATGGAATCTTCTGCATCTGTCATTCTCTCTTCCATGTCTTGTATTCTGGTGCTGATGCTCGCATCTATGGTTCCAGATTTCTTGCCTAGGTATTCTATCTCCAGTGTTGCCTTACTTTGGGTTTTCTTTATTGTGTCTACTTCACTTTTTAGGTCTTGGATGGTTTTACTCAATTCCATCACCTGTTTGGTTGTGTTTTCCTTCAATTCTTTAAGTTTTTTTTTTTTTTTTTTTTTTTTTTTGTGCTTCCTCTTAAGGTTCTACCTATTTAGCAGTGTTCTCCTGTATTTCTTTAAGTGAGTTTTTAAAGTCCTTTTTGATGTCCTCTACCTTCAACCTGAGATATGCTTTTAAATATGGGACTACCTTTTCGGGTGTTTTTGCGTTTCCAGGACTGGATGAGGTGGGAGTGCTGTAATTCTTATGATGGTGAGTGGTCTTGGTTTCTGTTAGTAAGATTCTTATGTTTGCCTTTCATCATCTGGTAATCTCTGGAGTTAGTTGTTATAATTGTCTCTGGTTATATCTTGTTCCTCAGATGATTATGTAATCCTCTATCAGTAGACCTGGGAGACTAGTTTTCTCCTGAGTTTCAGTGTTCAGAGTACTCTATGCAGGCAAGATCTCCACTTGCAGAGAAGGGACCCAGATATCTGGTGTTCGAACCTTCCTCCTGGCAGATGTTGTGATCCACTCACTAGAGGTACTAAGTTCCCGTGGAGAGTCCTGTGGGGACCTTTGGGGTGTCCACAGACTCTGCCCACAAGGTGCCCGATGCTGTCATGGACTGGAAGGGACTTGTGACCCTGATCATACCGGTTTCTCTGCTTCCCTAATGAATGCAGTCACAAGTCCTGCATGATAGGATTGGAGCGGAAGTTGTTTTCCACTCACCAAA
The DNA here is from genome assembly GCF_000001635.26 of Mus musculus. Taxonomy (NCBI): domain Eukaryota; kingdom Metazoa; phylum Chordata; class Mammalia; order Rodentia; family Muridae; genus Mus; species Mus musculus. The sequence continues at coordinate 83,259,383 of NC_000087.7, read as the reverse complement.
GGTCTTAAGATCTCATGGATGTTTCTGTGAGGACCTTGGGGCTGTCCTCAGACTCTGCCCAATATGTTGCCCAGGTGCTGGCACAGATCAGAGGGACTTGAGACCATTGTCAGGCCAGTTTTTCTGCTTCCCTAATTAATGCAGTCTCAGATCCTGTGAGATTGGATTGGAGCAGAGGTTGTGTTACATTCAACAGAGGTCTTATGATCCTATTGAGGGTCTTGTGGGGACCTTAGGGGTGTCTGCAGACTCCGAGCCCAATGTGCCCTTGTGCTGGCTTGTCAGTCTCTCTCTTATGGTACACTTTCTCTGCCTCCTTAAACAGATGTTGTAAAGATAATGTTTTCAGACTCTCTAGACCCAGTAACCTTTTCCTAATTTCAGAAGAGGACTGCCCTATAGAAGCCATGACACCTGTCGCCTGCTGGCACACTGAAGTAGGGTCAAAGGTAGTGTAACACTTCTATACCTTTAAGAGGTACTCTAAAAACACTGCTGGGGGCTCCTTTTTCTCTTGTAGGATCTCTCTTACCTTGGTCAAATTGGTGGGGCACCTGCCAGCCCCTTTCAGTCCTATTATCAGAGCCCAGCAGAAAATTGTCAATTGCTCCATATGGTCAGTCCTATCAGGACATGTCAGAGGGAAGGCTGCATCTATTTCATTCAGAAGTTTTATTAGTAGTCAATTGGCCCCCAGTATTCTCTTTCTTTCCTCTCAGAATCCTCTCCTTCTCCTCTGTGGTGAAAGAACCTGTAAAAGCTGCTGACAGTCATCCCAAATAGGCTGAAGAGAGAATATGAGAGATTCCTTTAGATTAGCAAGGCTAGAGGGGTTTTCAACGAAGGGGATTGTGATTTGCCTTCCAGTTATAGAGATCAGAGGAGGAAAAAGGCCATTACTGAAGGGGCTGCAGTTGTCTGGGGTCCGCTGGATGAGGGTCATAAGTACACAAAGGCAGTGCGATGGTTGAGTCTGGTCCCTCTGGGCTTTGAGCTCGCTGGTCTTGGGCTTTAGCAACTGGTCCCTCCCCAAATATCTAGTGGCACCCTGTTGAGAGTTCTTGGGGGGACCAGTTGGGAATATGCGGGTGGGGTGCAGTGCCATTTTGGAGGTTCTTCTAACTCTGGATAGATCTTGGGAGAAACCGATGGCTGCAGTTTAACCGGTGCCAGATTTAACTTTTTATTTTCCCTCTCTGGATGGCAGAGGGCCAGGACTGGGGAGCCTGGACTATTCTTTTGAACCCAAGGCTTTAAACACGATAGGAGAGGGGGGATCCTGTGCTAATTTTTTCTAGATGAGAATGTAGGGCACTCAATCTGGCTGAGACCCTGGTCCCCTCTGTAAAACAACTTTAAGAGCTGAAAACAGAACCAAACCAAGGGTGCCCTCTAGTGGCCAACTAACATCAAAGCTGGCCATTCCATAGAGCACAAAGTTCTCTAAAATCTATTTCAGACATCCACCGAGAAAATGTGAGTCTTAGTCTTAATGTCAGTACTGTGCACTAGGGTCAGTCCAAGGGGCATGCTAATAGTCGGTCCCATCATCAGAGTTACATACAGGGGAAAAACCAATATATACACACAAAAAGATTACAATAACCAAGAACAGGCCCCAATAAGATGGCCGAGAGAGCACACACTCACTTGGCACCCAGTAACAGAAACAGACAGCCGAGTGAGCACACTCTCACTTGGCACCCTGATAGGAGATCTCCAGGTATCCCTGGAACTTCCTCAGAACTGGGGAGTGACATCTTTCTGAATTTTTATCTCCTTGTCCTTGGCAAAGGAAGGCAGGCATCTCTGGTTGTAAAGTATAAAAAAAAAATGCTTTATTGCTGGCTATAGAGAACAAAGAGCTTCTTCCTAGCTGTATTTAAATAGATCAGGGAAAACAAGCTTGGGGAATGTCTAGGGGCTTTACCTTACTGGGAGATATACTTTAAGTTAGAATCTCCCAGTAGGATATTTTTTCTACAACACACAAAATTTACACAGAAAATTATTTCAATTATTTATAATAAATATATAATATTTGGTTTGAACCAAATGTTAAATCCATATAAAATACATGGTAGTATTCCAAAAAACTTGTAATATTTACTTTAAACAATTTATACATTTACACCCCACAGCACTTCTTCATAACTGTACTACCCTTGCTGAGATCCTTCTTCTTCCCAAATGGTCCCTCTCTTATTTTTATAATGGTTCTCCTTTTCTTTGTGTGTATATATGGAAACATCTCATGAAGGTGGTTGTATTGTACTCGTTGCTATTTTTTTGTGATCACAAGGTCTAAAGGACCACAATCTGGTCTTCAACTACACATATAAGAGCATCTGACCCTGAATTGCTCTTTTTCCTGAATCGACTTCTCCAGTCAAGGGATCACAAACACCACTTTTGAAGTACTCTATTGAAATGGGAAAAAAATTGAAAATATTGTACTGTATCTTCATCTGTTTCTACCTGAGGTGATATATTCTCATCTTTGTCAAATGCTGGGCTCTGTACTATATGGACAACAGAAAATGGAAACATAATATGCTATATTAGTAAAAGGGAATAAAGTTTTAATGATTTGAATTTCTCAGGAAATACTGCCCATGTGAATTTTTTAAACAGCTTTGAGAAACGACGTAATTACATACATGCTATTCGGTATAGGTATAGATGAGAAGTAAGTTTTCCAAATTATAGGGCCATTGAATATCTTTACCAATATTATAGAAAAAAAAAACCTCCCTAACTTAAATAAAGATATGCTCATGAATATACAAGAAGCCTACAGAACGCCAAATTATTTGGACCAGAAAAAAAAATCTTGCCATCATATAATAGTCAAAACACCAAATGCACAAAACAAAGAAAGAATATTAAAAGCAGTAAGGGAAAATGGTCAAGTAATATATAAAGCAAGATCTATCTGGATTACACATAACTTTTCCCTTAGACTAAGAAAGCCAGAAAATCTAGGGCAGATGTCATACAGAATGTAAGAGAGCAGAAATGCCAGCCAAGACTACTATATGAAGCAAAACTCTTTTAACATAGCTTGAGACAACAAGGTATTCTGTGACAAAACCATATTTACAAAATATCTTCCAATGCATCCAGCACTTCAAACGATAATAAAGAGACAATTCCAATATAACGAGGGAAATTACACTCAAGAAAAAGCAAGAAATTAAACTTGAAGGAAACCTAAAAGAAGATAGCTACATGAACAAAATTCCAACTCTAATAACAAAAATAACAGGAAGCAACAAGAATTTTTCCTTAGTATCTCTTAATATCAGTGGACTCAGTTCACCAGTAAAAAGGCATAGAATAACAAAATGGATGTGTAAGCAATATTCAGCACACCAGAAACAAACACCAAGGACAAAGTCAGACATTACCTCAGACTAAAAGGCTGGAAAAGAACTTTCCAAGCAAATGATCTGAAGAAATAAGGTGGAGCAGCCATTCTAATATCAAATAAAATTGACTTTCAACCCAAAGTTATAAAAAAAAGTCAAGGAAGGAAACTTCATATTCATTAAAGTTAATATTTACCAAAATGGACTCCCAAATCTAAACATTTATACTCCAAATGCAATGACATCCACATTGATAAAAGAAACTTTAGTAAACTCAAAACACACATTGTACCACACACAATAATATTGGAAGACTTCAACACCCCTCCTTCATTAATGGACAGATCCTGGAAACTAAAACTAAAAAGATACATGGTGAAACTCACAGAATTTATGAAACAAATACATTTAGTTCATATCTATAGAACATTTTATCCTAAAACAAATGAATGTCCCTTCTTCTCATCACCTCACAATGCCTTCTCCAAAATTGACCATACACTCAGTCACAAAACATGCCTCAACAGATATAAAATTATTGAAATAATGTCATGCTTCCTAACAGATCACCACAGACTAAGGCTGATCTTCAACAATAATATGAATAATTGAAAACCCACATACACGTGGAATGTGTATAAAAATCTAGTCAGTGACAAAACAGTCAAGGAAGTAATCTAGAACTAAATTAAAGACTTTTTAGAGTTTAATGAAAATGTAGCTACAACATACTGCAAGTTATGGGACACAATGAAAATAGCCCTAAGATGGACTCTCATAGCTCTCTCTGAATGCCTCTAAAAAAGAAACTGGAGAGAGGATATAGGAGTAGGTTGATATCACACTTTAACACTATAAAACAAAAGGAAGCAAATTCACCCAAAAGGAGTTGAAATCAGGAAGTAATCAAATTCAGTGCTAAAATCAACCAAGTGGAAACAAAGGAACAATACAAAAATAATCAAACAAACTGGGAGCTTGTTCTTTGAGACAATCAACAAGATAGACAAACCATTAGACAGAATGAATACAGAACACAAGAACAGTATCCAATTTAGTAAAACCAGAAATCAAAAGGGAGAAATAACAACAGAAATTTAGTAAATTTGAAATATCATCAGATCCTACTATACAAGGCTGTACTCAACAAAACTGAAAATTCTGGATAAAATTGACACTTATCTAGACAGATATCAGGTACCAAATTCAAATCAGGATCAGATAAACCCTGTAATTACTTCTACCACTGTGAAAAGCCGCCCTCATGGTCGCCATTACAATATGGTGCTGACAACACCATTGTCACCATTGCTCATGGTGAGTGCGCGCGGGTGTCAGAATATCTTTCCATTACCTGAGCCCTGCCTCTCCCATTGCGTCATCAGGCTGATAGTGGGCAGCCAATCCCATGGTGCACATCCCCAACCTTACTTCTAACCATACTTCGCAGCCAATATAAGGGGGGAGTTTTCTGCTTTCTAAGTCTCCTGTCCTGAAGCTGTTCATCTATATCTCGAGATGTATTACAGCTTTACTACAGAAAGATCCGAGTGTCCTATATGCGTTCTAGCTGGCAAGATGGTAGCGTGGGTCATCTGGTGCCAGAAACCCAGGATCAACATTGCTGGCATTGAGGGGAACCCCTGAAGAAGGGATAGATTCAGAACTGCATGGAAAAGGTAAGTTTGGAGAAGTATGTCTGATCATGAACCTCTTATCCCTTTTGATTTCGGTCTTAATCTAGATGCAACTTAGGAAGGGGCAGTAGAAGCTCTTGTTTTGGTTGCCCTGGCCCTCATTCTGTTTCTTATTCTGTCCATCGAGGCTGGTGCTGAAATTTGAGGTAAATCGCGGCTGGTGCTGAAAAATGAGGTGTTGTCAGTCCAATGTAGATAAGTGGCAGCACTGAGGTATCTTCTAAGTTTTCCATAGATAAGGGAGCAAAGTGCTGTGTTTACTTTCACTTTGCAAAAGGAATACTATAAGTCGGGTGTAGATCAGCCGCAGGCACTCACTCTATCATGGGCTCCTCACAGTCAGTGATCACCACATTACAGTCAGTGCTAAAGCAACGTGACCTGCAGGTTGCCTCCCGTATGCTGCAGAACTTTGTTAAGGAGGTGGATCACATTTCTCCCCGGTATGCCTATTCGGGGTCTCTAACTGTAGCCTTATAGAATAAGCTAGGAAGGGACCTTGACCATAAGCATGAAGAGGAAGACTTATGCCTGGGCACCAAGGCAATTTGGAAGCTGATAAAAAACTGTCTAGAGGATGAAACCTGCCGACCAGCCAATGTGGAGGGACAGGGAATACTAGAAGAGGTTCAGGACAGTATGTCAGAAACCTAACAGAATGAGAGAAAGGGAGCTCGAAAAAAGAAAGACACGTCACGAAAAAGGGCCCTCCCCAGGATTCAGAAAGAAGGGATGGAGAAAAGAGGGCAGTAAAACTGATCCCTCTACTAAGAAAAAGCCTCACATGTAATTCAACATTACCTTGAAGCTTGGAGTGCTTGGGGACAACCCAAATTTCTTAGAACAGATAATGGACTGGCCTACACCTCTCAAAAATTTCAACAGTTCTGTCTCCAGATGAATGTATCTTATTTAACTGGTTTGCCATACAGGGACAAGGCATTGTGGAACATGCCCACCACACTCTTATAACCTACCTTATCAAACTAAAAGGGTGAGTCGATGAGGGCCTGCCCTTAACACTGAGAGTGGCCATCTCCATGATACTCTTTACTCTTAATTTTTTGAATATTGATGAACAAGGCCACACTGCGGCTGATCATCACTGTTCAGAACCAAACAGATCTAGAGAAATGATCAAATGGAAAGATATCTTAACCGGAAAATGGAGAGGCCCGGATCCTATTTTAATAAGATCCAGGGTAGTTATTTGTGTCTTTCCACAGGAAGAAGACAATCCTCTTTGCGTTCCGGGATGCCTCATCTAAAGGATCTCCCCTTCAGAAGATGTGGACAAAAGAGGGAATACTGAAACAAAGAAGGCTACTGACCCTTCTACTGGAGATCCTGGTTCCTAGTATATAGGGGAAATTGTGTTGGGGTATTATGTCCACCTTTCCTCTGCCCATGCCTGTCATGCACAGTGCACAAGTGTTTCCACATTTCTTTACTACTGATAGGGAGCTTCAACTTGCCTTTTTACCATTAGATGGGCAAATTCAGGCTCTGATGGAAAACAGAACTTTTCCCTCAAAAGTTGCATATGTAGCAGAGGATGGACTAGTAAGTCATCAATAGCAGGAGAGACACTTGTTCTTGTAAAGTTCCTATGACCAAGTTTTGGGAATGCCTGGGCCAGGATTTGGGAGTGTGTGTGTAGGAGAGCAGGGCGAGAGGGGAGAGGACTGGGATTTTTGGAGGGGAAAATAGTAAAGGGAATAACATTTGAAATGTAAAAAAAAAAAGAAAAAAGAAAATAAATAATAAAAAAAAGAATGAAATAAATTATTCGTAGTATTCTTGAAATAAATTCAAGTTTTACAAACATATCATTGGAACAATGTTCAGGTATTTTCCATTGGCAAAATAATAACAAATTATTTTTTATCAACATATTGTGACTACAGTGCCAAGAATAGTTATATATTAGTTGCTAAAACTCTGGTTTAGGAATATATAGATATAGGTAAAATTTCAAATGAATTATACAAAATCTCTTAGAAAAGACTTCTTCCAATTCAGCTGACTAGGTAAAAGTCTAGTGAACTGCAGGACACGCAATTAATACCCAACCCTGAATATGCAATAACCTTCAGAAAGAGACTCCTCCGAAATATTTATGACATCTTCTTCATCATCAAAGTCCAAAAGTAATAAGTAATCTCCTTTGGAATCACCATCATTTTCTTAACAGCCATTCTTCTCTTAAAAACTGTAATGTCTTCTTAGTTAAAAAAAATGGAAAACAAGGAAAAAAAATCTTAGTAATCTGAATCCAAAGGTATCATTTAAGTAGTTAAAAATATCAAAAATGAAATAATTATATGCACTTCCTCTTTCCAGTTCCTCCATGTGTCCCATTTATTATGTCCCTCTCCCTCACAACATTGTTTTAAAATCTTCTTTAACTTACTTCTATAAAAAACTCCTTTAGAACCAGAGTTAACAATATGTCAGATCCCAGTTTAAATAAGGGGAAAAAGGCCAGCCTTGAATATGTGAGACTTCTTAACTACCCAAAGACGATGAGGAAAATGTATTTGCATTTAATTTCTGAGTCATCTGATTCTTGTTCCTATTTCCCACAGATTCTTTTTAAACAAAACATTAGCAATTTTGTTTATCAGTGTGTCTCTGTCTTTAAATAAACTCACACTGCTATCAAGATAGATAATGAATATGGTAACTGTATATTCATTTGAGAAGACCCAAAGCTCCCTCTACAATAAACACCCAACAGCACCAGCACCCACACAGAAAGACCTTCTATTGGAGAAAGCAGGGATTTGGGGAAGACTTGGTTTTCAAATATCTGGATATTGTAAGTCCAAGGCCAGCCCAAACCAAGACAGCCTGAGCTACAAACGAAGAACCCATCCTACAGAAGGAAAACGGAGAGAAAAGGCTGATCTCCGTGGTGCAAGTCTTTAATAGAAATACTTGGGGAATGAGAGGGGAGGATCTGTGGTCAGAATCCATCTTAGAAGACTTATGAATCTTCTGCATTGTCTGCTCTTATTCTTTTCATTTATTCTTCCTATGCCACTCCCCTTTCTGTAGTATCCATACAGTCTCTACCAAAGAAATACACACTAGAGAAGACAGTGAGGGTAGAGGAATGCTCAGTGTGTCTCTAATAGATTTTGGACTACACACAGGACAAGTGCCAATTTCAACCCTAAGGTCTCTTTCAGCACATAGGACAATCGCCAAGACTCCTCACCAATGGCACCCTGATCCCCTGACCCCCAGTCCTGCAGCCGGCTCTCTGATCCTCTCCCTAGGCCCCAAGCTTGTGTCCTCCAAGGGTTTTCAATCCTCTAAGCCCCTGTCCTGTTCAATCCTGTGCAATGAATATGATCCTCCTCCTTCATTTTACCCTCAGAAGCCATAGGAAATGCCGATCGGGAGGCTTTTCCTCACAGAGTGGCCTCCTGAGACTGAGATTTCCCACCAGTCACACATCTGTTAATAGTCCAATTACCCTGATCAGAGCTGGTTATCAGTAGCAGGTCATTCAAAAGTGAACACCTTCACAACTGAACCCTTCCTTGCTTGGCTGCTCAATGAAAAAAAAAACAAAAACAAAAAACAAAAACAACAACAACAACAAAAAAACAAAGCAAAACAAAACAAACAAACAAACAAAAAAACTAAGCAAAAAACAAAACAAAAATGAAAACAAAAAACAAAACAAAACAAAAAAAATCAAAATCAAAACAGATAAAAACAAAACAAAAACAAAAAGAAAAACAAAAACAAAACAAAAAGAAAAAGAAAAACAAAACAAAACAAAAAGAAACAAACAATCAAACAAACAAACAAACAAAACGTTATCAGGAGAGACCCAGATGGAGTACTCTGAGGAGCCTTTGTGATGCCAGATGGAGAAAACAGGTCTCATCCAGGGATTTCACTGTTTGGCTGAATATACCCTGTGTATGCTGTCATGGAGTACCAGGCACCATTGATTGGAAGGGAGTTCTCAGGAGGTGGAAAAGAGCTACCATCTTTAAGACAAATGATTTCGAATTTCTAGGTTGAAAAGCATTTGCAGACTTGAAAAACATGTACAAATGTGTAACATATGAAAGCACTGGAAATGGCACTACTAATTTCAACTGTAATATTTTTTATTATTTATTTATGTGCATAAAAATTAAAATGTGTGCACTTTTTCTGTATGTACATTCCCAAAACAGAAGAGTCCATGCTGTCCTAATAGATCAGAAGAGAACATCCAGATTCACTACAATCCCTGGTAAACTCCCACCTCCACCTTCCTAGTACTGAGCTTGTTTACAATAGTGTGCTAGGATGTGCAGGCCCTCTCTCCCTCAATTATGTGCTAGGCTTCCCAGCCCCTTTTTCTCCCTTATGTGCTAGAGTGCTCATGCCTATTCTCTCACTTATGCCTCTATGGCCTACAGAGGCTGAAAGAGAGCAGTGATTCTCTAAAACTTTGGCTGTGCATAAATTGTAAGCCACTATGTGGGAGCATTGTGCCCGGTCCTCTTCATAGAAAAGGTTCTTTTTGTTTGTTTGTTTGTTTGTTTGTTTGTTTTATTATTTTTTGAGAGAGGGTTACTCTGTGTAGACCTGGCTGTCCTGGAACTCACTCTGTATACCAAGCTGGTCTCGGACTCCCAAATTCTTGGCCTCTGCCACCCAAGTGATGGGATTAAAGGCATAAACCAACACTGCCCAAACAGCAGTTGCTCTTATCAGCTAATTTTTCCATTTTTCAACTAATCTAGTGTGTACTTCATGTATCTTTACTGCATTTCTCCCATTTACTTTCAAGGTGGAGGGTGTTTCCACCGGAACAGGGATCCAAAGTGGGATCCATGCCACCATGGCATGGGTGTTCTTTGTTACATCCCAACATTGAGAAATCCAACAAGAATCATTGGAACAGACTTCAAATGAATCACTTGAAAGAATATAAACAAGAAATGGGGGTAAACACAGACTGGGGGAGATGTATAATTAATCTGGTTTACCAAAGTTTTATTGAACCCAGTGATCTCTACACTGATATTAGTATGTCCATAAGAGTCCTGGGAGGCATCATATATTCCCCAATGCTGAGCAAATCTTGAGATGCCAGTAAAAGAAGCCTTTACAACTGTTCCTCCCTGGATAAAATTCAAAGGATTTAGTTCTGTACAACTGCCATTGACTCCACAAAGCAACCACTTGTGAAAGGGATGCATTCTAAAGTCCTGTATGACAAATCTCTTTTTCATAACAAATTCCTTCTCTGGGTCATCTGTTATGTTGGAAGAAAAGGAAAAAGTTTTACTCTGATCTGCCCAACAAATGATGGAGGATCGACAATCAGATCAAGACAGGATCAGCCTTTCATCTTCCAAGATACAATGAGGGGCTATTTTTGTTTGGTGGGGATGTTCTTTTTCTGAAAAGTTAGGTTGTAGAATTGTACCATTAACCCAAATTGCCTCTTGCCAAAAGGTCCGATTTATAAAGGTTATATCTACATTGGAAGTATCTTGAGTTGTGCTCACCCAACCTCCTCGGTGCTCATTAAACTTCCCTAAAGCTCGGGCTGGGAGGTTGATACAATTTCTGGTCCATTAATTTGAAAACATAAAGACCCCTGTTCTAGTAAGGAGTGATTTTCTCCTAATGGTGCTCGAGTGGGATCATAGGTTAAATATGGCAAATCCACTGTTTTATTAGTAGTAAAGAATTTTGGAAAAACCATAGCATCATGACGAACTGACATTGGTTTAGGGAAAGTCAAGAGAATAGCCCATCTCTGTTATACTAGAAAACTGATACAAGTTCAGCATTGTCAGGATCAGGAACAGTCCTGGGGAGGTCAGCATCTTCTGCACCATCCTTGATGAATATCCTGCGGGTGAGTCGTTCCAGCAGCCAAAATGGGTTGTCTTCACTCTGTGGAAAAACACAAACAGCTCCCCAGGATCTGATTAAGATAGGATCTGGGCCTTTCCACAGACCAGTTAAAACATCCTTCTGTTTGACCATTTCTTTTGGTCTATCAGGGTCTGAGTTATGTCGCTCAGCTGCAGAACATCCCTGCTCGTCGTGATTCAAAAAATTAAGTGTAAAGAGTGACATAGATACCAATACTCTTGGCACTGAGGGCAGAGTCTCATCAACTCTCCCTTTTTGTTTTATAAGATAAGACTTGAGTGTGTGGTGGTCACATTCCACAATGCCTTGTCCTTGAGGTTTATAAGGAAGGCCAGTCAAGTGACTGACATCCATTTGATGACAAAATTGTTGAAATTTAGTAGAAGTATATGCTGCCCCGTTATCCGTTTTAAGAATTGTGGGCTTGCCCAAAGCACTCAAATCTTCTAGGCAGTGCTGTATAACATGAGAGGCTTTTTCCCCTGTTAAAGGTATGGCAAACATTACACCATTGCAGGTGTCAATGGAAATATGTAAATACTGATTTATAATGGCGATTGCACGTGGCACGCAAGCTCTTCTCAGCAATTGCTTGTGGCACGCACGCGATTGCTTGGGACATGTCACTACACAGCTGTCTATATAAAAATGAAAATGTAATTAAGGATAAAAGTGATACAGGAGAAATGGGGAACAATTCAAGGAGGAGAAGATAGGGATGGATTTGCTAAAACTCATTTATATGTATGCAGAATGTTTTTACCCAACAAATTTAAAACAAAGTAAGTAAGTAAGTATGTAAGCAAATAAATAAAAAAAATATATTTGTATGCACATGCATATCCGATAGGCTTGTGTGTGTGTGTGTGTGTGTGTGTGTGTGTGTGTGTGTGTGTGTGTGTGTGTGTGTGCATATAAGGGTGTAGGTATGTAGCACCTGTGACTAGAGGAATACAATCATGCACTATCTTTCTTTATGTTCTATGATGCAGTGTGTTGATTAGAATATCTTTTGACCATGGGATGTGGCACTATTATGATCTTTAAGTGGCACTATTATTATCTTTAAGTGCTCCTTAGCCATTTTAGACTCTTTTGACTTGACATCTCTATTTAGATATATACCCCATATTTGATTGGTTTATTTCGTTTCTTGAGTTCTTTATATATTTTGGATATTAGCCGTTTATTGGATGTGAGGTTAGTTAAGATTTTTTTCTCCAGTCTGTAGGTTGATGATTAGTCTCATTGCCTATATGCTTTGCTTACAGAAGCTTTCCAGTTTCATGAGGTCACATTTATGAATTGTTGATCTTAGAGCATGAATCACGGGAGAGGTTTTTAGGACATTTCCCTCTCTGTGTCAATGAGTTCATCTTCTATTAGATTCAGTGTATCTTATTTTATGTTGATAATCGTGTTCAACTTGAAACTGAGCTTTGTGCAAGGTGATCAATATGGATTTTTTTTTCAACATACAGACTGCAAATTAGAACCGCACAATTTATTGAAAATCCTTTCTTTATTCCATCGTATATATATACATATATATTTTGCTTCTTTGTCAAATATCAAGTATCCATAAATGTGTGGTTTTCTTTCTGGTTATTCTGTTCTAGTCCACTGATCCATCTGTCAGTCTCTGTATCAATACCATGTAGTTTTTTTTGTTTTGTTTTGTTTTGTTTTGTTTTGTTTTGTTTTAATCACTTTTGCTCTATAGTAGAGTTTGAGGGCCAGGATTGCTCTGACGCAGGATAACAGTGGAGTCACAGAGTAGAACCCTGGCAATGGCTTTAAAATCTAAGTGTCCCAGGGCTTTCTAGCTCTCTCATTGTACTGAAATGCTGATGATAACTTCTAAAAAGTACTTTGTCTTTCTGAGGGTAGGCTGGCTTAGGTGATTAACACCTGTAGCCTAACAGAGGAGGATTAAGGAAAACAGACTTTTTTCTAGCTCAGCAGGAATTACTGGGCTCTAATTTTGAGCTTACTAGCCAGATGTCACTGGAAGAGAAGGAATTTAGAGAAGTCATTATAGAAGTTATTACTAAGTTATAAAAAATTTCCTATGAAAGTTATATAAGGGCAAAAGCAGAAAGATCCTAAGTGCGGAAAGGGAAAAATTCTTCTAAGTGGGGAAAAGGAAAAAAAAAATAAAAAAAAGTCTAAGTGGAGAAAAGAAAAAACAAAAACTTCTCTCTTGATTTTCCTCGTCTCTTTGTCCTCAGCACTTATACATATTTCAGAATACATGACCACATGCTACAAAGTTCATCAACTGTCTCAGATCAACAAGTTCACTGAAGGTATCAAACAATAACTAAGATATTAGTGAAGTTTTGTATAGGTAAACCCAATCAATATTTTATCTTTTACCCTAGAACCTATAATAAATCTTTAGTTCCCTTCTGATGACCTTTGGTTAATTGTTATACAACCTCTTGGAATGTGCTCTGAGTAGGAGAAAGTCTGGTTACTATCTAAGAGCATTTATCCAGTGACACTTGGAAAACTGGCAGTTCTCATTGTAGTTTTGACTATCAGAAAATTACCTAATAGCCCTTTTAGTTTGGGGAGAATTTTATTGAGTATTTTTGCATTGATATACATAAGAGAAGTTGGTCTGAAGTTGCCTTAATCTGGAATCAATTCACCATTAAAAACAAATAGACTAACAGACTGACTATATAAACAATACACAATATTTTGCTGCATAAAAGAAACCCACCTCAGGGACAAAACCAGATACTACCTCATAGTAAAAGGCTGGAAAAAATTTCCAAGCAAATGGTCTTAAGAAATAAGCTGGAGTAGCCATTCTAATATAGAATAAAATCAATTTCCAACCCAAAGTTATCAAAAAAGACAAGAAGGGACAGTTAAGGCTCATGAAAGGTAAACTCTTCCAAGATGAACCCTCAATTCTGAATATCTATGCTCCAAATGCACAGGCATCCACATTCATTAAAGAAACTTTAGTAAAACTCAAATCACTCATTGCACTGCACACCATAATAGTGGGAGACTTCAACAACCCGCTCTTATCAATAGAAAGATCCTGGAAATAGAAACTAAACAGAGACACATTGAAGATAACAGAATTTATGAAACAAATGGATTTGATAGATATCTACAGAACATTTTACCCTAAAACAAAAGGTTATAACTTCCTCTTAGCACCTCATGGTCCCTTCTCCACAATAGACCACAATCAGTCATAAAACAGGACTCAACAAAAATATTGAAAGTATCCCATACACCCTATCACATCACCATGGACGAAGGCTGATCTTCAATAACAACATAAATAAGAGAAAGCCAACATTCACGTGAAAGCTGAACAACCCTCTACTCAATGATATCTTGGTTAAGGAAGAAATAAAGAAGAAATTAAACACTTTTTAGAGTTTAATGAAAATGAAGGGACAATATACCCAAACTTATGGGACACAATGAATGTAGTCCCACAAAGAAAACCAAAAGCTCTGAGTGCGACCAAAAAGAAACCAGAGAGAGCACACACTAAGAGCTTGACAGTACACCTAAAAGCTCTAGAGCAAAAGGAGGCAAATTTACAAGGGTGAGTAGATAGCAGAAAATCATCAAACTCAGGGCTTGAATCAAACAAGTGGGCACAAAAAGAACTATTCAAAGTATCAAACAATCCAGGAGCCTGTTCTTTGAAAATAGTATCAAGATAGATAAACCCTTAGAATGATGAACTGGAGTGCACAGGGATAGTATGCTAATTAACAAAATCATAAATGAAAAGGGAGACATAAGACCAGAACCTGAGGAAATCCTAGGCATCATCACATCCTACTACAAAAGGCTATACTAAACAAAACTGGAAAACTTGGACAAAATGGACAATTTTCTAGACAGAAATCAAGTACCAAAGTAAAATACAGATCAGAATAAAGATCTAAACAGCCCCATATCCCCTAAAGAATTAGAAGCAGTCACTAATACTCTCCCAACCAAATAATGCCCAGGAACACCCACATGGGTTTAGTGTAGAGTTCTATCAGACCTTCAAAAAAGAACTAATTCCAACTGTTCTCAGACTATTTCACAAAATAGAAACAGAACGTACTCTATTCAATTCATTCTATAGAAGCCACAATTACTCTGATAACTAAACCATATAAAGTCCCAACAAAATAGAGGACTTCAGACCAATTTCCCTTCTGAATACCGATGCAAAAAATATTCAATAAAGTCCATGCAAACTGAATCCAAGAACATATCACAAAGATCATCAATAATGATCAAGTATGCTTCATCCCAGGGATGCAGGGATGCTTTAATATAAGGAAACACATCAACATAATCCACTATATATAAGCAAACTCAAAAACAAAAACCACATGATCATCTCCTTAGATGCTGAGAAATCATTTAAGGAAATCCAACACCCATTCATGATAAAAGTCATGGAAAGACCAGGAATTCAAGGCCCATACTTAAACATAATAAAAGCAGTATATAGCAAAACAGTAGTCAACATCAAACTAAATGGAGAGAAACTAAAACCAATCCCACTAAAATCAGGGACTAGACAAGGCTGCCCACTTTCTTCCTATCTATTCAATATAGCACTTGAAATCCTAGCCAGAGCAATTGGACAACAGAAGTAGATCAAGGGACTCCATGGTCCCTGGCGCGGGGGATTCTTCGGACACCCGCAAGGACCCATACAGGATACTCCATGGGATCCTAAGCCCTCTGGTGAGTGGAACACAGCGCCTGGACCAATCCAATCGCGCAGGACCCTAGACTGCACATTATTATTATGCATATCAGATAGGCATGTGTGTGTGTGTTTGTGTGTGTATGTGTGTGTTTGTGTGTGCATATAAGCATGTAGGTATGTAGCACTTGTGACCAGAGGAATGCAATCATGCAGTATCTTTCTTTATGTCTCTCTGCCATTTTCCTATGATGCAGTGTGTTTATTAGAATATCTTTTGCCCATGGGATGTGGCACTATTGCAAGGTGATGGCTTGTTTGAGGAAGTGTATCATTGTGTAGGCTTGCTTTTATGTAGTGCACAATGTCTGCCCAGTGACGAAAATCGATCCTCTTCCTTGCTACCTGTGGCCACAAGCTTCCTCCTGGTTGCCTTCAGTCTAAGATATAGACCAATTAGTTCCTTCCTCAGTACTTCCTCTACCTGGATGCTGCCATGCTTCATACCAATATAATAATGTACTGACTCTATAAGAGTTTCCTGAGTCATGATATCTCTTCACATCAATGAAACCCTATTGAACATGGGCAGTATGTTAGCCTGAATTTTAATGCTTACAAGATAATTGCAACCAGCATGGAAGCACAAAGTAAAGATGATGAATGAGTCTCTGTATTTTTTGAACTTCTGAATTTTTGAATGAATGTGGGGATTGGGAAAATTAGAAAGTTATGGGAAGGAGAAAGAGAGGATGCAAAGACCTTTTGGGCTCCTGCCACTTGCTTTTGCATTCAATATTTCTATTTTAAAACAACACCAACAACTAAAACAACCAATGACAAGGCATCCATACAACAGATTCACAGAGAAGACACCAAAGGGCATTACATTCTTGTAAATCATTTTCCAGCTAATGTCTGGTGTATTGAGCCTAAAGATTTTACTGTTAAACCCTGATGATTAATCACTAGATTGGATCCCCTAACACAATGATGAATGACACTGTGGTCAAAAGGACAGTTAACATGTATAAATACATCGTTTTTCACACTGTCAGTTTGAATTGTTACTATATATCCCAGTTTTTTTTTTTTTTGCATTTTATCTCCATTACTGTGTTGTTTTCAGCCCTCACTTGCTACATAGAAAATGGATTCTTATACACTATATTTTATTTAGGGTGCACAATGGAACCTAAAGACTAATTCAGTCCATTTCAAGTAGAGCTCTCTGTTCTCTTTACAAAATTGCAATTAAATAGTTTTCAAAAATATTTTGCACTTGTGTGGCTTAGTTTAATTAAGATTGGGGGGGGGTTATATCTCCCACATTCTCAGTTGTCTCAAACTGGGAAAACTGTCTAGAAATGTTGTGGAATCTTTGTGACTGTGCCCTAGCAGAAGTAGATCACTGGGACAAGATGGAGGGAGCTGGGTGGTTTTGAACTAATTCTTGGCTTCTAAATCCAACCAAATGTGAGAAGGGCCCATTCAGGTTCTCAATGCCACAGATAAACTTTTTGTTTCCTCCAATGCTGTCCTTATCATGACAGTCTGTCCCCGGAAACTGTTTGCCATATACATCTCTTCTTTTTTTTTTTTCTTTTTCATTTTTATTATAAATTTAGCTCATTTACATTTCCAATGCTATACCAAAAGTCCCTCATAGCCACCCACCCCCAATCCCTTATACACCCACTCCCCCTTTTTGGCCCTGGCGTTTCCCTGTACTGGGGCATATAAAGTTTGCATGTCCAATGAGCCTCTCTTTCCAGTGATGGCCGACTAGGCCATCTTTTGATACATATGCAGATAGAGTCAAGAGCTCCGGGGAACTGTTGAGTTCATAATGTTGTTCCACCTATAGGGTTGCAGATCCCTTTAGCTCCTTGGGTACTTTCTCTAGCTCCTACATTGGGAGCCCAGTGATCCATCCATTAGCTGACTGTGGGCATCCTCTTCAGTGTTTGCTAGTCCCCGGCATAGTCTCACAAGTCACAGGTACATCTGGGTCCTTTCAATAAAATCTTGCTAGTGTACGCAATGGTGTCAAAGTTTGGATGCTGATTATGGGGTGGATCCCTGGATATGGCAGTCTCTACATGGTCCATCCTTTTATCTCAGCTCTAAACTTTGTTTCTGTAACTCCTTCCAAGGGAGTTTTGTTCCCACTTCTAAGGAGGGGTATAGTGTCCACCCTTCAGTCCTCATTTTTCTTGAGCTTCATGTGTTTAGAAAATTGTATCTTATATCTTAGGTATCCTAGGTTTTGGGTTAATATCCACTTATCAGTGAGTACATATTGTGTGAGTTACTTTGTGAATGTGTTACCTCACTCAGGATGATGCATTCTAGGTCCATCCATTTGGCTAGGAATTTCATAAATTCATTCTTTTTAATAGCTGAGTAGTACTCCATTGTGTAGATGTACCATATTTTCTGTATCCATTTCTCTGTTGAGGGGCATCTGGGTTCTTTCCAGCCCTGGCTATTATAAATAAGGATGCTATGAACATAGTGGAGCATGTGTCCTTCTTACCAGTTGGGGTATCTTCTGGATATATGCCCAGGAGATGTATTGCTGGATCCTCCGGTATTACTATGTACAATTTTCTGATGAACTGCCAGACTGATTTCCAGAGTGGTTGTATAAGCCTGCCATCCCACCAACAATGGAGGAGTGTTCCTCTTTCTCCACATCCACGCCAGCATCTGCTGTCACCTGAATTTTTTATCTTAGCCATTCTGACTGGTGTGAGGTGGAATCTCAGGGTTGTTTTGATTTGCAATTCTCTGATGATTAAGGATGTTGGACATTTTTTTTTTCAGGTGCTTCTCTGTCATTCGGTATTCCTCAGGTGAGAATTCTTTGTTCAGTTCTGAGCCACATTTTTGTATGGGGGTTATTTGATTTTCTGAAGTTCACCTTGAGTTCTTTATATATGTTGCATATTAGTACCCTATCTGATTTAGGATAGGTAAAGATCCTTTCCCGATCTGTTGGTGGTCTTTTTGTTTTATTGATGGTGTCTTTTGCCTTGCAGAAACTTTGGAGTTTCATTAGGTCCCATTTGTCAATTCTCGATCTTACAGCACAAGCCATTTCTGTTCTGTTCAGGAATTTTTCCCCTGTGCCTATATCTTCAAGGCTTTTCCCCACTTTCTCCTCTATAAATTTCAGTGCCTCTGGTTTTATGTGAAGTTCCTTGATCCACTTAGATTTGACCATGTTACAAGGAGATAAGCATGGATCGATTCGCATTCTTCTACATGATTACAACTAGTTGTGCCAGCACCAATTGTTGAAAATGCTGTCTTTCTTCCACTGCAAGGTTTTAGCTCCCTTGTCGAATATCAAGTGACCATAGGTGTGTGGGTTCATTTCTGGGTTTTCAATTCTGTTCCATTGGTCTACGTGTCTGTCTCTATACCAGTACCATGCAGTTTTTATCACAATTGCTCTGTAGTAAAGCTTAGGTTAGGCATGGTGATTCCACCAGATGTTCTGCTTTCCTTGAGAAGAGTTTTTACAATCCTAGGATTTTTTGTTATTCCAGATGAATTTGCAAATTTCTCCTTCTAATCCGTTGAAGAATTGAGTTGGAATTTTGATGGGGATTGCATTGAATCTGTAGATTGCTTTTGGCAAGATAGCCATTTTTACAATGTTGATCCTGCCAATCCATGAGCATGGGAGATCTTTCCATCTTCTGAGATCTTCTTTTATTTCTTTCTTCAGAGACTTGAAGTTTTTATCATACAGATCATTCACTTTCTTAGTTAGAGTCACGCCGAGATATTTTATATTATTTGTGACTATAGAGAAGGGTGTTGTTTCCCTAACTTCTTTCTCAGCCTATTTATTCTTTGTGTAGAGAAAGGCCATTGACTGGATTGAGTTAATTTTATATCCAGCTACTTCACCGAAGCTGTTTATCAGGTTTAGGTGTTCTCTGGTGGAATTTTTAGTGTCACTTATATATACTATAATATCATCTGGAAAAAGTGATATTTTGACTTCCTCTTTTCCAATTTGTATCCCCTTGATCTCCTTTTGTTGCCGAATTTTTCTGCCTAATACTTCAAGTACTATGTTGAAAAGGTAGGGAGAAAGTGGTCAGCCTTGTCTAGTCCCTGATTTTAGTGGGATTGCTTCCAGCTTCTCTCCAATTACTTTGATGTTGGCTACTGGTTTGCTGTAGATTGCTTTTATCATGTTTAGGTATGGGCCTTGAATTCCTGATCTTTCCAAGACATTTATCATGAATGGGTGTTGGATATTGCCAAATGCTTTTTTTGCATCTAATGAGATGATCATGTGGTTTTTGTCTTTGAGTTTGTTTATATAATGGATTACATTGATGGATTTTCGTATATTAAACCATCCATGCATCCCTGGAATAAAACCTACTTGGTCAGGATGGATGAGTGCTTTAATGTGTTCTTGGATTCGTTTAGCGAGAATTTTATTGAGGATTTTTGCATCGATATTCATAAGAGAAATTGGTCTGAAGTTCTCTATCTTTGTTGGATCTTTCTGTGGTTTAGGTATCAGAGTAATAGTGGCTTCATAAAATGAGTTGGGTAGAGTAACTTCTACTTCTATTTTGTGAAATAGTTTGTGCAGAACTGGAATTAGATCTTCTTTGAAGGTCTGATAGAACTCTGCACTAAACCCATCTGGTCCTGGGCTTTTTTTGGCTGGGAGACTATTAATAACTGCTTCTATTTCTTTAGGGGATATGGGACTGTTTAGATGGTCAACATGATCCTGATTCAACTTTGGTACCTGGTATCTGTCCAGAAATTTGTCCATTTCGTCCAGGTTTTCCAGTTTTTTTGAGTATAGCCTTTTGTAGAAGGATCTGATGGTGTTTTGGATTTCTTCAGGATCTGTTGTTATGTCTCCCTTTTCAGTTCTGATTTTGTTAATTAGGATTTTGTTCCTGTGCCCTCTAGTGAGTCTAGAAAAGGTTTATCTATCTTGTTGATTTTCTCAAAGAACCAACTCCTCGTTTGGTTAATTCTTTGAATAGTTCTTCTTGATTCCACTTGGTTGATTTCACCCCTGAGTTTGATTATTTCCTGCCATCTACTCCTCTTGGGTGAATTTGCTTCCTTTTTTTCTAGAGCTTTTAGATGTGTTGTCAACCTGCTCGTATGTGCTCTCTCCCGTTTCTTCTTGGAGGCACTCAGAGCTATGTGTTTCCCTCTTAGAAATGCTTTCATTTTGTCCCATAGGTTTGGGTACGTTGTGGCTTCATTTTCATTAAACTCTAAAAAGTCTTTAATTTCTTTCTTTATTCCTTCCTTGACCAAGATATCATTGAGAAGAATGTTGTTCAGTTTCCACGTGAATGTTGGCTTTCTATAATTTATTTTGTTATTGAAGATCAGCCTTAGTCCTTGGTAGTCTGATAGGATGCATGGGACAATTTCAATATTTTTGTATGTGTTGAGGCTTGTTTTGTGACTAATTATGTGGTCAAATTTGGAGAAGATACCATGAGGTGCTGAGAAGAAGGTATATCCTTTTGTTTTAGGATAAAATGTTCTGTAGATATCTGTCAGGTCTACTTGTTCCATAACTTCTGTTAGTTTCACTGTGTCTCTGTTTAGTTTCTGTTTCCACGATCTGTCCATTGATGAAAGTGGTGTGTTGAAGTCTCCCACTATTTTTGTGTGAGGTGCAATGTGTGCTTTGAGCTTTACTAAAGTGTCTTTAATGAATGTGGCTGCCCTTGAATTTGGAGCGTAGATATTCAGAATTGAGAGTTCCTCTTGGAGGATTTTTACCTTTGATGAGTATGAAGTCTCCCTCCTTGTCTTTTTTGATAACTTTGGGTTGGAAGTCGATTTTATCTGATATTAGAATGGCTACTCCAGCTTGTTTCTTCAGACTATTTGCTTGGAAAATTGTTTTCCAAGCAAATTTGATTTTATAGGGTGTAGTTTATTTGACTAGTGGCTCTGAGTCAATAAGACAAAAAGACCGCCAACAGATTGGGAAAGGATCTTTACCTATCCCAAATCGGACAGGGGACTAATATCCAATATATATAAAGAACTCAAGAAGGTAGACTCCATAAAATCAAATAACCCCATTAAAATATAGGCCTCAGAACTGAACAAAGATTTCTCCCCCGAGGAATACCGAATGGCAAAAAAGCACCTGAAAAAATGTTCAACATCTTTAATCATCAGGGAAATGCAAATCAAAAGTCTTATTTTCATATTTTCATTATTTACAGACCATTGTGTGTTATAAATAGAAATCTAGAGGAGGAAAGATGTTTAGAGTCACTGACACACACACTTAACTGAGGTTTCCTTTGCACAGGAAGAAGATATACCCATCCTCTATATCTGGAGAGTTTCTCTAGGACCCTAATGATATAAAAGTCTTCAAGTATCTAGGCTAAAACAACATTGCTTTTGCCTATATTTATGCAAAGTAACCTCTTTTATACAGTAATCATATTGATGTGTGTATGCATACCGAAATATACAGGTAAGTGCAGAGGATTGGGAAGGGTATACTGTTTTCTGTTACTTCAGTCCCTAATTTTCCCCTCGTGATAGGGTTTCTTGCTGAACTAGGAGTGAGGCTGACATTCAGTCATCCTTCTGTCTCTTCCACTCCCATTCCTAAGCACCAGTGTTGCAGGTGAAAGTTTGACCAAACACTTGGCTTTAACCCTGGGCCATCTCCCCAGATTCTTCTTTATTTTAAATAACCTATGGATTACTTTTGCTCTCAATGTAATGAAACTGCTGTATAAGAAGTTGTTATTTAGAAGATGGCAATATAAGTGGTCTGTATGTGTTCAGTACACACATGGTATATTAAGAACTACTTTCCTTAATACCTTGAGAATTGCATACAAATATTTTGATGTAATTTACTTTCCAATCCTTTTAGTAACTCCTCCCAGAACAAAATACGGCCCATTCCCACCTAACTCCTCCTGCCAACTTCATATCTTATCTTCTCTCTTTTGTTACAACCCATTCAAAATCATTTGTGTTTCCCATAAACTCTTGGACATCTGGCTTCCACTAGAGCATGGCCAATCTATCACCTTCAAAGGCAATACCTTTGATGAAAACTGACTGTTCATCCCTCATCAACTGTCTATACCTTATTAGATAGTGATGAGGGATAGTGAGCCCTCCCCATTCAGTGATGGAAGACAGAATGGCCTGATTTTGTGCAGAAAGAAACAGTTTTATAATTTTTTAAGGTCTTTTTAGAGTTCTTGTGTTTTCTTATTTATAGAATTTTATGGTTTTAAAAATATTTATTAAGAATTAAAAAAAATAGCTTTTTGGGTCATTTAGTGTTTGTTTAATAATTTTTTTGGTTTTTTAGGGTTTTAGGTTTTGCTTTATTGTTTTAGTTTTTTTTTTATTAAGGTAAAGTGATTGTTACTTTCTATTAGTTTTATTCTTAGAGGTGGAAGCATGTGTTTGTGGATTTGTTGTAAGATTACTTTCTTGTTTCTTCTATGGTGTAGTTTCACTCCTTGTGTTGTTGTTTTTCACCTATTATTCTTTGTAGGGGTGGATTTAAGGAAAGATTATGTGTAAAATTGGCTTTGTCGTGGAATATATTGTTTGCTCCGTCTATGGTGATTGAGAGTTTTGTTAGGTATAGGAGCCTAGGCTAGCATTCATGTTCTCTAGAGGTGGAATAGATGCTGGTATTAATATCTTTTTATGAAAATACATCCATGAGTTGAGAGAGGAGGACTTCCACTGGCCTTTGTACCCTAGTGCCATGTTCTAGGTGCTGCTAGTGAATGGGGAACTAAGTGACACCCCAGTGACAACAGAAAACACCTCTTTCAGAATCATACCTAAGAATGTCAGGCAGAGTTTATTTTGGCTGACTCATGGTAACCAGATCTTATATAGAGAGGGTGGGACTCATGTATCACTTCAGAAAATGCTTTTAAGCTTAGTCTTATATATTTTACAGAGAAGGAAAAGAGAGAAATAACTTCATGAAGGATAACACCCAAGAAAGCAAATGATCAAGGCAGCTTTACAGCAACACACAAATCTGCCCAACAGTAGTGTTTACTAGTGGTTTGTTGGTGTTAAATAGCCAAGGAGGCTACTGGACCATAGAGGGGCTGGAGAAAGTCAGATTGCTTTTTGTTATTGTTTTATTTTATTTTAACATTTCCCTTTTGAATTCAGCCAGTCTCATTTTAGATTTTTCCTGCTGCTAAGACCACTAGTGTTCTCTGGTACATTCAACCTTACTGATCTCCAGGCGACTAGACTTGTCAGGGTCAGAGTGGAAACTGGATATTTTACAACCAATTATCTGGGCCACTTGCCTACCGCTGGTCACCTCAGTTTCTCTACCTAAATTCCTTACTGATAATTTCCTCAGCATGCAGCCTGCCATGATTCACAGACAGGTACAACAACTGCTTCTGCCTCAGTATTAAATTCAAGTCCTTTCTCTTCTTCAGGAATGTTAATATTTGACGATATACAAATGCATTTATCTGAGAAAGAATGGGCTATGCTAACCCATCGAAGAAGACACTCTACAGTGTTGTAATGCTGGTCATCTACAAGCTAACCACCTGTCTAGGTTAACTGATTAACTATAACTCATTTCCTTTGTGTATACATTGTGTAACCTGGACTGTAATGGTGAAAAATACACCCTGGGAGATATTACCTTTTGGGTTATAATTGATTTAGATTGCTTCTTCACTGTTGAAGCAGGAACTGCTACAGAAAAAAAAATTTCTATTTTATTTTTTTGGGTTATTTGTTTTCTTTGTTTTTTAAAGATACAATTTCTCTGCATAACCCTGGCTGTCTTCAAGATCAATCTGTACAGCAGGTTTACCACAAACTCACCTGCCTTTGTCTCCCAAGTTCTGGGTTTAAAACATGCACCACCATCATCCAGCTCAGTGTGAAAGTTCTTAATTTTAGTGAGGATCAATTATTTCTCTTAGAATGAATATTTCTTCCATGAAATCTAGAACTCTTAACTCTATTAATCATACATATACTCCAATTTTCCTAAATCTTTTATTTTGTTCTTACATTAAGTCCATGCCCTTGTGAATTATTTTACATACAGTATGAAGTTGAGATTGAGTGTGAGGCTTACTCTTTTACCTATTATGTGTCACTGCTCTCGGGTGAAACAAAACATACAGCACAAATTACATATATGCATAATGTTATAAAACTATGGTGTATATATTATATATAATTTATTTTATATGTAATATATTTTATCATTTATAATATTTTGTTATATAATATACTTTAAATGTAGTTTAAATAGACTTTAAAGTGAATTACAGGGTGTGATCCAACAATAGCTGTCTACCAACTGATATTCTAAGAACATAATAGTTATTCAGTCAATGAGGTGGATTGTCTCAGGTAGTCTCCAGTGTATTATGGAATACTGAAAATGGCCTGTATTGACAGTGAAGGAATGGGCTTCCCAATGAGGGCAAACAGGCAAAGAAAACAAACTTTCTTCTTCCACGTCTTTCATATAGGTTGCAGAACATTTATATAAGTGTGTGCCAGGTTTAAGGTGACTTTTCCCACTTGAAAGATTCAGATTCAAAATGGAGCTTGCCATTTCAAAGTATTAAGAAAAAAAATCCTTTAACGTCTTGCTCAGTCAGTTGGATTTTAATTAATTCTTGATGCAGTAAAGTTCAAAACCAAGAACACTCATCACATTGTCCAATTGGCTCCCCATAATTTATTGACATTTATAGCCTTCCTTCATTGAATTGCTTGTGTATTTTGTTGAAAGTTACTTTGCAATTTGTATACATATGTCCAGACTGAGCTGTTTGACTTTTTGTTGTTATTATTTAACTCTTAAACAATTATAGATAAGCCCTCATATCTATTACACAATATTTTTTCTACTTTATTCATTCTTGTTATTCTTTGCATTGTGAAGAAAGAGATGGGTCAATTCTTGAACAGTACATGTTAAACTTCCCGTTCTGTTTATAGCACCAAATATAGTTTAACAAAAAAACTGTCTAATGCCAGGCAGTGAGGGAACAGGTCTTCAATCTCAGCATTTGGGGGTTGGGGGCATAGGCAGGCGAATTTCTGAGTTTGAGGCCACCATGATCTACAGAGTGAGTTTTGGGAAAGCCAGGGGTAAACAAACAAACTTTGTCTAGAAAACAAAACAAAACAAAACAAAAAAAAGATCAAAAAAACAAGAATAAAAACTTACTTGTATCTCTAGGTCTTCCGGTCTCTTTAGACCCTGAATACATATCACACACACACACACACACACACACACACACACACACACACACACAC
This sequence comes from Mus musculus, assembly GCF_000001635.26. Lineage (NCBI taxonomy): Eukaryota > Metazoa > Chordata > Mammalia > Rodentia > Muridae > Mus > Mus musculus. Next base: position 83,233,368 of record NC_000087.7, on the reverse strand, counting down.
ACACATGCACCCTCACACGCAGAAAAACACCGTTCAGATTTTAAAATACATTATCTGACTCACTAAGAAATAAAACTACATCAGTGTTCCTGGTGCCAGAAACCTTTAATCATAATACAAACTTAGTTGATCATCAATGATTTTATACAGGAGAGAATCCTGTTTAACTGTATTGAATGTGGGAGGCCATTCCTTCAGAAATGTCACCTCATTAAGCACCAGGTGACCCACATTGCTGACCATCCCTATACATGTAACCTGTGTGAGAAAATGTTTAACAGACAATCAAGGCTTCTAAGACACCAGAACGTGTCAGAAAACAAGAATAAAAACTTACTTGTATCTCTAGGTCTTCTGGTCTCTTTGGACCCTGAATACATATCACAAACACACACACACACACACACACACACACACACACACATGCACCCTCACTTAGTCAAAAAACTCAGACAGAATTGCCAAGCTAAGGAAAATTAGCATATTGCAGGGACAGAATGTAAAGAATGTTTAAAATCTAGAAAATTTGGCAGAGCTATGTTTCATATAAAAAAAAAAGATAAAATAGAATAATAAGTTGCTTCCCACTGTCTTTCATTATCTGTGTTATCCACACAATTTTTTTTTTATTAGGAATAAAAGAAATGAGTTTTTGTTTGACATCTGTGTCCATAGCAATGTTTTCTTAGACACTATCCTCTGGTTTCAGGTACCATGGACTATGATTTAATTCTTCACTTTTCTCAGAAGAGATGTAAAATGCTATTAGGGCCCTTGAAGTCAGAAAGAATTAATATTCATGGCATAGATTCAGTGGCTATAATGTTGACTGTCATACAATACCAAAACAAAGATTCAGGTAAATTTATGAACAAGAACACAAGACTGTGTCTTCCTTCAGTGTTACCATGGTAGTTGTCACTTCAGTCTCTCCCTTGACATTGTCTATTTTCATGGAAGCTTGGGGAACACAAGAAGACCTGAAAGCCAACACAAACCTAAGAAACTTGTAAGCATTTGAAGTCCACTTACAGATCTCACTGTCCATACTAGTTATCCATCTCTGTGGAAGTAAAAGAGAGCAGTAAAGTGACTTTGATTATTTTGGCTTTTATTACACACACTGGAATTTTTAAATGATTGCATACCACTCCTGTGCCTAAAGGGATGTACAATTTGTGATTTCTTAATTTTAAATGAGTATAGCAGTTTTCTCTATAGAAAAGTTTGAGCATTAATTTATTGATAAGGTCAGTGCATGGGAGCTTATGTACCCTCTCCAACATGGTATGCATCTGATACTCGAGGGTCTCATCCACTAGTAGTCTGGCAGAGAAAGACATGTGGCTTATACATTTGGTCCCAATTAGAAGCAGGGTAGATTGAATCCCAGGTTTATGTAGAAATAACAACTGCTTGGTCAGGAGCATACTTCTTAAGATGGCCATGTAGTCAGAGAAGTGAATCCTGGCTTGTGAGTTCATGAAAGACAAATTATATTTTGCTAGCTACTTTAAGCAACATAGTAGGTTCACACACCAAGACACACAGACACAGACACAAACACCAATACAAATTCACTGTAGGATCTCAGATAATAAAATTCTCCTTAATAATAATTGTTGAGATGAGTTTTCTCTAACACCAGAAAATAAACTGTCCTGGAGCTGATTTTTTTAAATTAGTTAATCAATCAACATCCCAAACCTAGTATTCCTTCTCTTCTCTGCTCCCTGACTTCTCCTCCACTCTTGCTACCCCAATCCACTCTTCCTCAATTTTTCTTCAGAAAAGAGATCTTCCATGATAACTTCTAGTTTTGGCTATTGTAGTTGCACATCCACTCATATTTATGATAGACAAGGCCTGGCAGAATTTCATTCCATTGGCTATGGAAATAGAGCTAAGTGGAAGACAGGCTATGTGAACAAATCTTAACAAAAATTTACCCTCATTAACCATAAACTCTTTTTTATTTCTCTTTTAATTAATTAGGTATTTTCCTTGTTTACATTTCCAATGCTATCCCAAAAGTTGCCCATACCCATCCCCCCACTCCCCTACCCACCCACTCCCCGTTTTTGGCCCTGGCGTCCCCCTGTACTGGAGCATATAAAGTTTGCAAGTCCAAAGGGCCTCTCTTTCCTGTGATGGCTCACTAGGCCATCTTTTGATACATATGCAGCTAGAGACAAGAGCTCTGGGGTACTGATTAGTTCATATTGTTGTTCCACCTATAGGGTTGCAGTTCCCTTTAGCCCCTTGGGTACTTTCTCTAGCTCCTGCATTGGGGGCCGTTTGACCCATTCCAATAGGTAACTGTGAGCATCCACTTCTGTGTTTGCTAGGCCTCAGCATAGTCTCACAAGAGACAGCTATATCTGGATCCTTTCAGCAAAATCTTGCTAGTGTATGCAATGGTGTCAGCGTTTGGAAGCTGATTATGGGATGTATCCCTGGATATGGCAATCACTAGATGCTCCATCTTTTCGTTACAGCTCCAAATTTTGTCTCTGTAACTCCTTCCATGGATGTTTTAACTATATTACAAGTACAGCTTTACATTTTTCTCTTTAATATTTTTACATTTTCTACATCTTCCAAGCCTGGTGGACAAAGTGCTCTTTTAGTCAAATTGTACTAATTCATACCAATATTGTCCAGGGAAGTTTCTTGGTAAGCCCTTTAGAGCATCAGTTTCTTGCTTTCAGCTGTTCCTTCATCATGAGGAATAAAGTATAAACACAGTACATAGCCACAGTTTCTGTCATCGATGAGGACTTGGTCTGTGAAAGATACTATGCAGATTCTTAGCCTCTGAACTTGGCAATGGTTTACAGATGCTGATGTGAGCAAAATGAGGAACTAAAGGACAACTTTGTTAGGTCTCAGATCTTCTTGTGCACACTGTTAACAGATAATAATATGGGGAATGAGATCTAGTTTTTTAGTGCAGAGTCATTTGTCCCTGGTCAATATTAAAAGTTTTAAACATTTCTTGAATATCATCTACTGAAATTTAATAAATTTTAAATTTAAATTATGTAATTATAACAAAAAGAAAAACAACAGCAATTAATAATAATAATAATAATAATAATAATAATAATAATAATAATAATAATAATAATAATACAGTGAGACTGATGAGCCTGCAGTGACAGGACTTGAGCGTCTATGATAGAATTTGAGTCAGGCATTGTGTACTCACACATTAATTATGAGGATCTTGCTTAATTTTGTGTACATAGAACTGGATTATCACATGGATCTTTTCCCCCTCTTAAATTCTGAGCATGTGAAGAAAAGTGATGTTTCTCTTTCTTATACAATTAAACAGATTCCATAAAAGCTTATCTTCTCCCACTTCTAAATTAGCATTTTCGTTTAATTTATTGCCATGTTGTATGCTTTAACTGTTTGGTAGTTGTCTGTTAATTTTTGATTTATCTTACATATAAAGCAAGTTTGATAAAAATTTGGTACGGAATTTTATGCATTTTATAATTGTAAAAATATTATTTCCACTCAACTCAAAGTGCTCTGTGGTTATAAATTGGCCTCTCAGTTAGTAATACACAACACAAATTCAATTCCACTTAACCCTTCTGAAAATGAACTTGCATGGTATTGTCTGATTTGAAGCTAATAAATCTATTTAACTAAACCAGAGACATTTGTGTTAGGAAGGAAACTACTACTGTCTGTTGTTTAGAAAATGGAAAAGTTACTTCTACAGTAAAAGAAAGAAAGGAGGGCCTGCCTTCAGCAATTGTGGGAAGTCTGTGTTGCATGTGCATTTTTCAGTTCAGCAGCATCTAGGGCACTCAGAATACACAGAGATTTCTTCATATGTGGCGAGAAAAACCAAATCTACAGGAATCCCAGGCAAGTGCTTCAAGCGAAGTCTTAGTCGAGCGAAAGTAGATGTAAAACCTCCCTTCTGCATGGGAGGTTTGTAGGAAACAAACAAGCTCCAAATCCTATAAATGTAGTCTCTCTGAAACTTCCAGTAGAAGGTCTATTTGTTTTTATATGATTTTATATATTTTAATGTACTTACATTATGGGTACATGTGTTTGATTAAGTACATATGTGTGTAACTGTGCACAAACCACTGCACATGTGTAGAGATTGCAGGACAGTGTGGAAGAGACAATCCTCTTCTTCTACCATGTATATTATTTCAGAGATGAAGTTCAGGTACGCGGTCTTGAGTGGCTAGTAACCTTACTTGAGTGGCTAGTGGGCCACCTCATACATTCCTTGAGCTTTAATTCTTTACATCCTCTGAAGATTGCCTGTTCATTCATCATGTCAAAACCCACAGAGACTATGAAGGTGGTCATGCTGCAAACCAGCATGAGTATAGAAAATGAAGCAACCAAGTATAAATGAGCCATTGATATTTCTTATCATCCTATCACTCCCATAGGTCGAAGTGGTTAAATCTCTCACCCAAGGCCTTCTACTATCAGTTGCATTGAACTAAAAGTGTCTGTAGCAGTATCTGTATGCACAGCGCCTGCAAGGTCTGAGATAGAAAGAGCCCAAGCAATGAGAGGGAAGGGCGTGCATGCCACTATCTTTATCTCAGAAGTTATTTCTAGTTTGTAGCTTGAAAAGGAAAACATTCAAATTTCCACTAGGGTATAACTGGGTATGCAAACCATGCTTAAATCTAAGTCTCTAGTTCAGCATTGCCTGGCAAATGAAAATCAAACTGGATAATAATCTTGGAGGTCCTTTATATAATAAGGTATTGGCAGGGTTCTTTAAAGAATACCTTAAGGGTCCTTTGTTTATATATTATGGTTTGCAGTTTTTTTTTTGTTTTTATGGGATTTCTGAGTGTTTGTGAACATATATGTCTCTGTGTCTACATGTATATTTCTTGTGCTTTTTCTTTGCCTCTTTTTTATTATGTTTGCTTTGTTCTGTTCTGGTTCATTTGTTTATTTTGTATCTTAATCTTCATTATTATTGTTATTAGTATCATTAATAGTATCATTATTATTTAGATGCCTGTTTGTATTTTAATAAAGGGAGAAAGAAAAAGTGTGAATTTGGGTGGGTCGAGAAGTGGAGAGGTTGTAGAAGGATTTGGGGGGACAGTAATCTGAATCTATTGAATGAAAAACTGTATTTTCAATGAAAAATGTCTTCCCAGAAATTTTGATCTTACTATTAGTACAAAGGAATCAAAAACTTATTTTTTAAAGAATCATATTGTATACAGAGGAAAAAAATGAGAGCTTTTCCAACTGAGAAATATTTCATTTTGCAAGTATGGTAAGGACCCTAGAGTTAATAATCAAGAACACAGAGCACAACACAAAGCAGAAAAAAGTACAAAGCACACACAAATATACAGGCAGGAATCAAATTAGTCAATTTATTGACCTTTTTAATGGAGCACAAATCCTCATCCATTCTCCATTCGGACAAAACAGATTTGCTGTTGTCTCCAATGACTTTGAGTAGGAATTCATCCAGTAACCTTTCTCATCTATTTCATTAGAGCTGACTCATCCCTTCTAAGATTCCAGGACAGGAAAAATAGACTCCATCATCCTCTTGGGTATGTGTGTTTCCAAGTTCCTTCATATATATTCTTCCTTATGCTTGGTGAACCCCTACATTAAATTATTTTTTCCTACTTCATAACTATAATTTCCTACTGTTATAAATCCTAACATACATACCTGACATAAAGATAGTCTTAGACAACTCCAGATGATCACATGATTAGACAACTAAAATAGATCACATCTATCCTAGTACAGTTCTGGAAGGCAGAAAGTGTAAAAATCAAGGAGCTGGCTAGTCTTACTAGTATTTCCTGGCACTGTGAATGGCAACCTATAAGTTCTAAGTCCTTGTGACACTTTCATGGGAGTTGTCTAGGACTATCTTTATGTCAGGTATTTATGTTAGGATTTATAACAGTAGGAAATTACAGTTATGAAGTAGGAAAAAATAATTCTATGTAAGGGCTCACCAAGCATGAGGAAGAATATATATGAAGGAACTGTAGCATTAGAAAGGTTGAGAACCACTCTCTGGATGCTTGAAAACAGAAAGCATAATGGAGTCATAGGCTGGTCTTGGCATCAGTCTGATATCTGCTTCAGACTAATATCTTGCTTCCTTTTGTTTCTTGTCACCATGAGGGGAATAACCTAGATAGTATAGTCAAAGGACAAATCTGAGGACATGTTCAGAATCCATTTTGTGAAAACATGTGCTGTTGTATCATTTGGAAAGGGCTGTCTTTGGAACCAGTGCATGCACATGAGTGCTTTGGTGCTTTGCTCTTTCTTTCTTTCTTTCTTTCTTTCTTTCTTTCTTTCTTTCTTTCTTTCTTTCTTTCTTTCTTTCTTTCTTTCTTTCTTTCTTTCTTACTATCTTTCTTTCTTATTTTATTTTATTTTTTTTTGAGGCAGGTTTTCTCTGTGTAGGCCTGGCTGTTGTAGAACTCATTCTGAAAACCTGGTTGGCCTTGAACTCATAAATTTGCCTGCCTCTTCCTACCAAGTCCAGGGAATAAAGGCTTACAACACCACACCCAGCTTCTTTGATTTTTTTTATTCTGCTATTAACTTATTGTTCCCAATGTTGTTTATTTTATTATTTTATTTTATTAGATATTTTCTATATTGACATTTTTAATGTTATCCCATTTCAAGTTTTCCCCTCTAAAAACGCAATAACATGTCCCTCCTCCTCCTACTGACCAACCTAAGCACTCCTGCTTCCCTGTCCTGCCATTCCCTTACACTGAGGTATAGAGTCTCTCAGGACCAGGATCCCCTCCTCTCACTGTGTCCATCTAGTCCATCATTTGCTACATATTCGGTGGCAGCGATGGGCCCCTCACTTTGCATTATTTGGTTGGTCTTTTTTTTTTAATTACATATATTTTAACTTACATTTCAAATGTTGTATTCTTTCCCAGTTTCCCACTCATCCAGAAACCCCCTATCACATCCTCTGTCCCCCTGCTTCAATGAGGGTGTTCCTTCACCTGTGCACCCTCTCCCACCTCACAGTGTGGTGGCTAACAAGTTTATATCTCTGTATCCTTATCATTCAACACCATATTGGGGATCCTGCAGCTTATAGGGAAAAGATGTCCAGATTCTGAGAACTGCAGGGTACCATCCAATACATCAATCTCAAGCCACATGTGGGTACATCTTCCTAAAAAACGTGTCGTCCTGTTAATAGCTTTCAGTTGGATCTTTAAGTACCTCAGCCAAGATTGAGGTGACTGCTCCCTGCATAATCACTGCCCACTTCATTTTGGGGAGCATCTGTGCCAGGAAGTCAGGGTAGATATCCACATAGTTGATGCGGATTTCAGTGGCCTGCAGGCACAGATGGAAGTCATGCATGTCCAAGCCTTACACATTTGAGCTTAGGAGATAGTATGTGAGCAGTTTTATGTGGTCATTTTGGATTTCTGCATAGGACATATTGTCTTTCATTAATTTTGGAATTTATTTACATTTTAAATGATAGCTCCTTTCCCATTTTCCATTCAACAAATCCCCAACCCATCCACCATCTCCTCCCTTCCCTTTGATAAAAGGCTTAGTTTGTATTATATTTCTATATTGCACTCCATCACTGAGTGAAATCAAGACAGGACACATGTAGGAGTATAGGCAGGGTACATGGAGAAAGGCTGCTTATTGGATTGCTTTCTCAGCACAGTTTTCTCAGCTTTTTTTCTTACAAAATTTGAAAGCTTTTTTTTAACTTTTATTTTAATAACATACCCACAAACACACACACACACACACACACACACACACACACACACACACACACACACAAGACATAAGATCACTAAAGAAAAAGCGAAATGATTGTAAAGCAATGTCCTAAATGTATTTCATTATCTCCAGTGCCACAATTATAAGACAATTCTAGAGGCCTTATGTCTAATCATATTTGGCAAATGGATATAACCCATTATGCAGAATTTGGAAAACTAAAATATGAACATGTTTGTATCGATACTTGTTCAGGATTTCTTTTTGCTTTTTTCTGCTTCTCTCCATAAAGGAAAGGTTTCTAAAAACGTAATTGATCATTGCCCACAAGCATTTAATGCAATAGGATTGCCTAAACATATCAAAACAGATAATGGGCTATCCTATTCTAGTAAAAATTTTATTTCATTCTGTAAGGAATTTGGAATCAAACATAAAACTTGAATTCCTCATAAGCCCATGGAAACGGAATAGTTCAATATGCTCATCAGACCTTAAAGAATTGGCCTTTTATGACAAAACAGTGGCAGTTATATCCCCCAAGGTCACCAAAGGCGCATCTTGCCTTTACTTTATTTGATCTAAATTTTTTGCAAACTGATATTAAAGGTCAGTCTGCAGCAGATCACCACTGGCATCCAGTTACTTCTAATTCTTATGCATTGATAAAATGAAAGGACACACTAACTAAGGAATGTAAGGGTCCAGATCCGATTCGAATCTGGGGAAGGAGCTCGGTTTGCGTTTTTTCATGTGAAGATGGAGCACAGAGGCTGCCCAAGAGATTAATTTGTTAGCTGAACACAGATCCTGAATCTTCTTATAAGTATCACTCTGAGAACTAAAATTCCTCTTTTGCATAGAATTTAGTTGGGGACTCAGCCTCCCAGAAAAGCTGTTTTCTTGCTACTCTCAGAGCTTTGCAATTTGCAACTGAATAAAGTATCTGGACTTCCCCAAAAGAAGCTTTGCATTGCTACTTTCTCATTGTCTGGGTCTCTTTTTCTTAAGCAGGTCAATCAACATCCTCCAATCAGACTGCAGGGGGAGTGCATCCCTGCAAACAAAGGCTTAAGGTGGCAACTGCTATTTTCATTCTAAAGACATTCTACCATGCATTTTGGCTTTAGGTCTGATTTGAAAAATAGGTTTACTAGAAGGGCTAGGAAGGCAGATATTTCAAATATTAGAAGAGATTGGTTTTTATTCTGATAGATGGTCTTAGTCCCTTTGCTGGTCTCTGGTTCTCCATCCTTGCTGTTATTGCAAGCTCCCCTAATTTCCTCAGGCTGTGGGAATAACAGAGATGAGGAGGATGACCTCCAGCTCCTAATATAGCCTAAAAGTCACAAATTGTGTTGTTACCAGTGGTATAATTCTTGTTGAGGCCTTGCTAAATCTGCTGTTGGCAATACTCCTTTAGGAGATGCACAGTACTGAGAACTGTGCATACTGATTCGTGATGATATGAATACAGTATGGGTACAGCTTCGGTGCAGATATTTACTGTATAATATCATGGGTATTCCGTGTTCTTTGTCTAATATCCACGTAGCAGTGAGTGCATACCATGTGTGTTCTTGTCTTAGGGAGAGATGTTCCAAATGTATCTGTTAAATCCATTTGGTCCATGACTTCTATAAGTTTCACAGTGTCTCTGAGTTGAATGGTAGGGATATAAAGTAGGGAAAGAATTTGTTCAACCCATATTACATGAAAAAAATTAAATTAATATATACTTTTTTTAATCCAAAAAGCATGCCTATAGACCCATCTAATGTAGGGAGATCCTATTTGATGTTTCCTCTTCGTAGGTGACTCTAGATTTTCACAAGTTGGCATAAGATTACTAGCACACTCAGATTAACATAAACGCATTTTCAGTCATGTCTAAAACTATCATACCAATCGACCGAGATATTCTCTGTACATTCCATGGGCTAAATGTCAGAAACATGTGTGTTTTACAGTGTGTCTCAGCTTTAAAGTGTAAATCCTAAAAGGAGGGCCATGGTCAACCTTCCTACTTCCTGCTTCTAGGCCACTATTTGCTGCTCTGTGGCACTACAAAGGCTTCTTCGTTAATCAGGTACCACTGTGCCATAGATATCTTGAAGTGACAGAGTGTACAAGCATACATGGGACCTAGATGCTGATGAGAACACTCTTACACCATCTCCTGCCTTCACAACATACTTATTAAGATGGTGAAATATTGGGAAAGTCATGGTAGAGCAAATTCTTTAAAGCCCAGGGCTGTTCTCAACAGTCATCTCCTGATTTTCTATATGGACCTCATATGTTACACTTTGAAGTCAACCCACAATCTCATGTTTCTTGTGCAAGTCATTAGAGTGTCAATTAAATCTAGACTTTGGGAATATATCAATAAGTCTGCATTATCTTCATATTCCCTGCCCTTAATTATGGTAACCTTGCCAAGAATAGATGTCTCACCATTCTCACTGACAGTTTACCTGGTAAATAGATAGTTGAGAAAAAGACATTCTTCTAAGGCCCAAATAGCCTAGTTAATCAGTATATGAGAAGCAGGGCTGACATCACTCAGCACAAAAGCTAAAGAGAGTCTCTTGTTTTGTGGAGAACTGAGAGAACAGCAGGGACAGGGGCCTTAATGATAGTCAGTCCAGACCTAGAGGCTGGGTCTAACAGCATCCAAAGGAATACAGGCCAATTTCCTCCAGCTTCCTGGAGGAGCACTGTTTCTCTTCAAAATGTGACAGGGATGGCACCCACAAGGGGGAAGAATGCAGTGTGTTCTAGACTTATTTTGAGCCATCAGGGTAATGATCCTCCCACATTTCCCTTGCTATTACAAATGATCAACCTCAATAGGGGTCATGTAAGCTCTGCTGACACCAGAATCTCTAATTGCAAAACCCTTACAGGAAAGACCAGTTTTCCTCCACTCTAAGGATAAAAAGCAAGGATTGGGCTCATATCGCTAAGCATTTTCTGACTAGCTTTGAGAGAACAGCGTGGTCCAAGGCCCAGATTTCAGATTTGGTGATTACTGACAGTTTAAAAAGTAAGTACCTGTAACGTTTGCTCTGTGGTACTGAAAAATATTGTCCCCAAATGTATGAACACAAAACGGTGAGCATGTAGCCTAAGGAGCAACATTTCCCTGATTTAACACCAGGCACTTGGCATTCATTCTATACACAGAAATACCCCCCGAGTCTCCAGACCACCCTCATCAACTGTACATTACAAGCATTACAAGTTTTTGTTATAGCCCATAAGATACAAGTCTTCAAGAAAACACAATCAGACACAAGGCAGAAACAAGAACTCATGTATTGATCAAATTGCATTATCAATAAAAAAATGTCAGCAATGGGTTGACTTTGCTTAGTGTCTGCATAAAATTGGTATAAATGGACCTAAAAGTTCTGTAACAGTTCAGGAGTACAAGAAAAACAAGATTATAATTTCTTAGTAATAAAGAGAGAAACACTTTCTGTTAAAGTATTCAAAACCCTGTCTAAGGTAGATTTGTCACTCAATGGTAGTATTTGATTTGTAACTTCAAAAGCTGACCCGTCCAGCAGGTCCAGTTATTCGAGGGTCTCGACAGGACTTTCTCCTAAGAAATAAATGGGGTGTAGAGAGAGATGAGGATATTGTGCGAACAAAGATATGGAAATGTTCTGAATTACATCAGGACCCCAATGTATTAGCCATGACCAAGGTTTAAATGCACAAGCAAAAGGGGAAGTGCCTTTCAGCAGGAGAAATGGGGCAGAAGCAATGCACCTCAGCAGGAGGGATGGGGCAGCAGGGTGGGGGGGGAGAGGAAGTACTTCTCAGCAGAAAGGAAGGGGCAGCGGAAATTTTTCTTTTGGCGACTACTGGTGGAAGCAGGAACTTGGCGTTATCAGGGTACATCTTTAGGTTAGGACATCCAGCACTGACTTAGGGTTGGAACAATCTGTAGTTGTTCTCAGAGCAGTGAGTCTGTGGCCTGCTTTTGACCCTCTTTTCTTATGGGGGCGGGGGAGGTGGAGAGACCCAATTCAGAGATCAGGACAATAGCATTGCAGTAATAGCTCCCAACAAAAAGCATAGATGCACTCCCCACCACCAGAAAATTTAAAAATACAAAACAATACAAAACAAAACAAAAACAAACAAACAAACAAAAAAACAAGCAAAAAAAGCAAAAGATACTCCAATGCACTGTATCTGCTTTGTTGTGAGTAAATCCACAAACATGAATGGATAGCAACACAGGAAGGAATTATGCACAGCAAGGCACACACACACACACACACACACACACACACACACACACACACACACACACACACACACACACACAAAAGTAAAAAGAAACAGTCCAGTCAAGAAGCTATTGAAGAGAGTCCTTTAAAATTTATGATAAAGAAGATGAAGTATATTTCTTCACAGTTGATGATTTCTGGTGGAGGGCAAGGAAGATTCATTTTTAGAGCTTGTGTTTGATATTTTCTAGGTTCTTCTTTTTATACTCCAAAACACTAGATAGGACAGAAATAAAGGTAGAGAGAGGAATTAGAAAATCTCTGAATCTAATTTTTGTCCTAGTGCTTTTGTTTTAACTATGGATATGAAAAAACCACAAGCAACTTGCTTAACCAACCACCAAACACCAGACAAAATGTACTAGCTTTGACACTCAATCTTGTGCAAAGTAATGCAGCAGGAGTTTTTCACTAATGTATGTTGTATGTAAATATAGTATTCCACCAAACTTAGTAACTCTGTATTCCATACTTCCTGCATTCAGCTGTTCACTATTTTAATATTAGTCATACCTATTCCATGCTGTGCCATGTGTTTTGATGCAATTAAGTTTCATCTGGGGACCTCATATGAAATGCAAATATTGTGTGTAAATCTCCCTTAGTGTTACTTCATAAACATGTTTCATCTATGGAGTAACAGTATTAATGCTTTCTGTTTGAAGTACACTTTCAGTGTGCATAAGTAGATACTCCACTTTAGTATTTTATGATACACTAAATATAACATATAGTGTATACTTAGAAGATGAATCCAGTAAAGGATTTTTAAAATGTTGTGTGAGGGCTTTGTGATTTTAAAAAAAAAAAGTGTTCTCAATAGTATTGGCTGAGATTCTGCAGTCTTGTGTGTGCTCTTTTCTAATGAATCATAATTAACGTTTATGCTGAGACTCGGGGAGGCAGGCTTATCAGTAGAAAGAAAGCCATTATCTTGGAATCTCTCCTTTTATAAGTACTCCTATAAGTATATAAATGTCTGGGTGGCCAATTAGACAGAAACCATGTCTTGGTATACTTGTTGCAATCTGATAGCTTTGTCGTAACCAATCACCCCACCTCTCAGGACTTGAATTAATGTAACTTCCTAAAATGTCCAAGAATTACAAAGACACACACCAGGTACATGCACACCACAAATTCTGACTCATTCCCTGATTCTGAATCTTCCTATGACTGTCCTTGTGACTCTGCCTATCCTTCTTTTTCTGCCTCTACATTCTCTACCTCAGCCTGTATCTGAACCTCTGCCTCTGCACCTTCCTATGCCTTTGATTGTCCCACTGCTACTTATTAGTGCTGAGATAACATACAGGTTAGTTTAGTTTTAGAATTGATCTACTGTGGAATTGGTTTTCTATGAACATTAATTTGCCTCTCTACCTTGTACTAAAACCATTTGATTGAATTTGAATCTTCAGTATAATGAGAGATGTAACCCAAATTCATAGGGCAACAATGTCTAGGTAATTGTCTGGCATTGAACAGTCACTCCACTGTTCTGAACAAACTGTTTGTAACCAGTAGTTTAAGCACAGGCAGATAGCATAAGTGTAAGTATGCAAGCCTGTCTTGATTTCAATGTGATAAAGATCGGGGCCCAAAACTACAAAAGGAGGTAATGGTTTCTTTCTGTTTACAAGTCTCAGCTTGTAAATTGCATGACCTAGGAAAGTCAGGACAGAACTTGATTCAGAGTGGTAAGTAGAGGCAGAAACTGAAGCAGAGACTATGGAAGAACTCTGGATTACTTTCCTCCAAGTCATAGGTATGCGAGGTCCTAGGGGATGCAAAACAGAAAAGAAAGAAAAAATAAGTACCAAACATATCACAATGGTTGACCTACATGCATACTTTAAAGTCTGCTCTTGATAATATTTGTGTTCATTTGGAATCAAGTTCTACATGACAATTGGTAAACAGCATACTTTTCATTATTTCTATTGGATGGACATTTTTACCTGATGGAGTGTATTTGTTGGATGTGAACATTCCTGGATTACATGGAGGTCCTAAGTTAGCTTGTATCAGGTCCCCTGGAACAGGACTTACATGTGGCTGTGACACACAGGATGATCACTGGGAATTGAATCCCAGACCCTCTGCAAGAGCAGCCAATGATCTTATACTCTGAGTCATGTAAAGTTCTCCACATTTCTGGAGAGAGAAGGAAGGTGTAGGAAGAGAACATTACTCAAAATGTCCAAATTCATCTAAGAATAAATTAATGCTTGCAAGGGTCTGTCAAGATACACAACAAAAACAAGAAAAAATTAGAAGGTGTGTAAAAATTTAAAAGAATGTTTGTTTCTGCTCTGTTGTGTGTTCTGACCAGGACTAAATGAACACACTAAATGAAGCTGCACTGAGAAGCATAAAGAAGGGAGGTACCACACTCTGACATGTACTAAGGTTGTTTCAACTGTATTTGTGTAATCCTTCAGGGGCTTCTTGTCAAAAATAAACCCCCTTTATCAAATCCCCAACAGTAAATTCTGTGTGTCTCAATTGGAGACTGGGCAGAAGATATGTGAGATGCACCAGGAATGATTAAACTTTATGTTCTCTTGCTCAGAAACCATTTTCAGGGATCCTATGAAATCCAAATGTCAGCTCCAGACTGCATAGTATCAGGTTTTTCTTGGCCAATTCAAAATTAGAGCCAATATCTAAAAAGATGACTTATCTGTTACACAAAGTTGCTGCTACCAAATAGGAGGTGGCTATGATTCCCAACACCAACACTGTGGATCTCTCTCTCTCTCTCTCTCTCTCTCTCTCTCTCTCTCTCTCTCTCTCTCTCTCTCTCTCTCTCTCTCTCTCTCTCTCTCTCTCTCTCTCTGTCTCACTCTCTGTTTCTGTCTGATTGTGTCTGTGTGTGTTTCTGTGTGTGTCTGTCTTTTTCTGTGAGTCTGAATGTCAAGACAAACAATAAGGCTGAGGACAATTCTCAGTGTCCTTGGGGAGAAAACAGAAAACTAACATTAGCAGCTGTCTCGGGAAATGGACTTTGCCTGGAACAAGTCCCACATGACAAACGGTAACTCTGTAATCAGACTCATCATCTCCAGTCTTCCAATAATAGAGGTCAGTTCTTAGTCCCTCCCTTAGTCACAGTATGGGCTTGCAACACTGGACTCACTCCCTGTGTATTTACATCTGTTTTTAATACTTCTAAAGATTATTGTCGTTTAGTTCAGAGTGTTCCTAGGCTTCTGTATCATGATGACAGTTTTTTGTCAATGGATTCAACCACTGGACCCGGTATAAAAGGGAACCCATTACCATGACCTTAGCAGTGCTTTTGGGTCTAGGAACAGCAGCTGGGGTCGGCAAAGGCACAACTGCCTTGATACAGACCCCCCACTATTTTCATGAATTGCACAACCGCTATGGATGCAGACCTAGGAGCACTAGAGCAGTCCATCACCAAACTTGAAGAATCTTTGACCTCGCTACAGAACAGGAGGGGGCTAGATCTACTTTTTCTCAAAGAAGGTGGACTCTGTGCCGCACTAAAAGAAGAGTGTTGTTTTTATGTAGACCATTCTGGTCTTATCAGGGACTCCATGGCTAAGCTCAGAGAAAGGTTAGAAAAATGAAGCAAAGAAAGAGAAGCGTATTAAGGATGGTATGAAAATTGGTTTAACAGGTCTCCCTGTTTTAGGACACTGATTCCACCCTGGCACGCCCTCTGATTATTTTTTCCTCCTGCTTTCTTTTGGGCCATGTATTTTAAATAAGCTGGTTGCTTTTGTTAAAGATAAAATAAACACCATACAAGTCATGGTCCTCAGACAGCAATATCAACAAGAAGAAAGGTCGTTCTAAGATTAGAGCTATCCACTAAAAGAAGTGGGTAATGAACAGCAAAAACTTATAATTTTGGGTCTTATAGCATTGTGGTATGTAAGTTCAAGAAATTCAGGGCTGAAGAATAGACCCAGGCGGGTCCAGGCACAGCCATACTCACCCTGTAGCTAAGAATTTCCGGCCATAAAAGATTAAAAAGAGAATGCAGGAACTAGCCACTGCTATCAGGGCGGACCAAATGGCCATCTGGCAGGATGGCACCTCCCTATAGACCCCATAAATCATACATTGACCAGGTGTCCTGCTGACCTCGAGAAGTCCCAAGCCCTTGTGTCTTTCTCCATTTTAGCAGGTACATATTACCCTGCTAATTTGTAATCATCCTGCCGCCATTTAAATAAGCCAATTATGTGTAATGGCGCAAATTCTTTTGGCTCCCCTGTTTTTGGTTTGTGGTTTTTGCCTTTATAAGCCTGTAAAAAGTTTGGGCTGGGCTTGAACTCCCCTGCCCCCTGCGCGGTGCATGAGTTTCGTCCTCAGCATTCTGGCTTGAGCGAACCTTTGTTGTTTGTGTGTTTGTACGCCATTAAAGCCTTGTATAATTACAGTGAGTTCGGTCTCAGTGTCCTACTGGGTGCGCGCTTGCCCGAGAAGGGACTCCCCACGGGGGTCTTTCAGTAGGTTTTCTGAATAAGTTTGTATTACATGGCAAAAAAAAAAAAAGATTTATTATATTCATTTCCTTCCTTCTCATGGTGTTTAAGGCATATATAATGCAATTGAATACTGCACATTCGGATTATTAACAGTTTTATACCAAGTTCCAAATTTAACATACCACGAAATGAGAAAGCATACAATATATATTCCAATCATGAATAAGCAAATGAATGTAGGGAAATAGTTTTCAGGTACTAAGATACATAGCTATTAAGACATGATCAGAACAATTTAGATCAGAGGATATTAGCCTAAGCCCTATGACTTAAATTTCCCCTTGGCTGTATACTCAGAGCTCTGTGTCCTGTCTGTTGCTGATTGGAACAATGCTTTGTTTTTCAGTAGCTTCCTGCATGAATTTAACATGGTCATACACTATAGACCGTCTTAGCAGGAATCAACTTAATGTGGATCTAGGAATCTGTTACCTGTAGAGAAGGGCCTCTCTGTTAAGAATGATCAGTGACCATTGTTCCTCATTGTTTCTACAGAGGATCCTAAAGGGTGCATAACCTGCTGTGAAAAAGATCTAGGCCCTCTAATCCATGACACAAGCCTAGTTTCCATTTGTTCAGTTATGTCAGATTATGTACTAATATATTCAGGCAAAGTAATTACTGTTATATATCTGTTCTATCCAAGATTTTAATACTATTGGTTGCTATTTTGCATTGAATCCTAGAGCTGATGAACCAAGTAAAGAACACTGGGAAATCACCTAGATAAAAGAGATAAAGTGTGTGATGGTTACACCTTGTAATGGCAATGACTCTTTGAATTAAGAGGCCTTAAAAAGAAATGAAATAGAAACTTGAGTTTCTCAGTAATGTGAGTCACTCTGGTATCAGGTCTCTTTAGCCTGAGGATACAAGAGAAGACTCTAACCAACATCATTGACAGTCTTGGTCTTAGGTCATCATGATATCCCTTTCTATGATCCCAAGTGTATTACAATATAATAAGTAGACCCACCAAAGGCAATAAAGTAAAGACAGCACTAATCACTGAGTCCTAGGCATGCTAAATGCTAGGCAGTCACTCTGTCAACTGAGCTATGTACAGACTCTGTTCCCAATATTCACAGATTTAAGTTTTTTCCAATGAAGCCTAGAAGCTGCTTTCGAAGGAAGATGTGTTCTATGACTATGTCCTAGCACAGTCTGCTGGAAATGGCACCTCAGTTTCTGGTCAGTACTAGGAGAGCAACAGCAGGGAGGTAAAAGCTATTCACTATTGCGTCCCGCTCGACCGGCAAGAAAGATACAACAAACTAGAATCTTCCACAGCAAGAGCTTTATTGCTTGCTTATCAGGAAGATCCCGAACCGGGAAAATGGCGCTGCTTTTATAACCTGCAGCGTGACATTTCAGCACCTGATATGGCATGACAGCTCCTGATTCATTGCTTGCCCATCACCTGAATATTTCACCCCGAGAATGGGAGTGACTAGGAGTGAATTCACTCTCGCACCTTCGTACAAGGCTTCTTTACTAGTTAGCCACAGCGGAGGCCCGCGCCATCTTATAATGGCGATTGCTCGCGGCACACACGGCTCTCCTCAGAGATTACTGGTGGCATGCACGAGATTGCTCGCAGTACGTACCTGCTCTCCACATCTTCCCCTTTTTATTTTATTAAAACTTGAGGCTGGTCTAGGCCTGTGTAACTTTGCCCATCCACTGTGGCTCCTGTCTTAGGTCATTCCTTCAATGTCACAGCCTTTCCTGTCATAGGGTAACCCTATCGCCACCGGGCCCCGTGTCTTAGGTTGATCTGTGCATGAGGAAAGTTCCCCGTCCCTGGATACCACAGTGCTATGTGACATTAACTACTAAATAAACTAGGGCGAACTCTATAAAAGAGGACAGCCACCAATGTCAATTAATTTTTGAGCATAGATAGCCAGATTTCAGGGAAGGCCCCTTGCTTGATGGCAGCAAGTGCTTGGGTTATCAAAACCTTGTCACGTGTTTGTTGGGTTCTGAGCTTGCAAACCAACCAGAGCATGACCACAAGTCCACAGCAGGTGGCAACGCCAAATAAACCTACCCCCACCCATTCCTTAAAATAAGAAAAGGCAGATGAAATCCAGGAGGAGAGGACCTCTGTCAATGACAGGTCCACTCGTGTTGAGTTGATCTTTAGAACGGCCGCTCTAAGGACCTCAAGGGTCTCATCGAATCTTTCAGACCAGTTTCCTGCAAGATATAAAGAAACCTGTCTAGACATATTAGCTGCATAAGTAAAATTTCATATTGGACACTGGTAATGCACAGAGCTTCCAGTTTTCTTTCACAACCCAACTGGGCCATCTGGTATAGAACACCTATCTGTTCTTCCGCCAGGTCAAGGCACTGATTCAAAGTCATCAGCCCTCCCTTTAACTTGGTACTAGCAGAAGTTTGGACAGTGATGGCATCAGCCAGATCTGCTGAAAGCTGATTTAATTTTGTGCCTGATTGAACCGCACTAAACATAGCATACCCTGCAGCTGTAGCAGCAGCTGCACTGGCTGAAATTGCTATGATCACGGCAGCAGTAATGCCAAAATCTCTCTTTTTTCAAAACATAGATAAGATGGAGGGTGTATCCACCAGAACAGGGATCCAACGTGGGATCCGTGCCACCATGGCACGGGTGTTCTTTGTTACATCCCAACATTGA
Organism: Mus musculus; assembly: GCF_000001635.26. Lineage (NCBI taxonomy): Eukaryota > Metazoa > Chordata > Mammalia > Rodentia > Muridae > Mus > Mus musculus. The sequence continues at coordinate 83,214,082 of NC_000087.7, read as the reverse complement.
GAAATCCAACAATTATCATTGGAACAGATTTCAAATGAATCATTTGAAAGAATAAACAAGAAAGCAGGGTAAACACAGACTGTGGTAGATGGATAATTAATCTGGTTTACCAAAGTTTTATTAAACCCAGTGATCTCTGCACTGGTATTACTATATCCATAAGAGTCCAGGGAGGCATCATGTATTCCCCAATACTGAGCAAATCTTGAGATGCCAGTAAAAGAAGCCTTTCCAACTGCTCCTCCCTGGATAAAGATCAAAGGATTGAGTTCTGTACAACTGCCATTGACTCCACAAAGCACCCACTTGTGAAAGGGATGCATTCTAATGTCCTATATGAAAAGTCCCTTTTTCATAACAAATTCCTTCTCTGGGTTATCTATCATGTTGGGAGAAAAGGAAAAGGTTTTACTCTGATCTGCCCAATGAGTGATGGAGGATTGAAAATCAGACCAAGGCAGGATCAGCCCTTCATCTTCCAAACTACAGTGAGGGGCTATTTTTGGTTGGTGTGGACGTTTTTTGTCTGAAAAGTTAGGTGGTAGAAATGTACCATTAACCCAATTTACCTCGTGCCAAAAGGTCCGATTTGTAAAGGTTATCTCTACATTGGAAGTATCTTGGGTTGTGCTCATGCAACCTCCTCTATGCTCATTAAACTTCCCCAAAGCTCGGGCTGTGAGGTTGATACAATTTCCTGGTCCATTAATTCGAAAACATAAAGAACCCTGTTCTAGTAAAGTGCGATTTTCTCCTAATGGTGCTCGGGTTGGGATCATAGGGTAAATATGGCAAATCCACTGTTTTATCAGTAGTAAAGAATTTTGGAAAAACTATAGCATCATAGCGAACTGGCATTGGTTTAGGGAAAGTTGAGAGTATAGCCCATCTCTGCTGGCCCATTATACTTGGAACCTGAGACAAGTTCAGCATTGTCAGGATCAGGAACAGTCCTCGGGAGGTCAGCATCTTCTGCACCATCCTTGATGAATATCCTGGGGATGAGTCATTCCGGCAGCCAAAATGGGTTGTCTTCACTCTGTGAAAAAACACAAACAGCTCCCCAGAATCTGATTAGTATAGGATACGGGCCTTTCCACTGACCAGTTAAAACATCCTTCCCTTTGACCATTTCTTTTGGTCTATCAGGGTCTGAGCTATGTCGCTCAGCTGCAGAGTGTCCCTGCTCGTCGAGATTCAAAAAATTAAGTGTAAAGAGTGCCATAGATACTGCTACTCTTGGCACTGAGGGCAGAGTCTCATCAACTCCCCCTTTCTGTTTTATAAGATTTGAGTTTGCGGTGGGCACATTCCACAATGCCTTGTCCTTGAGTATTATAAGGAAGGCCAGTCAAATGAGTGACATCCATTTGATGACAAAATTGTTGAAATTAAGTAGAATTATATGCTGGCCCATTATCCGTTTTTAGAATTGTGGGCTTGCCCCACACACTCCACGCTTCTAGGCAGTGCTGTATAACATGAGAGGCTTTTTCACCTGTTAAAGGTGTGGCAAATATTACACCAGAGCAGGTGTCAATAGAAACATGTAAATATTGATTTCTCCCAAAGGAGGAAATATGACTGACATCCATTTGCCAGACCTGTAATGTCCTGACGCCACGAGGATTTACCCCTACATGAGGAGTAGGTAAAAATTGACAACAGTTTTGACATTGGGTGACAATGTCACGAGATTCTTTCCTGGTTAAAGTAAAACGGTGGTGTAATGTCTCAGGTGTCACATGAAAGCATTCATGAAATTCTCTTGCAGCCTCTGCCTGTGAGGACAAAGCAGCAGCCACGATTCTAGTGGCTTTGTCTGCTAAGTCATTTCCATGAGACATGAGGCCAGGAAGGCCAGAATGACCTCAAACATGAGTAATATAGACAAGATGTCTTCTGTATAACAAGGCTGACTGAATCTTTTGAAAAATGTGAGCAAGCTTACGAGTTGGTTTAATTAAGCCTGCAACTTCAAGCATATTAACTGCATTGAACACATATAAGGAATCAGATACAATATTGAGCAGTCCCAGGAAAGTTTCAAGGACTTCTAGAACTACCAAACACTCTACAACATGGGGTGATGAATCATTATATTGTTTAGATGTTACTTGGCCCTTTACTACATATGCACCTATACCAGATTTGGATCCATCTGTATACACTACTACCCCATCCGGAAGTGGGTGTTTGACTGTTATTATTGGAAACACTATAGCTTGGCTTAAGGCAAATTGTAAAATTGTATGTTTTGGATAATGGTTATCAATTTGTCCTGAATAGGAGGCAACCAAGACTGCCCAATCGTTGGTTGTTGCAGCCAGGGATTGAACTTGAGCAGAAGTATAAGGTACACTTACTATATAAGGTTCTTACCCGAAATAAGTAATGGCTGCTTTTATCCCCCTAAGTGCAAGTTGAGCAACTGCATTAGGATACCACTCAATGATTTTTGCAGGGGAAGCATTAGGATGGACCCACAACAAGGGCCCATTTTGCCATAAGACCACTGTTGGTAACTGTGCAGTTTTTAATATGCACAATTCAAATGACTTTGACTCGTCAATGCGTTGTAATTGAGCATCTTGTAGGGCCTTTTCTACAATTTGTAAAGCTTGACATGCAGCTGGGGTAAGTGCTCTGTGGGAGGAGATATGGGTATCTCCCTCTAATATGTCAAATAAGGGCTTTAATTCTGCTGATGGAATTTTCAAAAAGGGTGTCAGCCAATTAATATCTCCTAACAATTTTTGAAAATCATTCAAGGTATGTAGTTGATCTTTGCAAATCTCTAATTTTGAGGAACAATTTTGTCAGGATAAATAAGTGACCCTAGGAAGTCTCCCATTCGAGCAACTTGCACCTTTTCGGTGGCCACCTGCAATCCCCATTGCCCTAACGTTTTTATTAATATAAGGTATGCATCTTGCAATAACTCTGAATTTTTATGGCAAATCAAAATGTCATCCATATAAATTATCACCTGTAATGATGGAAAATGTTCTCTAACTGACTTAAGTGCCAATTGTACATACAGTTGACACATGGTGGGGCTATTCGCCATCCCCTGAGGTAGGACCTTCCATTGGTATCTTTGATCTGGCTCTAAGTAATTAATGGCTGGGATCGTAAATGCAAATCTTTGCCTATCTTGAGGGCATAAAGGTATAGAGAAAAAGCAATTTTTAATGTCTAGGATTATAATTTCCCAATTTTTGGGTAAGGCAGAAAGTAATGGTAGCCCTTGCTGAACTGGTCCAAACAGATGCATTTGCGCATTAATTGCTCTAAGATCATGTAATAAGCGCCATTTGCCAGATTTTTTTCTTAATTACGAAAATAGGTGTATTCCAGGGTGAGGTAGAAGGCTCTAAATGCCCCAAGTGTAGCTGTTCAGAAATTAGTTTTGTGGCTGCTTCTAATTTTTCAGAGGAGAGAGGCCATTGGGGAACCCATACAACTTCCTCTGTAAGCCATGGTATGGGCATGGAACCCTCAACAGCTGTCTCTAGAAAAAATCCAAACCTTGTCTCCCATTATTACCTTTTTGAGGGATAGGTTCAAGTTTACCCTGCTCTCCTTTTCCTAATCCCCTTCCTTCTTTATAGCATATTTTCTTAATCATTCGAACAGCTTGTGGCGAGCATGCATTAGTTAAGGTCAGTCCTAGTGCCTGTAAGATGTCTTTCCCCCAGAGATTTACTGGGAGTGGTAAGACATAAGGAGTGAATCGTCCCATTTGACCTTCAGGCGCTGTCCAGCTCAAAGAACGGGAACTAATAGTGGGACAGGACTGATAACCGAAACCTTGCAAAGAATGTGATGACTGAATAACTGGCCAAGTTTTCGGCCACCAGTGAGAAGAAATAATACTATTGTCTGCTGCTGTGTCTAAAATCCCCTTAAATTGTTTCCCTTCTATAACTAACTCTAAAGAAGGCCTGGAATCTAAAGGCATTATTAAATAGGCCGAATCATTTCCAGTAGAACCAATCCCTCTGGTAGCTTGAGGGACACCAGAAGAGGGAAAACAGCCATGTAGGCTTGGCTGAATTACTAACTGAGCTATTCTATCTCCTTGTGAAATAGAAACGACACCCTGAGGACAGGAACAGAGAACTTGAAGTCCCCCTTCATAATCTTGACCTACATCTCCAGGGTGAACAATAAGACCTTGTAGTGAAAGGGAAGCCCTGCCCAATATTAGGCCGACACTCCCAGATGGCAGAGGTCCTTTATAGTCAGTAGGAATAGGCTGCTCTCCCATTTGAGGGATCAGCATGAATTGGGTGGTGGTACGGATGTCCAATCCAGCTGAGCCTTCTGTTGCCCTGCGGACTGTGGAATCCACCTTTCGCCTGTCGTGGTCCCGTATGTTTTCGGGCCCTAAGACCTGAGGGCCCTGTACTGGTTTTTTGAAATGGTGTCATTATCTACTGCTTGAGGGAATCCTGGCTGCAGGAGCCTGCCTCGAATGTCCCTGATTGAACGACAAGTCCAATGATATCATTTTCCACACTTAGTGTACAATCCTGGTGCTCTCCTTTTAACAAGGGCTCTACAGTCCTTTTTTAAGTGTCCCGGTTTGCCACGATTATAGCAGAGTTTGAGCTCAGCCATGTCAGGGCATTTTTGCACTTGTAGAATGGCAGCTGCTAAACCTGCATTAGTGAGTGGCCCACCAAGTTCACGGCAAACCTTCGACCAGTCCTGCAGTCCCTTGCTTTTTCCAGGTGTAATAGCTGCCCTGCATTCCTGGGTAGCCTGTTCATATATCAACTGTTCAATTAAAGGCATAGCTGCTTTTGTATCTCAAAATATACTCCCTGCTGCCTCTGTCATTCTAGCCACAAAAATTGAGTATGACTCCTGGTAGACCTGAGTGATCTTGGTCAAATGCCCACTTGCCTCTCCCTTCTTAGAGAGTGCCTTACATGCCTTAACAGCGGCAGCTGAGATCTGGGCGTATGCTCCCCAATAATAATCTGTTTGGTTAGCAGCATGCTGTCCCTGACCTGTAAGCAATTCAAATGTCCATGTCCTTTGGTTTCCTTCCATGGTGGCATTGGCCCTTGCCTGCGTCTGACAGGAGTCCTGCCACAAAACTTTCCATTCAAGATACATCTCCATACTGGGGGCTGCAGCTTTTACTACAGTCTGGCAATCACCAGGAGTCATAGTGTGAGTTGCAAGCCTTTCAACTTGTGCTACAGTGAAATTAGCTCTGACTCCATAACACGGACTGTTTCTGCAAGCTCCTTAATCTGTATATATTCTACTGGAGCGTGAACACGCCCTCCCTCAGCTCTTTCAAAAACTGGAAATGCCTGTTGTATCTTCCTCTGTTCCTCTTTTGGTATAAATGAGTCTGAATGATACCTCTGCACATAAGGCTCAGAATGGTGCCTCTGCACATAAGGCGGAGGTGCACTAGAACCCTGAATTTGCATATCCGAAGACTGCGCAATGATTTGACATTTGTCTCTAGCTGCTTTCATATTATTCTGTAACTGATTAACTCGTCTTTCATCTGACTGGTATCTTTCTCCCTCACAACCTGTCGCTTTCTTCTCTAAGTCTGTTTCCTCATAGGAGCTAAGTTCCTTATCTGATTCTGAGCTACTGACAGCTAGCTGCTTAAACTCATCTAGTGGTGGGTAGAGGCTTCTTTCCTTATGTGCCTCTCCAGCTCGATCTCCCTTCTTCTCTCCCTTTCCATCCCTTTTTCTAATCTCTCCCCAGGTATTTTCCCTGACATTCTCTTTTCCTCTGTCTCAAGGCTCATGGAAAGGCCTAAATTCTTCAGTGCACTTTGTTTCCTCTCTATTTTTACTCTCTCTCCCTGATCTACCTCTGATAGACTTTCTTGAATTTCGTCCAGAACTTTCTGCCCTGCTTCTACCATTTGCTGACAATCCTCATCTGTTAAACATGATTTCACCAATTTCATAGCAGCATAATCCCTGCTTTAAGTTTGCCTTTCTGCTGTTCCCTAACTAGATCTCCTTTCAGTTTGTCCCAAGAGGCGACAGTTAATGACAATGAGCAAGCATACCATGGTGCAACACGGTCTATCTCTCTGACAAATCCCTCTTAGGTCTTAGTGGCGAGTTTTAGGCCACACTGCTTCAGGACTGAGCGTAAGCCCACTACTATAGAATGGGAGATTCCCATACTGCCTCTGTCCAGGCCTGACGGGGCCTGAAATTGGTTGCTGTCCAGGCGCTGTCCAGGCCTGACTGCGACTAAGAACCAGTCAACAGTTCCAGTGGTGGAAACAAAACGAAACCAAAAGGAAAAGTGTAATCGCCATGCAAACAATCAAAAGGGCTTCTAACTCTGGAGAAATTTCAAGATTGTACGTATCTTGTAGAGCCTTTTGTCCCACAGTTCTGATTCTGCCCCGTGAATGAGGGATCTTCCTTGCGCAGGTGTGATGACAGTTCCCGGGTTTTGGCACCACTTATTGCGTCCAGCTCGACCAGCAAGAAAGATGCAACAAACCAGAATCTTCCTCAGCAAGAGCTTTATTGCTTGCTTCTCAGGAAGATCCCGATCCGGGAACATGGCACTGCTTTTATAACCAGCAGTGTGACGTTTCAGCACCTGATATGGCATGACAGCTCCTGATTCATTGCTTGCCCATCACCCCACTATTACACCCCGAGAATGGGAGTGACTAGGAGTGAATTCACTCTCGCACCTGCGTACAAGGCTTGTTTACTAGTTAGGCACTGTGGAGGCCCGCACCATCTTATAATGGTGATTGCTCACGGCACACATGGCTCTTCTCAGAGATTACTGGCGGCACGCACGTAATTGCTTGCAGCACGTACCGGCTCTCCACAATTCACCACGATATCTGCAGTCCCTTCTATGAATAGTCTGTTGTATCCTGGAGAATTCTGGTCATCCACTCTGATACCACTACTGTTGTAGCAACTTGAACTTCTCTTAAACCAGTCAGTCCCTTTCTATAGAGATGATTCATCCCTGAAGCATCTACATGGGAGAGAGAATGGGGAGCATAGAAATCAGAGAGAGGCAGAAGTAATCTAGACTTCAAGTTGAGAAAAGAAAAAGTGGTCCTGGGGAAAATACAGTGATTTCTGGGTAGAGAATATGGAGCATCCCAGTAAAGGTAGTTCTGAACTGGCTTGTTTATCTTGAAGGCAGACTTGGGCATTGTATAAAGCTCTCTTGTAAGATCTCATACACAAAATTTTGCTCAATGTCTGACTCAGAAGTAATATTTCAGCAGTATCTAGGATTCATGCTGGAAAAAACTGGAGAAAAGAAATCAGGATTTTTGTGGGCCAAGGTCCATGACATAAGGCTTCAGATATCTAAATTGGCAAAGCTCATGCAGCCAAGAGAAACCTTTACACAGACACCTAGAGTCTTGTGGCAATGAGCCAGGATCAAATTCACCATAACTATCCATATTTTAGCATTCCTTGTGCTATGATAATAAAGGACACAGCCTGAGTTCATATAAATCATTAGGTCTGCTTTTATTGGGTTCTAACTTCCTGGGGCCGGGCTCTAAAGCAGGACAAATCTTTCCTCTGATCAGCAGAAGATATAACATGACCTAGTCATGTCGGGCATGCATGCAGAGCTTAGAGAATGAGAACCCTGAAGGGGCATAGAACCTCAAGAGATCAAGAAATAAATTGACTTCTGTTTGGCATTTGCCTGTCAGAGAGAGAAGCACTTAAGGCAGGGTCATCTCTGCCTTTCATTGTTTCAGGACTCAACACTCTGCAACTTTGTTTCAATACCTTCTTTCTGTTAACCATTAGCTTGCCTTTAGCCTCCTAGACTCAGTGTTGCTGAGTGTGAAACAGAATATACTCCTGACAGCCTCAGGAGCATGTAGATGTGTAAGTCACAAACAAGTACCAATTCAAATGTGTTGTGTCTGGCCAGCGGCTCACATGTCTGGGTTCTAATCTGGAAAGGAATCTTGGAAACCTGGAAGAGAACAGGGAGCTAGGCAGAGAAGAGAAAGATGTAGCTAAGGCAAAATTCTGAACAAAGCTCAATTTTACTATTTCTGAAACTCATTTATGAAGCAGGGGTAGGGACCTGATTCCCGCCAAATCATCTTGGAGTAAAGTTACAGGTGAACACGTGATGGGTCCAGAAATGCTAGTTGGAAAGCAGCAGCAGTGGGAGTGGCAGGGTTATAGAGCTGCAAGCTCTGCTGAGATGCTCTCTAATACTGAAACCTGAGCAGATCAGCTGAAAATGAAAGGAAGCTTGTTCAGGTATAAGACTAAAAATAAGGGTTCTGGGCATGGAGGAACAACACTTGTGAAATATCAATCTGATATATAAGGAAAAACAGAAATAGACTAGCAACAACCAGTCCCAGAGAATAGAGGGAGATAGCTTACGAGGTTAGTCAAGCACCATTTGCTCTTTGGAATGCCTAACTGCTCATCCATCCAATTTTGCTTTTAACCATCTCCTTTCTAATCTACCAGCCAGATAATATGCAAAGCCTGAGGGACCTTCTAACATTCAGTCCTAAAAGGGAGGTCACCATCAAATCTCCACCTCAGTGTTCAGGAAACACTGTAATAAAAGACAGAAACAGTGTAGGATCATAAAAACTATCTTGATTGTAACTACTAGAATTTAGTCCTAGCTACACACTTTTATTAAAAAAACTGACATCAATGAAATTTATATTTTACAGTTGTTTCTACAACAGAACAAACGATCTACATTTGGGGTTGGTCTTCCTATTTCACATAATCAAATCAGGAAAAAAAATTCCTCACAGGTGCCCCAAATTCCCAGAGTTTTAGTGAATTCCTAATATTATCAGGGTTACAACCAAGACTAGCCTTCATAAGTATACCTCTTGTCAATAAGACATACAATCATATCTCCTTATATTATATTAATTTCCAAAGGAAAGCAATAGTTATGCCTAGCACAGTATCCTATATCCAATATACAACTGCAAATAAAGTATATGAATTTCCAGGGCAGAATCATGCTTAACATGAGATAAAATTCCATATACAACTACAATCATATTTAATCTTTTAGAACAGATTACAATTTCTTAATTGTAACACCATATAAAATCAAATTCAAAGCATTGTTTACTTTCAAAATACACTGACATGATTATACATTCTCATTCAAAATAAGAGGAAAAGAAACATAAACAGGAAATATTGGGAAAATCAAGATCAAATCTAGCTAGACAAACCCCAAATCCTAAATTTATGTACATTGTGGCTTAAAAAGCTCTTCCTATCTAGTTTCATGACTACAATATATTTCTCTGTCTTGGGCTGGTTCCATTCTTTGTGTGTAGCTTTCTTTGAGAGATATCGCACAGCTGTGGACCTTCTTACATCCTGATTGCTATATCACAATATAGGCTTCCCTTTCATACCTTCACAAAAAGCCTCTCTAGACATCTATTCAGGGACTTCGCTGCAACCTGGATGCCCTCAGTGGCTTTCCATAACCACGTAGGAAGACTCCATGGCTCTTTTACTTCTGTATCCTTCATTAATCTGATGAAAGAACTACATGGTGGATGTTGCCAAGTTCTTTTGCCTGCTTTAGATAGAACCTGCCTGCTTCCTTGAATATTTTTTCATAAATTTGATATGTTGTTTTTCTGCTATAAACAGATCAATCCTTGGGACATTTCTTTGCACAAGTTGCAGGATTAGCTTGGTGGATACTCACCTCGAGGAAACAATTCCCTTTATTACATTACTCCTTATATCTTTCAACACTAGCTATGGCTCCCACAAAAAATTTTCTGGTGCTCTTTTTTTCTCCAAACTTAAATTCTAGCTCATCCCTTAAAGAATGAGTACAATCAGGAAAACAAAAGTCAAGAAGCATTAGCGATGTGGGAATAAAGTACAGCTGTTCTGCTGGTGGGTGCTTAAGTTGGTACATCCAGGATAAAATCAGTGTGGAATTTGCTAAAAATATCTAAAAATAGAACTAACTGGTGACTCACCTATATCACACTTGAGTGTAGAAAAGATAGCATGGTTATCTATTGATACTTGCTCAGTCATTTTTGTTGATTTTGTTTTCAAAAAAGGAGATGCAATCAGCTGTAACTAAATTTGCTAGAGAGTATATGGAATTTGAAAATACTATATAGTAAATGCGTTAAGTCAGGCCTATAAAGAGAAATGCTACATGTCTGTAATCACATTTGGTCTAGCTTCAACTATTAGATTTTATGTTTAACTTGGAGTATCTGTGGAGATAAGGAACCCCAAAGTGGCACATGGCATGGAAGAAAGGATGAAGCCTTTATGGAAGGAGGGAATGACAGAACACATGCAACATAGTAGTAGGAGGAAACATTAGAGATTACAAGTTTAGGTAAGCATGAGTATAGGATTATGTCTGTTATAACCATACGGAATGCCACATTGTAGGAATTTTATTTAAAATATTACATTTAAGTGGCATTACTCTTGGTTACAGTCCAAAACTTGATACTACAACACTTTCTGAAGAAACCACATACTCGAGTAATAGAACATGAATAAATAAAGTTATAAACAATCTTGAAATTTAATTCTTAGGGCTTGCTGTTATATAGTGGCAGAATGTTCTGTTTATGCTACTAGCAGAAAAATTAATCAAGCATATTACACATCTGTGATCCCTGACAACAAGATTAGTGACTCATTTGAAATATACTGTGTACATATATATCATCTAGGTTAAAAGTAATATATTCCTGTTGTCTATTTTTCTGTGTTTACTTCTAGATCATAGGAATTATTTTACTGTTACCTAGAACTGATTTTAGAACGAGGACAGAATTCTTTGTCTTAATAATTTCATGCCTACCTAAACATAAATACACAATATTATTTAAAAAAATAATAATTATGAATATTTTCTACCTGCATTGGGTAGTGCCATAATAAGTTCATATTTCAAACTACTGATTAATAATATGAAACAAAAAATGTTAAATTTTAGGATAGATAGTTATAATACTTCAGAAAGTTGTCAACAAATTACACAGGGAAGGAGAAATAGAATACATCGATTTCTCCACGTATGGTTATTGAGATTTTGGCCAGGTATAGTAGCCTGGGTTGGCATTTGAGTTCTCTTAGTGTCTGTATAACATCTGTTCAGGCTCTTCTGGCTTACCTAGTCTCTGGTAAAAAGTCTGGTGTAATTCTGATAGGCCTGCCTTTATATGTTACTTGACCATTCTCCCTTACTGCTTATAATGTTCTATCTTTTTTTAGTGAATGTGTTTTTCTGATTATTATGTGTTGGGAGGAATTTCTTTTCTGGTCAAGTCTATTTGGAGTTCTGTGGGCTTTTTTTTATGTTCATGGGCATCTCTTTCTTTAGGTTTGAAAAGTTTTCTTCTATAATTATTTTGAAGATATTTGCTGCCCCTTTAAGTTGAAAATCTTCATTCTCATCAACTCCTATTATCTGTAGGTTTGGTCTTCTCATTGTGTCCTGTATTTCCTGGATGTTTTGAGTTAGGATCCTTTTGCATTTTGCATTTTCTTTGGTTGTTGTGCTGATGTTCTCTATGGAATCTTCTACACCTGACATTCTCTCTTCCATCACTTGTATTCTGTTGCTGATGCTTGCATCTATGGTTCCAGATATCTTTCCTAGGGTTTCTATCTCCAGCGTTGCCTCACTTTGGGTTTTCTTTATTGTGTCTACTTCCATTTTTAGGTCTAGTATGGTTTTGTTCATTTCCATCACCTGTTCGGATGTGTTTTCCTGTTTTTCTTTAAGGAATTCTACCTGTTTGGTTGTGTTTTCCTGTTTTTCTTTAAGGACTTGTAACACTTTAGCAGTGTTCTCCTGTATTTCTTTAAGTGAATTATTAAAGTTCTTCTTGATGTCTTCTACCATCTTCATGAGATATGCTTTTAAATCCGGGTCTAGCTTTTCTTTTTTGTTGGGGTGCACATGACTAGGTGGAGTGGGAGTGCTGTGTTCTTGATTTCTGTTAGTACAATTCTTACATTTGCCTTTGGCCATCTGGTAATCTCTGGAGCTAGTTGTTATAGTTGTCTCTGGTTAGAGCTTGTTCCTCAGGTGATTCTGTTAACCTCTATCAGCAGACCTGGTAGACTACATCTCTGCTCTGAGTTTCAGTTGTCAGAGGACTCTCTGCAGGCGAGCTCTCCTCTCACGGGAAAGGTGCACAGATATATGGCCTTAAGACCCCCCTCCTGGCCGAAGAAGAAGGCCCAAAACAGGACCTGTCCTGAAACTGAGTTGCTTTGGCCTCTCCCAGAAGGTGTTAGCTTCTGTATTCTACACTCTCACACGTCCAGAATACTCTCTGTGGAGTCCTGGAACCAAGATGTCTGCAGCTGATGCTCAGGCAAAGCACTCCTGCAATGGGCAGACCTCTTTCCTCTGGCTGGGAAAGTGGCCAGATGTCTGAAGCCTGTGCAGAATACTCTCGGCTGGATCCCGGAACCAAGATATCTGCTGCCTATGCTCACTCAAAGCAGTCCCGCACTGGTCAGACCCCTTTCCTCTGGCCTGGACATTTGCCAGTTGTCTGGGCCCGAAAAGTGGGCTTCCTTAGAAGCTCTGTGGCTCCCACCTCTCCCAGAAGCTTTTGGCTTCTGTATTCCGTACTCTCACCTGTGCAGAATACACCCGGTGGGGTCCTAGAACCAAGATGTCTGTTGCTGATGCTCAGGCAAAGCACTTCTGCACCAGGCGGACCCCCTTTACTCTGGTTCAGAAAGTGGCCGGATGTCTGGGGCCTTTGCAGAATACACTTGGCAGAGACCTGGACCAGTCTTGTGCTTCTTCAGAAAATTGACATAGTACTACCAGAAGATCCAGCAACACTTCTCCTGGGCAAATACTCAGAAGATGTTCCGATGTGTAATAAGGATTCATTCTCTATGATGTTCATACCAGCCTTATTTATTTATTTTGTTAATATTTTTTATTATTACGTATTTTCCTCAATTACATTTAGAATGTACATTTAGAAAGTCCCCCATACCGTACCCCCCACTTCCTAACCACGCATTTCCATTTTTTGTCTCTGGCATTCCCCTGTACTGTGGCATATAAAGTTTGCATGTCCAACGGGCCTCTCTTTCCAGTGATGGCCTACTAGGCCATCTTTTGATACATATGCAGTCAAGAATTCCGGGGTACTGGTTAGTTCATAATGTTATTGGACCTACAGCGTTGCAGATCTCTTTAGCTCCTTGGATACTTTCTCTAGCTCTTCCATTGAGAATCCTGTGCTCCATCCAATAGCTGACTTTGAGCATCTACTTAAGTATTTGCTATGCCCCAGCCTTGTCTCACAAGAGACAGCTATATCTGGGTCTTTTCAGCAAAATCTTGCTAGTTTATGCAACGGTTTCATCGTTTGGAGGCTAATTATGGGATGGATCTCTGGACATGGCAGTCTCTAGATGGTCCATCCTTTTGTCTCAGCTCCAAACTTTGTTCTGTAACAGTCTGGTGGTTCCTCAGAAAATTGGACATGGTACTGCTAGAGGATCCCACAATACCTCTCCTGGGCATATATCCAGAAGATGTCCCAACCAGCAAGAAGGAAAACTGCTCCACTATGTTCATAACAGCCTTATTTATAATAGCCAGAGGCTGGAAAGAACTCAGATGCCCCTCAACATTGGAATGGATACAAAAAATGTGGTACATTTACACAGTGGAGTACTACTTAGCTATTAAAAAATGAATTTATGAAATTCTTAGGCAAATGGATGGATGTGGAGGGCATCATCCTGAGTGAGGTAACACAATCACAAAAGAACTCAAATGATATTTACACACTGATAAGTGGATATTAGCCCGGAAACTTAGCATACCCGAGATATAAGATACAATTTGCAAAACACATGAAACTGAAGAATGAAGACCAAATTGTGGACACTTTGCCCCTTCTTAGAATTGGAAGCAGTCACCAGAATTATTTATAATAGCCATTTGCACGAAAGAACTCAGATGTTGCTCAACAGAAGAATATATGATACAGAATGGATACAGAAATTCTGGTACATTTAAACAATGGAGTACTTTTCAGCAGTTAAAAACAATGAACTTATGAATTTCTTAGGCAAAAGCATGTATCTGGAGGATATCATCCTGAGTATGGTAATCCAATCACAAAAGAACACATATGATATGTACTAACTTATAAGCCAATATTAGCCCCCAAACAGACTACTCAAGATACAATTTCCAAAACGCATGAAACTCGAGATGAAGGAAGACCAAAGTGTGGATACTTCATTGGTTCTTATAATGGGAACAAAATACCCATGGAAGGAGTTACAGAGACATTTTGGAGGTGAGAAAAAAGAAACGACCATCCAGAGACTGCTCCACCTGGTGATTCATCCCATAGACAACCACCAAACCCAGTCAATATTGCATATGCCAGCAAAATTTTTTGACAGGACACTGGAATAGCTATCTCCTGTGAGGCTATGCCAGTTCCTGGCAAATACAGAATTGGATACTCACAGTCATCTATTGGATGGTACACAAGGCCCTTAATGTGGAATCTAGAGAAAGTACCCAAGGAGCTAAAGGGTCTGCAACCTTAAAGGAGGATCAACAATATGGACTAACCAGTAACCCCCTGAACTATGTATCTAGTTGCATATGTGGCAGAGGATGGCCTAGTCAGCCATCAAAGAGAGGAGAGTCACTTGGTCTTGTGAAGATTATATACCCAAGTACAGGGGAATGCCAGGGCCAGGAAGCAGGAGTGGGTGAGTTGGCAAGCAGGGTAGGGGAAGGTATAGGAAACGTTCAGGATAGCATTTGAAATGTAAATGAAGAAAAATATCTAATAAAAAATGAGTTAAAAATATTAGCAAAACCTTATATTAGCACGTTAACAGCACATCCTAAAGATCTCAAACACAAAGAAGAAATGACACCCAAAAGATGTGGTGGCAGGAAATAGTAAAACTCAGGGTGGAAAAAAAAATAGAAAGAAAAATACAAATAAATTTTTGGAACAAATATTGGTTCTTTGACAAGATCACTAAGATAAACAAACTATTATTCAAGTTAACTAAAATAAAAAAGATAATATCCAAATTAGCAAAATCAGATATTAAATGGGGGGACATAACAACAGACACCTGATAGGTCAGAATGTTTCGCAAAGTGCTTCTTCCTCCTAGAAGCACACTTGCTCAACCATATTAATTGCTGCTGTATTCATAATTATCTGCAACTGGAAACAACCTACATGTCCATAATCTGAAGAATGTATAACATATATGTTATATTTATACAATGGAACATTACTCAGCTGTTATGAAATGGATGGAAACAGAAAAAAATAAAAAAAAAAACAAAACTAAAAACAAAAACATAACCTGAATAACGTATCCCAGTCCCAGGAAGATAAATATGCTATGTGTTGATTTATATGTTGATATTGACTGGGCTGGATAGTTTTTTGTCAACTTGTCACAAAGTAAAGTCCCCTGAGAGTAGGGAATCTCAATTGAGAAAATGTCTCCATAAGATTGGTCTGTGCACGCAGGACTGCAGGGCAGTTTCTTAATTAATGATTGATGGGTAAGATTTCTGCCAATTGTTGATACTGCCATCCATGTGCTTGTGGTTCTGAGTTCTCTATGAGAAAGCATGAAACCATGGGGAACTAACCACTAAGCAGAATGCTGCAGACACTCTGGGCCCCTTTGTCTGCGTGGAACGGATCTCTAGTCACAGGTGGGCAAAGCGTTGGATGAAATGATAGATAGATACACAGAGAAGAGGTTGTGTAGAATCCGAATGTAATGTGTCAAATTGAGCATCAAACTTTTTATACAGAAGAGAATAGGAAAGTTGGGTGACACACAAGCAAGGTACAAAGAGGTTACTGGATTCTTACAGAAAACGGAGGAATACAAACTCAGAAGTTCTCACAGGAAACACCTGGGATAAAATTCACTGTTAACAACTGGGATCAAAAAGAGCTCCACCAAATATCCACATAATCTTAGAAGCCAGGGTCAAGGGATTCGTGCCCTTGCTATAGTTCCTATTTTAGTCTATTGTATAGACCATCTTCCCCCTAGGCCATTGTAAATACGTGTATATGGGTGGAACTCAGCTATCTATAGTTCTAAGTATGTACTCTGCTTCCTCCTTAGGTCTCAAACTTCCTTCATCCTAGATGATGATAAATTCTTGTGTAGGGCAGTGACTTAGCTTTTATTCAAAGTGGTAGTATAATACCAGAGGCAATTCTGAATGCCACTGAATAGGCAACATTCTTACTGAATTCCAAGCCCATGGTCAGCTCAAGGACTTTCTAGGATATTGGAACACTGGCGAAAGCTTAGCTATATCAGAATTCAATCTTAAAAATAACTTATAATAAGATAACACTAAAAGAGAGCATGTGGATCCATACACCAGACTAAAGCGGGAATAGGGGATGAGTATATGGGTTAATGAGAAGGCCAAAACTCCAGAAGGTGAGCTTCCGTGAAACTCTTTGCCTCATGAGTGCTTCCAGGCCTCTCGGCCTGTCAAGCTGACTCGACTGGTGTGCGTGGCAGCAGTACCCATCCATGGTCTCTGTATTAGCTCCTGCCTCTAGGTACCTGGCCCATTTCAGTTCCTGTTCTGTCTGTCTTCAGATGATGAATAGCAATGAAGAAGTGTAAACCAAATAAGTCCTACCCTCCCCAACTTGTGCTTGGGTTATAGTTTTTGGTGACAGCAATACAAAGATTAACACATTCTACATTACATATGTGATGGCCTGTCTACAATCTGTAGATCCAGTGAAGTTAGGTATAGAGGAAGGACTTGGGTGCATACATTGATGCCCATGGTATGGGGATATAGAATGGATTTTATTAGTGGACAAAGGTGGACAAGAAAGAGAAGATCAGGTGGCATAGGGGAGGGAGATGGGGTTGAATAAGGAAATGCAGGAAGAGATATTTGAAAGAGAAGAATTTGGTGAATGATGCCCGAAAGGTGTAGGAACTGGAGAGGATGGGAGGTAGTGAAAGAACCGTGGGAAGTAAAATTTGGGGGGACTGTAAGCAGGGTCTATTAAATGAGAAGTTAATATTATTTTTAATTTTACTAGAATATTAAGCATGGCAGAGGGGCTCCCAGGAATGTACATTTTACCTCCAAAATACTGGGCTTTCATGGATTCTAGGTAAGGTGAACCACTTAAAAGCTCTTACCACTCTTAAACACTTAAAAGCTGGTACCACTCTGTTACCACTCATGCTGTTGTAGCGTTTCTCTCTACTTGCTGCCCTCAAATCACATCCCTCATAATCTATGGATTGTATGAAAATTTAAGGTGGGTTCCAGCCCCTCACTGGGCAATATCATTGCCACCCACAGTGATAGTTAGATCTAACTTTCTCAAGGATTGCAGCTGATGCAGATTAATACTTCAACCACGATCTTGGAAAGAATTACTACGAAAAGCATGCCTTTTTTTTTTTTTCAAAATTCAGGCTGGTGTTCAGATGATTATTATTTCTTTGTACCTATTTCCTCCCTCTGATTCCTGATATGATATAAGAAAAACATGGTTAATGTACAGATGTGCACCCTGAGGATTCAAAGTAGAAAAGGATGATAGGTTTTTACATAAAAGTTTAGTTTTGTGATTCTTTTAAGATTTTTGAAGGATTAATTTTTGAGATAGATAAAAACTAATCCTTTATGTATAACAGCAAATTTCAGTCTACCAGTAAGAGAAACTGGCTGAAAAAAATACCTTACTTGCTTACAAGTTGTTAATCTATAACAAGTTTTTTAGTTAGAAATGTGTGTTGGTTCTTGGGGATAATATTGGATATTTATAAACATAATTTATAAATAGCTCATCATAAAAGTATAGTGAGAAGATGCTTTTCCTTATATATTCTCATAATTATTCACTAGAAGAAAATAGAAAGTAACCAGTATAAATTTTATACTAATTGAAAGATTGTGCAGAGATATATAAGCAGTGTGAGAAAAATAAAGTTGGTGCTTTGTTCTATCCACCAAATGTGAGTATATATGGAAAGTGGTTGAAGCTTTGCAATGTCCAACAAATGTGTGTGTGTGTGTGTGTGTGTGTGTGTGTGTGTGATTGTTTGTGCTTCTTAAAGCTTGCTTCTTCTACCATGTATGTAAATGTGTCTTGCCTGCTTTATATGCCATCTAACCAACATCCCCTCCTTGAATCATTGAACACTCTATCACAGCTACTCTTGGAAAGGCAAACAGACAGCAAACACACAGAACCCTACTGGGCATAACTTGAACATGTATGAGACCACCCACCTCTTCCAGTGACACCCTTCCTCCAACAAGGAAACACCTAGTCCAACAAGGTTACTCATCCGAATACAGCCTATGGGCCGATGGGAACCAATTACATTAAAACTACCACACCTACCTAGCTACATGCATACATATATTCATGCATAAGAGATAAACAGAGAAAGAGGGTGAGAGAAATAGAAAGAGAAAGAGTGATTGGTAGATGATAGAGAAATAGTTGCATACATATCTATATAAATACATTCAATCATTACTTCATACATACATACATACATACATACATACATACATATATAGATGATGGATAGACAGATAATGATATGTGATATTAATCTAAACACTAAAGACATGGTGCCCTTTAACTCACACACACACACCCTGAGCATTGTTTACAATCCTCAATTAAGACATAAAGGTTGGACATTCGAACTACAAAGACATATAAAAACAAATCCACAAAACTCACAATGTTCATTTGGTGTGCATAGATTTGATTAATATCTAGGATTTTCTTTTTTGTGTATATTATGAGAGATTACACCCTAAAATCTTTCTCAAACTTGTCCATTATTTTAGTTACTACTGTGTACAACCTGATACTTATAATCCACTAGATAGTAACGTTACAGAAGGTATTTATTGTGCTGAAGATATTCAGTCATACCCCTCAGCTCCAAAATATATCTTTTAAAGACACATAGTAAGGAACGATCTTCCAAATGACCTGAAATAAAACTGTCACCTGGTGGAAAATAACACAGCACAGGAAGAAGTTTACACATAAAATTTATATTCATGTGAATATTGGTCAAAATGATTCCAATTGTAAAGTTGAATTACATAGTGGTATGTCTTTGAAACAATAGGAAAAAATGATGTGCATACATTGTGTTTTCCAAAAAGAGTAGGAAATGTAAAACATTTAAGCAGTGGCATGTTGGTTTCTAATGCCAGGAGATGACTAACATAGCAACAGACTAATAATGTATCCTCTTCAAAAGTTAAAAGAAAACAGCAACAACAAGAAGAGAACAACAATCACAAGGAACCATGTCATCCGTGGCATCTTTAGGAGGATGTGCAGCACTCTGAACATGGTTCCAAGGACTTTAGTAGATGTCTATTGCGTTGTCAGCCTGACAGGTTTGTGTTCAACCATCCATGTCTGTATACTAAGGTTGGGAACAATCCATCGGGGATGAGTGACCTAAAGATGATGAGTTCTACTCCCCACTCTTCTTGCTGCTCTGGAGACTTCAAACCTGAGGGGAGGAATGTTATATTGATGAGTATGAGAATGCTCAAATCCTTTTTGTCTACATTGTGTAAATGTGGCATCTCTTTAAGTGAAGTGTAAGACCTGCTTGGCCAGAAGGTACAACCAGAGGCCTGTTGAATAAAGATGCTACTATAGAGACCCCATGTAATGAGAAAGGTCTTTCTGAAGTACCCTTGGACAGAGGTGGAATTTAAGATCCAATTATTCAAAAATGGCATGTAGGCACTACTGTAGGCCTTATTGTCATACCGAGAACATCCCCAACACTAATCAGAGATGTATGGCTAGTGGTCAGAGGTGAGTGGGTAATGGACATTGGGAAGAAATGAGACCCTATGAGCCATGAAAAATAGATAGGACCCCAATGGTCAGAGGGGAAATACACGAGGGCATCTTTGTGAGAATTTGGAAATCTAAAACCCCTTTGTACAGGTAAACTAGTATGTTGGTTGGGTAGAGTTTAAATTTGCATGTTCTTTCCTTGACATGAGCTCAAAGACTCAGCCTACCTCATGCAGTGGAGCCCATTCCAGGTACTTCCTTACAGCTAGCAACTCCTCATCAGAGACTAGAGCATCTGTCCACTGTAGTAAATGTGGTGCCGGATCAGGAAGCAGTCTGAGCACTCACCAAAAACCTGGCTGACAATTCCACACTAGTTCTTCTTCTCAGGCATATGTTCTTCTCCTGGGTCTAGGTATGAATCGTGAGGAATGCATCATTTTAGTTTCTGCATTGAGGAAATGAGCTTTTGTTCTGGGCTGTACTTCTTAATGTTCGGCTCAGGTAATTTAAGCTTGGGTGGTCTGGAGGTCCATTTGGGAGTTAAAATTAGAGAAGGGGGTGACTAAGTGTCTCCATCAGAGGAGAACATTGCAAGGTCATTATTGGTCAGAAAGGCATATTTGATGACCACTTGGGGAAAATGAGATCTGAGGCCCCTGGTAACTCAGAGTCAGTAGATTGAAATCTTTTTGGTCAAAGCAGAAGGATCTGAGGCCCAATTAAATAGACTTAGTAAGTTTACTCCCACAGGGGCATATTTAGAATGTCTGAGAACCCTTTGGATATTGGTGGACGGTAGCTCTCTATTAGAACAGGGAGGGCTGGTAGATCTTTTGGTGAAAAGTGGAATATTTCAGGTATAGTCTAAAAGCAAATTCAGTAAAAAGACAGTAATTGGAATACTTTGGGCAAGGAGAGACATATGCAGTATCCCTATGTGCAGGAGAAGAATTGTTTCTGCCCGTCTCAGGATTGGTGATAGATCTAAGATTCTCTAAAATAGGAGGATGGTGATAGGAGCTTCATAGGATTGTATAGAATAATTTTGTCCTGTTATTCCTATGTCTGAAGCACTATTGATCAGAAATTGAACACTGATTGATACCTTGAGAATTCTAGGACATTCCAGGTACTTACTCCTTCATCAGCTCCAAACATGAAATCACAATCAAGAATACACATCATCTGAATGTCAGTGGTAGGCATGACAACAATCTTAGAAGTCTTTTAAGAGGGTGTAATGTAGTATTTTCTGGTTTAGTGTCTTCCTTAAATATATGTCCATCCACACATTCCTCTGCATGGAGGCCAGGATGTCTCTGTCTAAGGTAACAAAACAAAGATAGTAAACTGATTTACCCTTACCTCGATACTCTTCTGTTTGAGATTTCAGTCCAGAGTGTTCAGAAATCGCTTAGGTCAGAACAGTGCTTCCCAGACCACGGAAATTAGAAGTTATACGTAGGACATACACTGGGAAGATGGAGAATCTGGGGGATTTCCTCAAACACACTGTGCTCCACAGAGGTTGGAGCACTCTCTGTTGTGAATGTCTAAATATTCCTAAAGTAAGATAGGGGAGGAGCTTGGGCAGTTTTGCACAGAAGTAGGATGGTTGTGCCCTTCATCAAAGAGGTAATGTGGCAAACTTCATGAGAATAAGGAAGTTGAAGCATTCTGGTCATAAGCAGCATTTCTGTGACACTTTGCAAGTGTGAAATTCTAAACCTACTTGTAAGAAGTGTAAAATCTCTGGCTATTTTCAATAAATAAGAAATACCATTTCACATTGGTGAAAATGCAAATACCTTCTGGAGAAGAGGGAGTCCCAGTATTGCTTGATCTGCTTACAAATCTTTTTTGTAGAATTTAGGATATCCACATATTTTATGTAGTGTGTGGAAAGCAGGCAGCAATTGTTTCAGTATTCCAACAGGTTGGATGGTTATCTTTGGTCTATGAAACTTTTAGTCAGATGACATAAGAGCAAGGCCACTTTTCTTGAATGAAGGAATGTCTCCGAATATTTGTAACAGGAAGAAGTTTGGAAGTAATCTTAGACAGTTGTAATATAGCAGGCACACATAGTCAATAAGACAAGATCTATTTACACTTTACAAGAGAGGGTAGGTATGTGTCCACCACTGAAAAAAAAAGGAAATATTTCAGTCCAATATGGGCATTCGAGAAGGCTTTGTTGCCCAATAGACACAGGGAGAAGAGGAAATATTTATGACTAGATGTGGTGTGTCTGAGGCTCCCATAGGGAGAGGGAGAGGCACTGAAGCCCTGGTATGACTGGATGACATTTATAGACCTCTTCGACAGAGGATGTGAATTTGAGAACCACTGGAACAAAAAGAGTCATTCTGGTGCCCCTTTCAAATGAGGAGTTCGATGTGAGACACAGTTAAATGGAAATTTTTGCCCTCCATCAGATAGAGAATAGTTTGGAATTCTTTCTGATCAGAGAGGGTAATTATTGAAGACCTTTTGGACTGGAAGTGAAGTTTGGGGCCTGGGGCAGGTAGAGATGATCTCAGGCCTGTCAGGCTTACAAGACAGATATTGGACCCTCATGTATACAGAGGGTACATTTGATATATAATGGACACAAATTAGTGGTCTAAGTATTGATGTAGAAGATTAAAGCAGAATTAGAGTCTGCTTAATGTCCCCAACCTCTTTAGGGTTAAGGAAGTGACCTAGCCTACCTTAAGCAGGAGAGGTAGGACTGCTTCACAACTTAGAAGATTCCCATCTTCACATTCACCTTGGTAAGCCTGGCAGCAATACCAGTATTATGCACCAGGCATGACTGTAAGTCTCTAAGCACTCTTGAAGCTTATCATCAGTTATATGGGTGTTTTCATGAAGGATGGTACGAAGGATAGATGACCTAAGTTTCAGGCTCTGTTAATGCAGGGCAGAATTAAGTGAAGTATAATTTCCTAGAGACCATCGTTGGAGGGAAATGATCTAAAGCTCATGATTGGAGTGTTATATTTGAGGCTCATATGTATGTAAGGATGCTCTTAGGATACCTGGATTTTGGTACCCTTGGGAAAAATGAAAATTCTGAGATTCCAATAGTAAACTCCAGTCATAATTATAACTGACCTTGGGCAGAAATGGAAGGTTTTGGGTATTGTTGGTAACAGCAGTAGGTCATGAAGGCCACCTATCCCAAGTGAAATTCTGATGACCCTTCATCCAAAGGTGATGGTATGAGATACCTTAAAAACAGGTTGAGTAGCATGTGTTCATACCTACAACTTCTATGATCTTCCGGACCCATTTTGCTTAAAAAGAAAGAACCTGGGGCTGGAGAGATGATTCAGTGGTTAAGAACACTGACGGCTCTCCCAGGGCTCCTGAGTTCACAAACATCTGTAATGGTATCCAGTGCCGTCTTCTAATGTGCAGGCACACATGCATAGAGAACACTGTATATATAATAAATAACTAAATACTTAAAAAAGAAAGGAACAAAGTAATGAAGGAAGGATGGAAGGAAGGAAGGAAAGAAGGAAAGAAGAGAAAGAAATTTAGGAGGGAAGAAAGAAGGAAGGAAGAAAGAAAGAATGAAAGAAAGAAAGAAAGAGAGAAAGAAAGAAAGAGAAAGAAAGGAGAGGAAGAGAATGAAGGAGGGAGAGAGAGAGAAAGAGAGAGAGATAGAAAGAAAGAGACAGAAAGCAAGAGAGAGAGAGAAAAAAAGAAAGAAAGAAGGAAGGAAATAGAAATAAAGAAAGAAAGAAAGAAAGAAAGAAAGAAAGAAAGAAAGAAAGAAAGAAAGAAAGAAAGAAAGAAAGAAAGAAAGAAAGAAAGGAAGGAAGGAAAGAGGGAGGGAAGAAAGTAAGAAAGAAAGAAAGTAAGAAAGAGAGAGAGAACGAAAGAAAAAGAAAGGAAGGAAGGAAGGGAGAAAAAGAGAGAGAGAGAGAGAGAGAGAGAGAGAGAGAGAGAGAGAGAGAGAGAGAGAGAGAGAGAGAGAAAGAGAGAGAGAGAGAGAAAGTAAGTTAGTTAGTTTCAGGCCATGATTAACCAAGTAGCAGGGTCAAGTCACCACATTGTGCAAAAGGGAAAAATCTAGTTTATCTTGGGTAGAGGGAGAACAGAATGGTAGTGCATAGTTTGCTTCCATCTAGTCTCCCCACCTTCCATTATCCATATATTGTATATACTGTTGGGAAGAATACAAGGAACAATCAGCACACTCTTCCAACAGGGAGAGTGGCTGTCTGACCTGAGGTTATATTTGTCTGTACCTATCTATAAGTGAGAGACAGGAACACACCATTTCTGACACCTAACTCTAGGAAGATCACATGCATATTAGTTTTCTTTCTATGTTCTGCCCTCTGCCCTACACTCAGAAACATGTGAGAGCCCACTGTGAAGTTGCAATTGTGTTTGCCTTGCAATCTTTCTAATAGAGAGTGGCACTGAGGTAATATGAGTTTAAGTCAAGTTTAAGGTGCCCTTGGAAAGAATACTCTTGGGCATCCCAAGAGGCTATATCTGAAACTCCTATGACTACAGGTATAATAAATGAAACCCTCTTGGCCATAGGATCCAAACCTGAGGTCTCTGTCATCATTGCTCCATGACACATACACCCTTGGCAAGCAATTATATGTCTATGTTCCTTGAGGTTGAAGGAGGTAATTATAGCCCCCTTTTGTACTACAATGAACTGCATGTGAGTGGACATCATTCTACCTTTTTCAGTGGGAATGGCATAAAGCTTACTTAGTCTGGGGCATCTTTTTTTAATTAGATATTTTCTTTAATTACATTTCAAATATTATCTACTTTCCTAGATTGCCTTCTGAAAATCTCCTATGCCTTCTCCCTCCCCCCGCTCCCCAACCTACCTACTCCTGCTTCCTGGCCCTGGCATTTGCCTATAATGGGGAATAGAGCCTTCACAGGACCAAGGCCCTCTCTTCCCATTGATGACCTCCTAGGCCGTCCTATGTTACACTTGTGGTTAGAGCCACAAGTTCCACCATGTGTTTTCTTTGATTGGTGGCATAGTTCCAAGGAGCTCTGGGGGAGGGGTACTAGTTAGTTCATATTGATGTTCCTTCTATGGGGCTTCAGTCCCTTTCATGTCCCTGGGTATTTCTCTGGCTCCTTCATTGAGGACCTTATGCTCTGTCCAATGGATGACTGTGAGCATCCACTTTTGTATTTGGAAGGCAGTGGTTTGGGACATCTTTTGTCACAAGAGATATGACTGAGTCCCACTTTCAACGAAACTGAAAGTTTGAGGGTATTTCTACTAAATGAGTACTTTAGACAATCTTGGGCAAACAGAGAAGGTCTGCAGGAGGCTTAGTCATAGGAGGAATGTCTGACATTCTCTTCAGTGAAAAACAAAACAAAACAAAGAACTGAGGTAACTTGGGAAGAGAGGAAGTACTGGGCACTTAGGAGTAAGAAAAATAATGAGACCTGGTTGGTACAATGGTATGCATTAGAAAAACCTTGGAGAGGGGGTAAGTGCCATGCAACATCCTGTTATGTATGAATGTCCCTTTTAACTTGATTAGTAAAGGAAGTCCCTCCACTGCTCTTCAGCTTCCAAATCTTCCTTAGTTGGTAAAAGTTTCACATCCTGTGTTTAGTCTGAGGGAGTTCAGAGAACATTCCAAGCCTTTTCAAACAGCCTGGATGTCTGTCCCTGGCTAGGTTGCCGCCTTCAGTTTGTCTTAATATGTACATATATAGGCAACAACAATTCAATTGGATTGCAAAGCATAACATAGGATCCATTCAATAATTCTCTCTCTATATATATATGAATGACCTGGGACCACAAACCAGAGAAAAACAATATATTTCCACTGTCATCCTTATAAAAGGGAAAGGCTTGAATCTTACTTAATTAGAGAATATACATTTGATATAGTTCAAAGTCATAAGTGAATGCTTGAGGATACAAGGCATCATGCACTACTATTCAAAAGAGCATATCTAATAGCATTTTAGGAATAAAGAATAGTGGGACCTTCCTTTGGTCAAACACAGTGGTTAATGCCCCCTTCCCTTGCAGAAATGGACAAGATCCAAGGCCATATTTTGGGGGAAGGAAAAGACTGAACCTCACTCAGCCTCACCCAGGTTAGTTCTCTTGGCTACTTCAAAAAACAAGGAGTGTGAGAGGAATCCTGGGAACATAGGAGTTATGAGAACCTCTTCTCAGAATGGTAAGTTCCAAGACCACCTTCAACAGAGAAAAAATCGTGAATGTCTTAGTTCCTAAAGTAGAGGTCCCCAGTCATATTTTGCAGGTCAGAAATATCCAGTTCACCCATGGTCAACAGGGTAAGTTTCTAGGCTTCACTGGGTACTGGAGGAATGTTCAGACTCTGCCTCACTAGCTTCCAAGTATTTCCCCCATATGCATACCCTGTGTAACATCTTTGAGAGTCCAGTCAGTGGTCACAACAATCTCCCAGCATAAGTAGTTATGCAAGCATTGATGTTTCCTCGAGGCTGTGTTCAGCTGCACACATCTGTGAATAAGAGATAGGAATGGTGCATTTTGATGACCATTTTTGAAGCACAGGATACGAGAGCCAATTTCAAATTTCTATTTTCTGTCCTATGATCTAAAAGGATAGAAAATGTGAGGTGTCTTTGGTCGTGTATGTATTGTATGGATATGTTTAAAGCAAACATAGTTAATAGGGGTATTTGCGAGGCACAGCCAGAAGAGAATCTCTGGTGGTTCAATAGTTGCACAGATGGACCTGAAGTGTCCTAGTACAGAGAGTAGATGTATGAAACGCCCCTTTGACACAAGAGCTATTTCTGAGAGCCCTTTCAATAGTCTTTGATTTCCCAGGACCCCCTTTGTAGAAACTGAAGTTCTAAAATCCACTTGGTGAATTGAAGTAGACAATAGGCCCAGATTCCTACTGGGAAGACAGGGAATGTTAGATTCTCTTTTATGTAGAATGAGTGGTATAAGTCTCTTATGGTCTGACATCCCTTTAAGGAAAAATGATTCAAAGCTACTTGGTAGGATTAGGAATATTCCTTATAAGGCATAATACATGTTTTAGGCGACATTTGACCAATAGGGTCTAAGGCAATGTTAGCCCTAGGAGAGTTCTGACATTCTATTCAGTGTAGTGAGAAAAAAATGAGTTACCATGGGGAAATGTGGGCCCCATGTAAAAGAGGAAATCTCGAAGGCCCTACTGAAAGAGGAGGGCAGACTCCTCTTGAGGCAGAATGTGAAACTGCCATATAAACCTCTGTCAAAAGTAATGGTCTCTGGTACATTATAGAGTGGAGAATGTTTCCAGGCATGATAATAAGTTTCCAATTCTTATTCAGAGTTTGTATTTTCATAGTTTGTGTTCATTCAGAAGAGACATGGCAGCAACATATTTTTTTTCTTCCAAAGGCTTTCAATGACTGTTGCTGGCTAGTATACTTCTTCGACTTTGTTCATCTATCCAGGTCTAGGCAGAATTAATGAAGTTATTACATTTCTATTGACTTGCCTAAAGGCAGATGGCACAGGTACTTTGCTCTGATTTGTAACTTGGACTATGGGACCTCAAACCAGACTGGACTAGGGTACATTGTTTACAGAAGGAGTCACTTTTGGAAATATGGCTGACCAGCTAGGTATAAAACTACTTTGAAGTATACATTCACATATATACTTCATATATTTGAATGACATTTTTGAGAAAGAGAACGTGTTGGGTGGATAAGGAAGAGAAGGAAGGTCACAGAATCCCTCAGACAAAAGTTTACCTTGGGAATTGGAAGATGTCAAAAATAACTTATCAAGTGCAAATGTCCTCATAGTCCAGAATACCCATGTGTTCTGAGACTTTGAGTTTTGCTTGCCAACAATCAGAGCAGTTTTCTTTCAAATTGTTTGGTAAACTCTAGTTCTATGTTCTCCATAAGCTGTACAGCAGCATCCCAGGCATAGGCACCAAAATGGAATTGATCCATTTCAAGTGACAGGCTTAAAATTAAAAATTAGATTAGGGTTCATATAATTACTGTCATGTCCCAGGACATCATTTCAGAGTGTTTGGCATCCCTTCTTTTATTTGAGCATGCCTGGCCATCCAGGTCTGAAGGGAAATTTAGGACCTCCTAGAGGAATAGACCTCATGGTTCTATGGATAAAAGTGGATTTTCTGAGGTAAGCATAGTCAAGAGAAGTTGATTTAAAGTTTCCTTGAGGAAAAAAAAATAAAAAAGAACATTGGCTTGAGTTTTTCATGTCAGTGGCTTTTCTGTAGGCTCCATAAGCAGCAGAATTTGTATTAATCCCCGGTCAAATTTAAGGGTGAGTCTATATTTCCCTAATTCAAAGATAAAATCAAAGATTCTTCCTTGACAGAGTATCTATGACAAAGATTCTTCATTGAAACCTTTTTGAATCTAGAGTTTACCTTGAACTGAAGGAAAAGTCTCAGAAACATTAGGAAAAACATCTAAGGTTCAGTCCATAATATCAGCAAGCTCTGTGGGATTCCTC
This sequence comes from Mus musculus, assembly GCF_000001635.26. Taxonomy (NCBI): domain Eukaryota; kingdom Metazoa; phylum Chordata; class Mammalia; order Rodentia; family Muridae; genus Mus; species Mus musculus. The sequence continues at coordinate 83,185,652 of NC_000087.7, read as the reverse complement.
AACCTAAATGTATGTCCAAGCCTGCTTTGGACAAACTGGTATGATCTGAGGCTCCCTTTGCTTCAGTGGGAATATGTGATGCCTCCTTAAGTAAAGGTAGAAGGAGTGAGTAGCCCTGGGGAGAAAGGAGTTGCTGATATCCTTGTAACAGGAGAGATGATCAGAGTATAAAATTCCCCATAATATTTTGAGCAAAAATTAAATTGCTTACCTTAGCTCATGAGGTCCTAGCATGGCCACAACTTCTGACAGTTCTTCACAGCCTGGGGTATCCATATCCTTAGCTGAATTAGCAAGGCACCAAATATAGATACCATGATTCATGAAAAGCTTCGGATTGTATCCTCAGCATGATTGCCTCCTAAGAATTATGTTCAACCAACCAGAACTGAGTTATAATGATGATTTCACACAATGTCATGTGACTATACTCAAGAAAGTGGCATAAGGTTCCAGGATTGGCCTCCTCCTCTTGATTTCTGTGAACTTTGAGCAGAGGGAGCAATTCTCCTTGGTCAGAGGTAAAATATCCCATGGGTTCCTGAACGGAAGGGATTTTTATGATTGCCCATTGCATCAAAGGTGTACATTTTATGACCTTGATCATCAAAGGAAGGAAAATACTATAGGTTTGGAAAGTAGAAAGTCCCTCAACCCTGTTGGACAGTAGGGGAGTTGCCCTGTTCACCTTCTGTAGAGGAGTTTGTTCCAGGCACTCCAGGCCTCCACATTTTCAGAGAACTCTAAAAAATTCTTATCTCTTAGGAATCCATGTAGATTTGACAGCAATCTGAGGTTTCTTCTGACAAGTTGGCTCAAAGTCCCTGGATTTGTTGTCTATTAAACTTACAACAAAGCACACAGGTGTGGGTGTAGTGTACAGTTACCTTTCTGATGACCAGCTTAAAGAGAGCCTTGAATCCAGGCTGAGGTTTTTATGCATTGGCCATGGGACTTGACTCTGGAGTTCTGTGAGGTTTGTTTTGTTTGTTTGTTTGTTTTTGGTGGTCAAAAGTGTATTCCCTAAACAATAAGGTCTGAGGGAGAAGCTCTTAGTTGAGTGGTAGACCTGATTCCACCATGAACAAAGACTGAAACTCTTGTGTATTCTTGGTACCAAGGATTCAGCCTGAAGCACACTAGAGCTGAGCCTGAATATTTGAGATAAACTTCTCACTCACAAGGTCAGTTCTATACCTTGCTTCATCAGAGAGGCATGTCTCAGACCCTTCCAGTGCAGAAGGAGGAAGAATAAAGAGTTTTACTCAAGGTCAGCTGACCCCTTTGGCACACACATAATGTCAGGGGATACTATGATTAGAGGAAGCAAGGTTTAGGTGCTCTTCAAAAGATAAACCAACTGGGTGTCAGTCCCCTTGAAGTTATGGGATACTTTACATCTGAGGGGGCCTGACGTGATGGAGTTGATATTTATGCTGGAGGTATAAATTATCCTGGGTCTAGAAGGGTACATCTGAGTCCCCATTGTAACTTCATCAATG